>NW_012115477.1:5945705-5949389 GCF_000951035.1 Colobus angolensis palliatus
TGAGCCACTGCGCCCGGCCCCCTTTGCATTTTATACGTGAAGAAATTAGAAAATATTTTGAAGGCTAACTCCTGAAAGGTTCTTCATAAATGGGTTTTATCTGTGTACCTCATTCCTTCACTACTTCCCACTTCAAGCCAGTTGTGCCCTTCCTGACTCTCTTTTCAAATAGTCCTTGCAGGGATAAAGGACACATTTACTCAAGAGTTCACAGTGACTGGACTCCTAAAAAGGCCAACTTAAGGTTCAGTAATGTTACCAGTCAACTAACAGTTCTAAAGTGCAGAAGCAGTGCACATAATTTATGCATTTTCCACTGTGTTTACCTTCTAACAATATAGTAAGAAAAACACTTCCAAGGATAGTTCCAAGACACATATTACAAGAAATAGTTTGAAATGAGCCACAACTGAAGAAGCCAGTAATACGCTTTTGTTAAAAAAAAGAAAAGAAAAGAAAAAGCCAGGCACAGTGGTTCATGCCTGTAATCCCAGCACTTTGGGAGGCCAAGGTGGGTGGATTGCTTGAACCCAGGAGTTTGAGACCGGCCTGGGCAACATGGCAAAACCCCACCTCTTCAAAAATTACAAAAATTAGCCAGATATGGTGGCGCTTGCCTGTCGTCCAAGCTACTTAGGGGAGGCTGAGGTGGGAGGATCACTTGAGCCCAGGTGGTTGAGGATGCAGTGAGCTAAGATCACATCACTGCTCTCCAACCTGGGTGAGAGTGAAACTCTGTCTCAAAAAAAAAAAAAAAAAAGAAGAAGAAAGAAAGAAAGAAAGAAAAAGAAAAAACCCACTATGTATACCGAATCAGCAAATATTTCTAGAAATATTAGAAGATATTTTGTCTTACACAACTTATACATGAATTACTTAACACTTTCATGGGATTCTCTTGAATCTTAGATTCCTATTGCATAATACTATAAATTCAGCTCCCAAGTACTCAAGTTAACCCATCAGTACTGTAGTATGTATTATACACACAGCCATAAGACAGCTCCTAATTTCTAATTTTTTAACCTAAACACTTTTCTGAAATTCTTTTCTTTTTTTGAGACAGAGTCTCGCTCTGTTGCCCAGGCTGGAGGGCAGTGGTGTGATCTTGGCTCATTGCAACCTCTGCCTCCCAGGTTCAAGCGATTCTCCTACCTTAGCCTCCTGAGTAGCTGGAATTACAGGTGTGTGCCACCACAGCCGGCTAATTTTTGTATTTTTAGTAGAGACAGGGTTTCACCATGTTGGTCAGCCTGGTTTCAAACTCTGGACCTGGTGATCCACCTGCCTCGGCCTCCCAAAGTGCTGGGATTACAAGCGTGAGCCACCAAGCCCAGCCTGAAATTCTTAAAAAGTCTCGAACAACAGCAGACAAGAGTTTTGCTTTCAAAAATCTCAGGAACTAGGTAGAAATCTTTAAAATTTTAAGCAGTTTTCAAAAATCAGCCAAAGAAAACAGTAACACTGGGCTATGACAGCTTTACTAGATGTAGAAACCAATTTGTGCCATTTAATGTCTGACTACCAAATGACATCATTCTTCCCACACAGAGATCACTAGTGGCACTAACGGTTCCAACTTTTTCCTGTGAGCCCGGAGCAGAGGCAAAGAGCAGAGCACTAGGCACCATAAATCCATGGAGAGATACTGATCACCAACGGCAGAATTCCGCACCAGACACACAGGCCGTGCCACTCACTTGTCCCCCAACACAGACTTACCAGGAGGCCATTCCATAGGTCAGTTTACTCGCCCTGTTTGGTAGGAATTTTAATCGTGTTTATTTACATCTGAGAGTCTGTCTCTCTAGACTCCCACCTATGATACAGGTGAAAAATCAATCCCACTCAAAAGTAGTTGGGCCGTATCCTTTCTGCTATCTCATTTGTTTACATTTTTCAAGAAAAATCTCTACTATCATCTTAAATCTTTAAAGGAAAAATTCAGTTAATTGTTTACCTTTTTTGTTTGTGTATATTTTTCAAGAAAAATCTCAACTAATATCATCTTAAATCTTTAAAGGAAAAATTCAGTTAATTGTTTACTTTTTTTTCTTTTTTGAGACATAGTCTTGCTCTGTCTCCTAGGCTGTAGTGCAGTGGCACAATCTTGGCTCGCTGCAACCTCCGCCTCCTGGGTTCAAGCGATTCTTCTGCTTCAGCCTCCTGAGTAGCTGGGATTATAGGTGTGTACCACCATGCCCAGCTAACTTTTGTCTTTTTAGTAGAATTGGGTTTCATCATATTGGTCAGACTGGTCTCCAACTTCTGACCTCAGGTGACCCACTGTGCCCGGCCCTTAACTACTTTTTTTAAACAACTTTAAGCCTTTGGTTTCCTCTGAAGAAAATATTTTTAACAAAAACACTCCAGAAATAACAAACGGGCTGGTTCTTTGAATGTAAGGAATAACTTTTTCCTATTTTCCAATAAAATTGAAATGGGAACGGATACTTACACAAGAGAAAAATTAAAGTACAACAGTGTGCTAACAAATCTGAAAATATCAAGAATTCATCTAGGAATTACCAAGGTTAATCAGAAAAACTTATACATGACCAAGTAATTTAGACTTCTACAATCAACTACCTACCTAAAGTAAGTGCTACACCCAAACAGCTTCAGTAGTTAGTTCTTTCAAGCCAAATGCTCAAGAAGAATGACAGAAGCCCAGTGAAAAAAGAGACATGGAAAACCAGAAAGGTCAGGCAGACATATTCTATAAGTTTAAAAAATGTATTAAAAATTTTAAATAAGAAATGGATACAATAAATAACATCCTAATTTGCTTTTTTTTTTTTTTTTACCTTAACTTGGATATCTTCTCATATCAAACATCCCTACTGCATTTTGACAAGAGTATTTCTTCAAATAGATACACCACGGCTGATTTCTCTTACCTACAGTGTGTGTGCATAGTTTCCAACTTCAATGTTTCAATAAAATCTTGGTACATAAAAGTTGTGCCCTGTGTAAATACCTCTATTGCACATGTTCTTAGAAGTAGAACTGCTCAGTCAAAAGGGCCTGAACATTTAAAACTGCTAATTATTATTAAATCCCCATATAAAAAGGCCCCTGCTCAGTCCATGGAATTCCAGTTTCTCCATTCCAGTAGAACTCCAGGTAAGACATTTATGATACCTTTGAATACTGCCTTTGTTTTCACACAAGAGTAGTGGAGATGGGTAAAAAGCATGCTGAGATAAAAATTCAGGTTGAGGCAAAAATAACTCTGACAAGGTGAGTGTATGCAGCAGCCATGTGGCAAGATCAGTTTGTGTCTCCTCTGTGAGGTGTGGTGCATGACCTCATTTGTACCCCAAAACAGATCCAATCTCTAGAAACTAACAACATTCTCATTTTAGAGTTGAAAAAACTGAGCCAGAGAGGTTAAGTTATTTGCCTGAAGTCACACACCACCTGGTGGAGCCAGGATTCAAACCTGGGTTTCTCTATCTCCTAAGCCGGATTCATAAACCAGTATGAAGCTCTCAGTGGGTACAGATATGCTTTAAAATAGAGCCAGAGCTGCCAGGCACGGTGGCTCACGCCTGTAATCCCAGCACTTTGGGAGGCCAAGGTGGGCAGATCACAAGGTCAGGAGTTCGAGACCAGCCTGGCCAACAGTGAAACCCCATCTCTACTAAAAATACAAAAAATAGGCCAGGCATGGTGGCAGGT
>NW_012115477.1:5949533-5975500 GCF_000951035.1 Colobus angolensis palliatus
ACACACACACACACACACACACACACACACACACACACACATATATCTCCAGAGCTGTCAAAAATATACATGAAAGCTCTAAAGAAAAGTACCCACTAGAACTGTCACTCAAGGGGCTGCCTTCCCCTGTCCTCTCACACTGACCTTGGTATGACTTCCTGTGAGTCAAAAGAAATTTCTTTTGCGTAGTTGGCAAAAGCTTAAACCTTTGATGATCAAAACGCTAAAAAGGGCATCCAGAGACAGTCTGTTATTTTTATTTTGAAAAATAGGGGTAGACTGAAGATTAAGAACTGAAAGCAACAACTGAAAGCAAGCAATGTTGGCCGGGCTGGTCTTGAACTCCTGACCTCAGGTGATCTGCCCACCTTGGCCTCCCAGAGTGCTGGAATTACTCAGGTAGTTCTTTATAGCGGTGTGAAACTGGACTAATATATACTAGGCATATGGTCTAGAATCGTACGTTGCTTTTTCTTGTTTTGAGGCAGAGCCTTGTTCTTTTGCCCAGGCTGCAGTGCAGTGGTACAATCTCGACTCACTGCAACTGCAACCTCCGCCTTCCAAGTTCAAGCTATTCTCCTGCCTCAGCCTCCCGGATAGCTGTAATTACAGGCGCATGCCACCACGCCCAGCTAATTTTTGTATTTTTTAGTAGAGATGGGGTTTCACCATGTTGGCCAGGCTGGTCTTGAACTCATGACCTCAAGTGATCCGCCCACCTCAGCCTCCCAAAGTGCTGGAATTAACAGGCGTGAGCCACTGTGCCCGGCTGCTTTTTCATAAAAGTGAAAGGCATGATTTATACTAAAATGATTCCTTCCTTTAATAAATTTATTGACATAAAATACATGTGGTATCATGATGATTTGGCGTTGTCTGTCAATTTTAAAAGTTTGTGCTCTTTGACTCAGACGTTCTACTACATAAATTCTTAGAACTATTTGTACCAAGACACAGAAGTTTATGTTTAAAGATCTGATTGCATCGTTACATGAATTAGTGAAAAACAGAAAACTGAACTTTCTGAAAATCTTTATAAAGCACCTTCAGATAAAGCAAAATAACTGTCAGGTGAAGACAAAGGAATTGAAACTTTTAAGTTGCAAAGTATCTTAAACCTGCATAAGGTGGGTGTGTACAGATGAGACAGAGCGAGACTTCGTCTCAAAAACCAAACCAAACCAAACCAAAACAAAAAAGAATGAACAAACTACCCAAGAATGGGTAATTTATAAAGGAGTTTAGCTGGTCATGGTGACTGACACCTGTAATCCTAGTACTTCGGGAGGCCATGGTGGGTGGATCACCTGAGGTCAGAAGTCTGAGACCAATGTGGGCAACATGGTGAAACCCCATCTCTACTGAAAATACAAAAATTAGCTGGGCATGGTGGCGTGTGCCTGTAGTCCCAGCTACTCGGGAGGCTGAGGCAGGAGAACTGCTTGAACCTGGGAGGCAGAGGTTGCAATGAGCTGAGACTGCACCACTGCACTCCAGCATGGGCGACAGAGTGAAACTGTCTCAGAGGAAAATAAATAAATAAATAAATAAAAAGTTTAATTGACTCAGTTCCACATGGCTGGGGAGGCCTCAGAAAACTTACAATCATGGCGGAAGACAAAGGGGAAACAAGGCACGTCTTACTTGGCAGCAGGAGGGAGAGAGACGGAGTAAGGGATGGGGCAAGTGTCACACTTTTAAACCCTTAGACTTCATGAGAACTCACTATCACAAGAACAGCAAGAGTTCCCCCTTGGATCTGCCCCCATGATCCAATCACCTCCCACTGACCAGTGGGAATTACAATTCAAGATGAGATTTGGGTGGGGATACAGCCACACCATATCAACTAGCTTCCTACAAATGAAAATCATTTAAACTCTATTCCTTCCTTTATATCTTCAACCCCCATCATATACCTCTTATTTATGTAAGAGTCAACCCAAAATTCAATTCATCATCTCTAATCACCCACCCATCTCTAATTATTTGTTTCTTCAGCACCTGTATAAACAGATGTACTAAATTTGTACCATATTGTTTACAACTTGGCAAAGTTCTCTGGCATACCTCATGTTTTCTAGGATAATGTAACACACTGCAAGTATTAATATAGCTGTTAAATGAAATCTCCCTTGTGGCTATTTAGCAGTTTTAGAACACATACATCAGAGGAGGACTTGCCTTCCTACTAAACTATTATGTGGAGATTTGTGTTAGGGCCTGTCTTGCACGGCTTGGCCAGACCACTTCTGTTTCTCTTCATCAACAAAGAACACAAAATAAAATTATTTCATTCTTCACTATTTAAGTCAGAAGAACAGCATCTCTCTTTGGAAGATACTATGTAACTCACAGCCCCCAGTGTGTCACACAATTACCATATGTCATTTATCCCTTTATGGCCTTTTTTATTTTATAACTGGATAGACCAATTGAATTAATGCCAGCACTGACTATAAACTGTGCTCAATGTTAGCATTACTTCATCATTGTATCAAGACCATTAAGTTAATCTTGACCATTTTTAAAAAAATTAAGGGTGGGATCTAAATATTTTATCTCACTAACAACGTCCATATTATGTTCTTCTGAACAATATACTTGGGGGAGGCTGGTAGTGATAAAGACCTTTTCAATGATCAAACTAAACCTAATGTGTAACTTTCCCAGATTTACCCCACAGTATTTCGTCATGACTGTAATTATTTGTTTCCTGGGCCTTGTTCCAAAAAGAATTTTATGCTGCTTATAAAATACACATAATCTGGAAAGATAAAACAAAGGAGGTGAAAAAATAAGAGCATAGGGACCTGAACACTCAAGATAAGATGAAGCCAAAAATGCTGTTATACACATTTGGCTTTAAGCTTCCTCACAGCTAATTTTTTAAAAAGTTAGTTGCATGATTTCCCATGACTATGAGACAAAAACGATTCATTTACTTATTAAAAATGACTACTCCTGGTACTGGTTTCAGAGAGCAACTCCTCAATATCCCCAGAGAACACTCATGTAGCAGCATCCTCCTCAGAGTGAAAGCCTGGCCTAAACATGCATGTGTCTTAGCCTGGAACACGTCCAAGGCTGCTGCTGTGAGAAACAAAAACAAAGTTATCTTTCTGACATAGTGATGAAGGGCTGTCCATGTTCTTGTTTTGCTGATGAGAAATAACAAACCCAAAATGAAGATTAAGCATAAACTTAAGAGAAATGTTGTGTGAAGCTTTGGAAAAGGAATGGTGGCCAGCAGAAAAGGGTCAAAAGGACCAAAATGTAACAGAAAAAAAGGGCACATACATGAAGAATCCATGTGTAGACTTTAAAATGTCCTATCCTGGAATGAAATCAGAAGCAAGAGAATTTGTCAAATAGAAGCAGCAGAGTTAGAAGCAAACTAAGTGTTTTTCCACACCAGGAGATGCTGCCCTAGAATGACGGACAATGATGTGTGCTGTTGGCAATCATGTCTTAAAGAAAAGTTGACTCATCAGATGTCTGAGGCTTGGTGAAGACATTTCTGGATGTCGTCCAATTCCCTTTGCTCCAATTTCCTATCCACAAAGCATCTTCTTAACCAAATATTACTTTTCAAGAAAATTTTCCTCTGGGAATGTAAGGCAGCTCACATAAATATGCTGTCAACTTTTGCCAATCATTAAATTGGCTCTCTGGTACAATTCATTCTTATGTGGGACTCAGAATAAACCATGAGCCGTGCGCTGTGGCTCATGCCTGTAATCCCAGAACTTTGGAAGGCTGAGGTGGGCAGATCCCTTGCAGTCAGGAGTTCGAGACCAGCTGGGCTGATATGGTGAAACCCCATCTCTACTAAAAGTACAAAATTTAGCTGGGCACGTGCCTGTAATTCCAGCTGCTCAGGAGGCTGAGGCAGGAGAATCGCTTGAATCTGGGACATGGAGGTTACAGTGAGCCAAGATCATGCATGACACTGCACTCCAGTCTGGGCAACACAGCGAGACTGTCTCAAAAAAAAAAAAAAAGAAGAAATCGAGACTACAATAAGCCTATCCTAGAACAAGCCTGTGTCAGGATTTGGACACCCCAAATAAGCAGATAATTTAAATTTTTACTTGCAAAACTCAGCAGGCAAAGCAAAGATTATAATAAGCTTTTTTCACCTGTGAATTTAAGTCTATGAGACCTAGGTTGGAAAAGGCGCATTAGCGTTACCCAGTCTCGTTACACATTCCTTCCATTTAAGTTAAGGTCTAGTTGCGTTGTCTGAACCTTTTCTTGGATACATTCTTCGGGACCGAAGGATGTTCACAGGACATAAGCTGCTTCCCAATGGATTTCTGCCAAATGCCTATCAGCAAAACTTCCTTTGGACTTCTTGGCAGACTCTGAACTATGGCTTGAAATAACAGAAGAACAAAGCTGCTCAACTGAAAGTTTGCATAACTGGTGAAGTCTGCCAATGAGTAATTCCTAATCATCTATCGTGAAAACATTAAGTATGAGCAAATAGTAAGGTTAAGTGTATTTACTTTGTGGGGAAGAAAATTTAAGACATCACAAAGGCATGGAGACATGTATGCCAGCCAACACGACCGGCCTACCAGGAACCTGGAAGGATGCCAGCGTTTCCCTTTGGCTTGTAAAATAGATATCCCTGGGTTTTTTGTTTTTTTTTAAATGGATTTTGGTCTGGAACTGAAACTAAGTTTACTCAACTCCATGACCTGAACAAAATATTGAAGTCCCTAACAAACAAACAAAAAAGGCAAAGAAAAGTTTTTTGCCGTAACTAGATAACCGAGGCTTCTCGGAGATAATAAATGTGCACGGTAAGTTACTTACTTAGAAACTGTTTACTGACAAG
Organism: Colobus angolensis palliatus; assembly: GCF_000951035.1. Taxonomy (NCBI): domain Eukaryota; kingdom Metazoa; phylum Chordata; class Mammalia; order Primates; family Cercopithecidae; genus Colobus; species Colobus angolensis. The sequence continues at coordinate 5,954,380 of NW_012115477.1, forward strand.
AGTTGCACCCATCGTGAGAAAGATTAAGAGACTCCCTGAAACAGTCATCTGATTTAAAAAATTGCCTCCAACTCGTAATTTTTTTTTTTTCCCACAGGGTCTCACTCTGTCACCCAGGCTAGAGTGCAGTGGCTCAATCATGGCTCACTGCAGCCTTGACCTCACTTCCCACCTCAGCCTCCCAAGTAGCTGAGAAAGGCACAGGCCACCACCCCTGGCTAATCTAAAGAAGTCTTTTTTTTGTCGAGACAGAGTCTCGACAAAAGAGTTGCCCAGCCTGGTCTCAAGCAATCCTCTCACCTTGGCCTCCCAAAGTGCTGGGATTACAGGCATAAGCCACTGCGCCTCGCCCTTTGTTTCTTAGAGTACCTTAAGTCTAAAAAAGTGCTCATCTCTCTTGCCTCTTTCATAAGCAGAAAGCTAGCCATTTTAAGGTTACACTATCATTCTGGAGACTTCTGAGAAGACTCCAAAGAGGCTATCAAAACTATGAAGCCAGCAGCCCGTGGGCTTACTTCTGCCAACCCAACTGCATGCTGCCAAGACCATCCAGCTAAGGCGACATGCACTATGCCAATTCCAGCTCTTGCTTGCTCTGCTTCACTAGCTGCCAATTCCTTCTTCCCTACTGTTTGAGCATTTCTGAAAGGCGCGTTTCCTGTCATTTATAAACTCGAAGTTTGCCAGTTAAGTACTGCATGAGCCAGCTGCTAGGCAGGAACTAGAGACTTTTTGTCTGTTGGAAGAACCAACTCTTTGGCTCTAGGGGGACTCAACCTGGCAGGTTCTGGGAAGAAGAGAATATTGTGGGGGAACTAGTGGGCAGTTCTAGAATGGAATAGAGGCAAGGGATTTATCCAAAGAGATGCATCATTTCTACTTTCATGCTACAAAGCAGGAATGAGAAAACATGAGTAGAGAAATGAAACAATTCTGAAAGAAAAAGTAAGTAGTATATATTAAAAAAAAAAAGAAAAAACAGATTCTTTGAAATATTTAGCCATCAAAACCTACTTCTTGACAGGCAATATACATTTAAAATAAAAGCGGAAGTTCACTGTTAACCTACAGGACATCAAGGATAAACATGATCTTAGTACATAATCTGTGATAGCTTCAAAGGAACAGCAAGCTTCTCATCAGCAAGTATAGATACCAGAATGCACTTCAGGAACAGTTTAAAAGTGCTGAGAGCAAAATGCCTGTCGATCTTTAACTTTCTAACCCAGTTTTTTTTTAAATAACATCATAGACCCTCACAAACATAAAATAGTATTTTTTTTTTTTTTTTTTTGAGACTTGCTTAGTCACCCAGGCGGGAGTGCAGAAGCATGATCCCGGCTCATTGCAACCTCCTCATCAGCAAGTATAGATACCAGAATGCACTTCAGGAACAGTTTAAAAGTGCTGAGAGCAAAATGCCTGTTGATCTTTAACTTTCTAACCCAGTTTTTTTTTAAATAACATCATAGACCCTCACAAACATAAAATAGTATTTTTTTTTTTTTTTTTTTGAGACAGTCTTGCTTAGTCACCCAGGCGGGAGTGCAGAAGCATGATCCCGGCTCATTGCAACCTCCACCTCCTCGGCCCACTGCAACACCTGGTCATTATCATTGCTTCTTTTTGGCTTCACTTTTCTTGCTAAAGAATAGGCTGGCTGCAGTGGCTCACATCTGTAATCCCAGTACTTTGGGAGGCCGAAGTGGGAGGATCACTTGAGGTCACGAATTCAAGACCAGCCTGGCAAACATGGTAAAACGCTGTCTCTACTAAAAATACAAAAATTAGCCAGGCATGGTGGTGCGTGCTTGTAATCCCAGCTACTCATGAGGCTGAGGCACGAGAATCACTTGAACCCAGGAGGTGGAGTTTGCAGTGAACCGAGATTGCAACACCACACTCCACCCTGGGTGACAGAGCAAGACTCTGTCTCCAAAAGAAAAAAAAAAAAAGAAGCAATAATAAGCAAAGAAACTGGTAAAGCTTTGGGAGATTTATTGCCTTTAAAAACAATAGCTTATTTGTATTTCAAAAAGTGGTGACCACTAGGTACACAAAATAGATAAATATTAGTGATCTGGGTTTAGAAAAAGAACAAAGTCTAAAAATAGTGAAGGTGAGGCTATTCCAACTAAGTACTTGCAACCACCCCCTACCACCCGCAACTTGAAGTTATATACTCAAACAACACTTGTTAAAGAATTGTTCCCCTAAACATTAAGCCAGAAGATTGCCTGTCAGCTGTTTGAAAGTAGAATTTACTCTAACTGTATCTAAATTGTATCCAGGGACAATATGATTTTCTGAAAAATGGTGTTTTCTCTTTATTTAGATGAAAATAACCACAGGAATGGGATTCTGGAATATGGAATTTTCTCCTCCAGAATTTAGATTCTGCTTTTTAAGAGAACTTAAAAGTTTGCTTCCTCTCTTCCAGGCTCTGGGAGGCTCCTTTAACAGGCAATAGTGCCAAACCCAGTGAAGCAGACAAATAGCTGTCCCCAACATGTATTTTCCTCTAGTAATAGACCCTGTGTTTAATGGACACATTGCTGCCCCCACATAGGGATTGTTTCCCAGCTTCTCTTGCAGCTAGACACAGCCAGTGGTATGTTCTGGCCAACGTGAGGCCAACAGAAGTATGAAAAGCTATCCTCAGGCAGTGTCCTTAAATAAGGATGCTGCCAATTTTGACCTTTTATCCTTCAGTTTGAAATGAGGTCTCACCAGGCTGGACTCAAATTCCTGGGCTCAAGCAATCGTCCCACCTCAGCCTCCCCAGTAGCTGGGACTACAGGTGTCTGCCACCACACCCAGCAATCCTTTATCCTTCTTGTTGGCTAGAAACAGACCCAATAGTTGGAGCTTGAGCAGTTATCCTGGGCCAGGGAATGGCACACAAGGCAGATAGAAGCACCAGTCCTGAAGGATATGGTGGAACCACTTCCAGTCTTGGATTGTCTACCCTTGAACTGTTGTCATGAAAAAGAAAAACTAATCTAAGCCATTTTTTTTCTTGTAACAATACATACCCAAACCTAATCCTGATACAGGTCATATGCCAAAATACAGTTAGAAGGGTAAAAACAGACATACGGCAACATCCCACAGAGGTTTTTGGCATGATATTTCCTACGAGTTGGGATGGCAGGTGGTCCAGAGAGAAAGGTGAGTTTTTTTCACTCTTTAAAGCATAGAACAAGGTAGAAAAAGGGATATGCACAACTAGCATGTATTTGTGCTTATCCTAAACTTTTTCTCCCTTGCAATTGGTACTGATAGAAAATGTTCTTTCCAGCATTGAAACGACCCTCCAAAGACTAGTAAACATTCTTTGTAGAACAGTAGTTCTTAGCTGGGCATGATGGAGTGTACCTGTAGTCCCAGCTACTTGGGAGTCAGAGGTGGGAGGATCACTTGCACCCAGGAGTTCAAGTCCAGCCTGGGCAACAGAGTGAGACCCCATCTCTTGAAAAGAACAGTTCTCGACAATAAATGGGTAGCAAAATACTCCTGATGACTTTTATAAAACTATACATTTCTGAGCTTCCGCTTGCTCCCACTGCGATTTTTATTTATTTAAGTGGGCCATAGGTTCTTAACTAATTAAACAGTTGTTGTTAGCCTTGGCTACACATTGGAGTCATCTAGGGAGCTTTCGAAATTGATACCTATGCCTCACCCCTGGGGATTTTAATTCAAATTGTCTGGGGTAATTATAATTTAATTATAGGAAAAACATTTCTTTCCCCTTAAGGCAGGGAATAATTAATGCTGAACTTTACAGATTGCCAATGAATGTAAAATAAGAAATAAAAACAGTAATATATGGTTTAGGGAAAGATAAAATTTGGGTAAATGATTTAGGAAAACATTCAGTTATAAATTTGAGGATTCCACTGTATCACTGCCTGGAATACATGTAGAATAAAATATCCACTGGAATTCTGCAAAGAACACAGATTGCTAAGACTGTCCATATTGTATTCCTTTAAGAATGCGAATTTCCTTTGCCTGTCCTTGAAACCACCAGACTGTTACATGTTTGCAGCTCTTGCCCTGTTGCAGTGTTTTTACTGTTGGCAGCTTCTGCAATTCTGTTCTCATTTGCTGCTTCTAATTGCACCTATTTGATTTAGCTTAATGACTCAGGAGAAGCAAGATGACCTATTCCAGTGACATCTTCCTTACATTTACTCTTGGCCCAACTTTCATTAAGTAAACATCACTGACCACCTCCTCCCATTCTTAAAACAAAACTGCCACTGATTTAAGTCATTCAGACATATAAGACTGTAGAAGTGCTTGAGAAATACAAGTTCTTAATATGATCTCACTTCTCTCAAAGCATTCTTAATTTTTCTAACATAGGAACCTGATACACAGAACTGTATCAGAAAAATGACTAATTCCAGAGAATATGCAGTCTTATCTAAATATTTTAAAAATAGTTACCTACAAGTTCACTTTAGGAATTTTGGCTACTGAAGCATCCATGTAAGTGTAAAAGACTGATGTCCAAGAATGTTCTATTCTGTGACCACTTGTAATGTGAAAAGCTTTGTTGATTGGAACGTGTCACCAGTATGGAGAGAAAAAGAGTTAAAGGGACACCTCAATTTACAAACTGGGAATGAAAGGAACAGAGAGGTTAAGCAACCCACCCAGAGAGAAAGCTAATTTAGGGGAACGAGCAGAAATGTGGGTTAGATACGAGCTTTCCTAGCAGAGGTACTTCACATGATCAGCTCATTGTACCTTTTAGTAAGTGTCATTTTACACAGAAGTGCTGGGGACACACCTGCCCTAAACCAATCCTATGACACACATAAACTAGTGGACATGTTCAAAGTTAAGTCTCTAGATGTACTCTCAGATTCCTATTTTAGGCTCATACTCCCCTATTCCTCCTTAAACCGTTCATATTATTTAATTCTATAGAAACTAGAAATGTGTGACTTAAAGTCTTTAGACACAAAGCTTCTAGTTCAGTTTTTTTTTTTCATTACACACGTGAGAAAACAAATCCAGAGCCAAGGAGTCTGACCTTCAGTGGCACAAAATTGTGTCAGAGGCAGTGGGCCAGACCGGGGCTCTGACTTTAGGGTTCTTTCCACCAGTCCCCTTTAGCATCAAGGTACAAACATGCCAGCCACTTCAGGGGACGTGTAATGAATCTATGCACACTTCACTTGTAGCTGAAATTTTGATGGCTATCCCTCTGTCTGTTACATGATTTCCAGGCCAAAACATACTAGAAATGGCAGGTGAATTGCAGGAAGGACAAGATGCTGCTGACAGTATAGGCAGAAACAAACATGACAAGAGGGCAACTGCTTAGAACCCCTATCAGTTTGGTGGGTTCAAGGATGGGAAAAGGAAATTTTCATTTTTAAAGGGATAAAAGGGGCACAATCTGAGTCATCTGTATTTTCTGTACAATTTCAATGTCATTTTACTCTACATAGTTATTCTAGGTAGTGATACAATGGAATCTCCAACCTGTTCCACCTAGACATTCTCCTAAATTGGTGTAAGAGGTATCACTCAAAATATTAATATTAAATAAGAGAGCCAAACAAAAAGGGAGAGATGTAAAAACAAATTCATGAAGGAAGATCCAAGAATGTCACATGAATACCTCCAATTATCATGGATAATACAACTGAATTATTAACTACTTTCAAAATAATTTATTCTACCAGCTGTCTGCTATGCTGCGATTATTTTCATACCATCACTAGTCTTCTATTTCTGACCTCAAGGAAACTGCTATTCTTAAAAAGCAAGTATAAAAGGTTTCTTCTTATTATTATTTTTTCCAGATGGAGTTTCGCTGTGTCGCCCAGGCTGGAGTGCAATGTCGTAATCTCGGCTCACTGCAACCTCTGCCTCCTGGGTTCAAGCAATTCTCCTGCCTCAGCCTCCCAAGTAGCTGGGATTACAGGCACCTGCCACCACTCCGGCTAATTTTTTGTATTTTTAGTAGAGACGGGGTTTCATCATGTTGGCCAGGCTGGTCTTGAACTCCTGACCTCGGATGATCCTCCTGCCTCGGCCTCTCAAAGTGCTGGAATTACAGGTGTGAGCCATGGCACCTGGCCTAAGATTTCTTTCTTTCTTTTTTTTTTTTTTGAGACGGAGTCTGGCTCTGTCACCCAGGCTGGAGTGCGGTGGCCGGATCTTAGCTCACTGCAAGCTCCGCCTCCCGGGTTCCCGCCATTCTCCTGCCTCAGCCTCCCCATTTATTTCTTATATAACATGCCTCTTTACAAAATAAAGAGCTGTTTAACATATGCACACGCACAAACAATATAATTGTGCACAAAACTATCTTATCTCATTGGTTTAAAAAAGTGCAAACACTCAACATGGAAAACACACACAAGTCACTCCTGACCTTGCAAAGCCATTGACTTCCAGGTGACAAAGACGAAAGAAGCCTTTAAAAAATCTTTTCCTTTAGTATTTAATAATTACTGGCCACATGGTAGCTCATGCCTGTAACCCCAGCACTTTGAGAGGCCGAGGCAGGCAGACCACTGGAGGCCAGGAGTTTTAGATCAGCCCAAACAGCATGGTGAAACCTGTCTCTACTAAAAATACAAAAAAAGTAGCCAGGTGCGGTGTGGCACACACCTGTAATTCCAGTTACTCAGGAGGCTGAGGCATGAGAATCGTTTGAACCCGGGAGGTGAAGGTTGCAGTTAGTCAAGATTGTACCACTGCATTCTAGCCTGGGCGAAAGAGTGAGACTCTGTCTCAAAAAAATTTTAAACAACCACCATAGCACATGTATACCTATGTAACAAACCTGCACATTCTGCACATGTATCCCAGAACTTAGAAAAAAAAAGAAAAAAGAAAAAAAATTTAAAATAAAAACAATTACTAAGTTTCTTCCCCTGCCATCTCAAAGTCCCAAACTTTTCCTGTGATATTTGAAAACACATGTTGACAACCCTACTATCCAAAAGCTTCAAAATAATCCCATGTCTACTCCACAAAGGGCCAAATAAAAAGGCTCCATTAGCAAGAACTGGAGAGCGTATGTTGGCTCTAAACAGATGATCACACGGGGACTAGGTTTACATTAAGATTTTGCCCAATTACAAAGAAAGCCAAGGCCAGTTATCTTACCTCAAACTGCGGGTAGGGAGGAGTCATGGCTGAAGGGGGCCCTGAGGTGGGAGGTGGCATCCCTGAAGTGGGTGGGAACAGACCCAAGGCGTTCAGATTTAATCCAGGAATTAAATGTGCTTGAAGCTGCAACAGTAAAAAGGCCCCTTAATTTAACAATTAAAAGATTCAAGGGAAAGTTAGCATTTTTAAGTGACAGTATGCAAACTGTTGATCTCTTATCTAATAAAGAAATCATCGCATAACTCAAACTTAAAGCAGATGTTCCATGGGACTTTACTTGAGTACATCGTTTACATCTGTTTATATCCCTTGGTATTTTAAAATCTGTGTGCTGGTTTGCCCCTCCTTGGTCCATAGCTGCATTAAGATATCTCAAGGGCAGCTTTCCTTTCCCTTATGAGTACAGGGCTTAGACACAACTGTATTCTGCATGCTGTGGGCAAACTAAATATAGACTAAAAGTCATGTATCAGAGTTGAAGAGGTAATCAAGTAAGATTGGTTCATTGAAAAGCAAACCAGCTATTAAGAGATCTTTACCCGTTGGGTAAAACTTAGCAACCATGGGTCTAGAGGCCTCTAAGTTGAGCCCTCTGGAAATCAGGACCCATCCCCATGTAACTACTGTAAGTAAACATATCATTGGAATGCATATAGGAGCCTTAAAGGGGATTTTAATTTGTTTAATTTTTTAAGGGTTGAGGATGTAATACAGACGGTGGGAGATTTGAGTGTACTTGAAAATCTTTTTAAAAGGCCTAAGGGGGTTAGATTTAATCCCAGTGGATTCCAGAACATTTGGAGCCAAGCAGTGAGAATTGAAGGAGGTTGGCAGGAAGTCACGTGGGGTGTAAAATGGCGAGCATTCTAGGCTCTTCTCACAAACGCAGTATTTTCATATTTCCCTCGTCTCAGGTTTTGTGTTTCAGATGACTGGCCCAATTGAAAAACAAATTATTTTTTTAAATAATTTACTTTAAAATTTAGGACAGGCTTTTGAAGTGTTCCATTTTCAGCACCATTTCACTGATTAAGGAATGTCAGCAATTTGCTTTAATAGCCTCAGATGCACTACACATATTGTTTTATCAATTGAAATTCTTGTATCTCCAAGGTTTATATGGGTAACCAAGTAAGTTTTAAACCTGTAATCTTAACATTAACTTTTATATGCATTATATCTATTGTAATCCTAATAAGCATGCAAGGTAGGCAGTAGTCCCATTTTACAGATGAGTAAACTGAGGCTCAGAGAGACTGAGTAAACCATCTAAGAGAACAGAGTTGCAGCTCATAAATGGTTGTGATTCAAATACAGTTCATGTAACATTTCTCCTATATTAAACTCTCTCAAATTAACATTGTAAGAGAGATACTATATTAACCTTTGTAGGTAGATACTAGCCTTACTTCAGAGAGAAGGAAGCTAAGGCTCAAAGACTAAATAATTTGCTAAAGTCACAGAGACAGCAAAGCTTAATGTCACAGCCAGTATCTTCCCTATACTATCCCAGGGTACTTGCTGAGGTGCTAAAAATCAACTAGAACTACTTCTAATGATAATGCCACAAAATAATTCAATATTAATGCAGTTAAAAACATTGTTTTAACTATTTGTTAAAATAAAGACATGCCCTTCATAACAAAACTAACATTCATAGAAGCAATATCATTTTCATAAGACTCCCTGATTTTCTTCATGATCTCTTCCTCAGCTTTGGCACATGTCTCAACATTGCCTTTAACTGTAATGGTGCGTTCTGGATTATACAGCGTCAATTCCTGCAATCTGCAGAATGAAAAAGAAGGGAAAGAAAAAGAATGAAAATTGGAGGAAGACAGTTAATAATTCAGCCACAGATGGCAATTAAAAACAAACTGTGGAGCCTGGTAATATGTAAAAGTGGGTGGGGTAAAACATGATGGGAAATGAGTAAGCCCCAAAAGACATAAATCCAAAACTGTAAAGCTGCAAGAGAAAAGAAAATACTTGCCCTCCCATCTTCTCAAGTAAAGATGACTGGGTACATAGAGTTCATTCAAGTCCATGTTTTAAAAACACAGCTTATTTTTCAACCGCTCATAGTTGAACCATTTTCACAATTGAACAGTGAACTGAGAAATGACTGAACAGATGTATAGTTTTTGAGGAAACCAAATACCCTAAGTACATAACCTTTCATAAGTATGTTCCTAGTTCTGCACTAACCAGTTCTAGGCATAATTGGCATTCTCGTGCAATTGCATTTTTTGGGTCACCAAGCAAGGAAAAAGCATGGAAATATTCCAAAAACACAAGCCAGAATTCACATGTCTAAACTTAGTTTTTACCAGTTGTTTTAGAATTTAGATTGAAGTAGGCTGGAGGAGTATCAATCCATCTTGACTAAAATTTAAAATGGTTCACTCATGGCCATTTAGACAACAAAAACGTTAGATAGCGGCAGGAATATTCAGAAATTCCCTGCGGGACCTAGGTCCTACTGAACCTTCAAAAGCCACTGAAAATCATACCTGAAAACACCTAAGCCTATGCTGGTCAACAGCCTTGAGAGGAAGAGCAATGGGAGACATGCGCCATGGAAAACAGAACGAAGTACATAAATTGAGAGGATATGGATTATTGGTACAAATCTCCTGCATCTTCTGGAAGTTCTCATTTTCACTACTAGTGAAGTGTCACAGGCTAACCTTGAGCCAGATGAATGCGAAGTTATTCCTTAACATTTTCCTCAAGCCTGCTAAAAATGTAAACATTTATATAATGAAGACTATTTCTCTTAGACTACTTTAAAAAGAAGTCTATAATTCTAATTCAGTCTCAACCTGGCCCTACCAAGCATTTTGTATTACAGTTTTAAAAATAGCTGCTTCTATAATAACTTTTAAGATTTTTTGCTTTTAAAACTCTCCCCTTTCTGGGGGTAAATTTAAGACAAAGTAGTATTACTTATTGTATTTACCACCTTTTTTCCCCTTTATTTACAACCAAACAGAAGTTTCCTGCTTCCTTGCTACCTTCTTTGAAAACTCCTTGTACACAAACACTGTGCAGTCTTTCCCCTACCATTCTTCTTCAGTTCATCAATTTTTTCCCACTTTTTTGAGTACTCTGATTGAAACCAAGAATGGCCACCCTCAGAAAAAGAAAAACCTTTCCACGTAATTTCAGAGCATCCACAGATTCTAGGTGTGGTAGCCTGTCTCCATGGTGACTCCCCGCCACCCAGTTATCTGTAGTCCCACACATACATACCGAATAGGGCTGACTTGTGTAAACAACATTAGAAAAATGATAGAGTATAACTTCTGAGGCTATGTCATAAAAGACATTGCAGTTTCCATCTTGACAACTGCCATGTCTTGAGAACACTCAAGCAGCTCTGTGGAGAAGCCCATGTGGGAGGAACTGAGGCTTTCTGTCAACAGCCAGCATCAACCTGTCAGCAGCATCGTGAGACCCCAAGCCAGAACGACCCAGCTAAGCTGCTCCTGCATTCCTAACCCACAAAAACTAGCTGAGCAGTTAATGTTCTCATTGTCTTAAGCTGTCAAATGTTGGGATAATGCGTTACATGACAATGGATAATAAACTGGGTTATATATTCCAACTTTAGGAATAAACGTCATAAAACATAGTTAAGACTGCATTTAGAAAATATGAATGTAAAGCATTTGGTTCCTTCTGCCAGAAGCAGATAATGCTTTCAATACGGGTCAGAAACTTAACAGGCAGCAGGCTGTATTTGAGAAACCATGTGTAAGTACAGCAGCACAGGCTAGCTGAAGCAGCTGAAGCTGAATACACAATAGGCAGCTTAGAGTGTTTGAAAGTTTTCTTATTCAAAAGCAAAGGAGCACTCACGGAGATATCGTGATTTTAGTGTCTGTGTCCTGCTCAATTTTTTTAAGATTTCTTCCTTCTTTACCAATAAGACGGCCAACAAAGTTATTATGAGCTAAAATCTTCAAGGGGATCTCTTCTGTGCTGTAAATAAAAAAGTGGTCATAAAATTAGAGTAAGTAAACCTATTCTTGGGTAAAAAGACAATATTCACTCATTAAACATTTACTTCCTACCTACCATCTGGGAAGCACTGTGTTAGGTACAGCTTAAAACTTGCTGACAATTGGCCAGCATTCTAGCAATGCATGAATAGAAGGGGAGAAAAAGTACAGAAGTTAACCTCTAAAACAGTTTTTCTTTTATTCAATTTGGGAAATATCTTCATGATGGAGTCTCTTACTCAAAACCATATTCCTAAACCCCTACTACCAAAACACAACATACAAATAGAAAACAGTACCATCCAGTACAAATATACACCTGGAGATATGTGCGTAATTTATATAAGGAAACAGAAGAAACAACAGTGGTTACACTTTGGGGGAAGGGCATAAGAACAGGAAGGGGAGCTTTCATTTTTCGTTTTGTAGCTTTCTGAATTTCCCAGTCATATATATATAACTGTTTAAAATGTCATTGCAGCTTTTCCTTTTTCTTTCTTTTTTTTTTTTTTTTTTTTTTTTTTTTTTTTTTTTTTTTGAGACAGAGTCTCCCTCTGGCGCCAGGCTGGAGTGCAGTGGCACGATCTCCGCTCACTGCAACCTCCACCTCCCGGGTTCAAGCCATTCTCCTGCCTCCACCTCTCAAGTGGCTGGGATTACAGGTGCATGCCACCATGCCCAGCTAATTCTTGTATTTTGAGTAGAGACAGGGTTTCACCATGTTGGCCAGGATGGTCTTGATCTCTTGACCTCATGATCCGCCTGCCTCCGCCTCCCAAAGTGCTGGGATTATAGGCATGAGCCACTGCACCCGGCCTATTTTTCTGTATACTAAAATAATTGTTTTTAAAAATTTTTACTTTATTACATGCTTATAATATGGCGCCCACATATAATATTACTAAAACATATTTAAAGTTCTCTATAAGTTAAGGTTGGTGATGAGGTCCCCACACTAACTCCAGTGCCTTACTCTGGATTCTGCTTTCAGTGCAGCGCTGTTCTGTACGCTAAACATGGCACAGAACCCAACCTTCACTCAAAGTTCCTGTGGAAGAAGTATTTGGAGTTCCTGCCCCCATTACCCAGATAAATCTCCAGTTTGCCTTAGAAGACACTTAGGCACTTCCCACCTCCACACTCCCTGCTGCTCCAAGGTGGGGCCAGGCAGAGGACAAGGACAGAGTTCCAATGAGCTCTGAGTAAAGGATGAGTCAAGATTTGGGGCTCTTGTCTTGGGTTAATCCAGGATATTTCCTGGTCCTAGGTTCCCCAAGATGCCTTCTTCTATAGCTGCACTTCTCTTCCCCGTTATCACCATTCACCTATGTTCAAATGTGAATGAACATATTTAAATATTAAAAGACATACACTTCACAACCAAACCAACAGTGCTAGCCACTGTAGCTCATCAGGTATCATTTCCCTTTGTTTGTTGGCAATTCCCAAGAATTGTGTCAGAGATACCAAAAATACAAGAGCACAAATATCAACCTCTTTCACAGGACAATTTTCTTTACTCACAATTTTATATCTTGAGCTTCCTTATGCATAATCTCCAGAATAGACTTACAAGCCGCAGAGGTGCCTTCAGGTGTAGAGAGGATAGTAATTGATTTCTCAGCAGCCCCTGCATTTTCTTTACGGTGGACATCGATTCTGATAGTGGGTGCAAGCAGGGAGGAAAACCAGAGCAGTAAGCGTGTATTCACAGTGGAGTCTGTAATTATCAACTGCAAAGTCATAGGGCTTCAGGGCAAAGCAGATGACTCACTTCCCTCAAGAGCATAAACTTTCAATAAGCTGTCAACATCAGTGCCTTAGGAAGCAAGTTTTAATTCTAGGAACACTCCCCTTTCTCTTTCCTCAATCCAACCAAGCAGGGACATCTTTTCACTCTACCCAAGCTGTTTGTGCTTACAGCTTCCTTTCAGATGCCACAGAACAAATGTCTCATGACAAAGAGCCTGGATTCAATCTGCTCTAAAACAAATAGGAACTGGAGGGCATGCCAAGAGAGGAGCTGGAATCCCACAAGCCAAGTTGAACTGCTTTTTCTGCACAGTATATCACTTTTCTTTCATTGGATGAGCAGATTTCACCAATCTGCTTCCCCCTTTGCAAGGTTCTTCCCACATTTTGCCTCCTTGATAGAGGATAGTCTGCAAAGAACAGTGATAGGAATGGAACCTGGACAGATGGCAATTCTACTTCAAGAAAAGCAAGTGGTCGATAAACTCAAAATGATGTTTAATTTCACTAGTAATTATACGTCTGCCAGTTAAAAGAATGTCATTTTCTTCTAGACTTACAAAAATTGAGATAGAAAAAATTAAATATGTGCAAGATGATGGGTAACAGGGCACACTCAACACTTTTGCTAGGAGTATAGAGCAAACTGGTTCAGCAAAATACTGAGCACCTTGTGACTCAAGAACTGTACTTCCTGTAACATCTACTCCTAGTAACATTTACAGATATAGTCTCATACGTGGGCCAAGAGCAATGTTTCTTACCCTTGGCACTAATGACTTTTTGGGCCAGATTCTTTGCTGTGGGTGGGGTGTCTTCTGCATTGTAGGAAATTTACTAACATCCCTGGCCTCTACCTACTAGATGCCAGTAGCACGCCTCTCTCTCAACTCTAACAGCCAAAAATGTCTCCAGACATTGCCAAATGTCCACGGGGGTTGGGGCAGTGAGATGATCATTTATGGTTGAGAACCACTGCATGGGAAGGTTCCGTTTCTGACAGATAGAAAGTTAGAATTATCTAATTGCAGGAAGAGATGGTTAAACATAGGAAGAGATGGTTAAGTAACAGTATATTCATATCATACAGATGTTTTTGAAAATGTGGTAAAACTACAGGTACCAACATAGTAAAAAGTCCTTAAGTGAAATAATGCAATTCATATCATGACATGATTTCTTTTTTAAAGTCACACATGTTAGTAGATACAGGCAACAAATCCTATAGAGATACATCCCCAACTTACCAATGGCTACCCGGGTGAGAAGAATGGTAACTTTTTAATTTACATATTTATATGTTTTGAATTAAATATAAATCTGCCGTTATTTAAAAAGTACAAGAAAGAAAATCAGCTACTCAAAAATGTGTGTTTTGGGGAAAATTAAGTATTTGTTGAGTTCCTCTGGCCACTCAAACACTTAAAGACCTAAATAACTCATGGCCATGAGAGTGACCACTTGATCATGCCAATAAAATCAAGGTTTGGCTTTCACTTTCCTAAATGTTTGGTTGAAATCTAAAGATTTACCTCAAGAGTAAAAGAAAACTAAAAATAAGGGCATGAAACAAATTAAGGGCTACCTAAAAATAACTAATAAAAAAATAGCATCTTAGGTAACAGTCCCAATCTTAGGAGTCATCTTCCCAGCTGCTGTTTCAATCCCCAGTCACTTTCAGTGATGCGTGTCTTCCAAGTAACACATTAGCATCCCTCTTTGCAGTTTATTTCCACCTTTTCGCTGTGCCTGGATTACTAAACTCTGATCCCCTGAGAGAAGGGAATGTGGCTTTAGAGATTAAAGTGGCCCTCTGAGACCATTCCAGAAACAGAGGTTCTGATAATGACTAATTTCAATGTCAAGAGTTAATTAAATCCACTGGCAGAGCTCTGCAAATGAATCATCAGATATAACAAAGATTGCTTCCCTTCCCCATCCCCATTTTCCTGCCTTAAGTAAAACAAACAGTTCAATTTAAGTCACAGCTCTTTCATCCGACAGAGAAATGAATAGCTCAAAAAGGAACAATTCTAATCTGCTACATGACAAGGAAGGGAAGCCATATAACGAATTTCTGCAGGTAAGGGTGGATCAAGGGAAGCAAGAAGCCCTTAAATTTTAAGATAAAAGCCAAGCCGATTGACTAGGTTATGGTCCAATTGTCTTTCCCACTCCTACCTACATGATGAGGTCAGGGCCATTAATTTTGCATTCAGGTAACCAGCACCCAACATCTCCTGCTTCAAAGCAGGGGAAGGCAGGATCAGATGTCACTGCAGGGAGCAGGTGGGTATAGACCACCACTTAGTACAGTTCTTTTCGGTTCTGCATGAGAAATGGGTCAGCTAGTCCAATGCAGGCATGGTGCCTATGATGAATACGCATGCACTCTCAGGCTTGCTGGAACAAACACAAAGTATACACAGTGGTGTAGTTCTAACTTTTAGGGAAAGATTAAGCTTATTTCGTCGGATCACATTAAAAAAAAATCACTCTCCTTTCTAAATTTAAAAGGCAAAATAATCTTGTCATTTCTGTAGCTGGCCCAAGGCTTGCAGGATGGTATTTCTGGATATAACCTCTTCTTCCCAGCACATTCACAGGTTCTTCAGGAAAAACGGTAGTAACAGGCCCAGAGATGTGCCCTGTAGCACGTTATGGAGCTAGGTGTGGGGGGCAGAGCTTGTCACCAAGCTTCTCTGGGTCAAAAAATATCCACATACTGTACAACAGCATGGTTTCTAAAGCAAAACAACTAACATATAATGCATGAGGACTGAGAAGTATCTTAGATACACGTGAAGGGCTTCAAGCATAATTCACATGTAGTCATTTTAGTCATTTGACAAATAGAAGATCCTTCTACGCAGCAAGGCCCTGGCCTTGGCCCTGGGGCTACAGTAGTAAATGAAAACAAATAGTTCCTGCTTTCTGCTCATGATAATTAGCTCCAACATTTGGATGGGAATCTTCCAATCCCTTAAAAGCCCACCAATTAAAAACATCAAAAAATATCCAGAAGAAAAAGCCATTCTAATCACATGGCTTAATCACAGGAAAAATTTGGACAAATAAGATGAGCGATTCGAGTAAGGCAAGACTGGAAAACCATCTCTGTATTGAGGCCACAAATAAAACGGATTGGACCCAGAACATTACTTCTAAAAGCAATGAGGGGAGGTGGGGGGTAAGGGGTGGGACAGAGAACAACCTAGAAGCTGCCTGTCTTCCAAAGCCTCCCCAACCAGAAGAGGATTAGGTACCATTTGTTTTCCATTCATGTGTGAAAATCTGAGGTTCCATTTGAGATTGAGGATTAGCTCCAGATTTACATGAAATGAACACCAAGATACTGCAAGATTTTTACACATTTCCCAAGTACTGTACAAGGAGGCCTCATGGCTGCGTTCAGAAGGGCACCAAGTACCAGAACGACACACTGCTAAGATTCCAAGGGGAATTCTCCTGAACACCCACCATACACTCAGCACACTCACTTAGACTGGGTCTGTTTGGTGATGTTCCGAATGGTGGCACCTTCTTTTCCTATGATGGCTCCAACAAATTGGGTGGGAACCAGCAGGCGCAGAGGCAAATCACATGGTTTCTGCTTGGACACAGATCCTGGAGACCCCTGCCTTGAGGAGCCCCTCTGCCCAAGCCCCCGGCGACCTCGGGGCTGTTGCAAGGGGTTTTGCTGGGCGGCCATTTCATCAGGGATGTAGGCTACTTTCAAGGTGAAATTCTCTAATTGAAATCCATTCAGTTTGTCTAGTGCTCTGAAAGTTGAAAAGGGGCAGGTTTGGGAAAAGGAATCAGTCTATACGATACATCTTTTAGCAAAGCAACACCCATCTCTTCTACTCAGCATTACTAGCTATAAACTTCTGAGTAAAGCCCCAGCACAAGCAGCAAACCTGCAACACACATAATCCTCCCCCTCTCCGCCCCGCACCACCACCACCTGCACACATTTTCCTTTGAGACAGGTGCAGTGGGGAAAAAGGTCACAAGTTTCCAAAGGAACTTCATGTGCCATCTACTAGTGAAAAATAGAAAAACAAAAAACATTTTGTCAAACTCTTGGTTAAGTTTAACCCATAAGGTTATTAACAGTTTAGAATAGCTAAGCAGCAAGAGAGAAGCAAGTGGGCTTCTTGCCTTGGCTAATGTTTCCAAATCACAGTGGAAGAGACATTAGAAATATATACCTTTTTTACTTCACCCTCTAAAATGTGAAGTATTTAAAACCATTTTAAGAAGCAGTGGACAAATATCTCTAAACGATTCACAAACTATCCTGAGTATTAAATTCTACCAGTCACACTCAGTACCTATTATAAGCTAGTCCCTGAGAAAATAGTGGTCCCTGACTTTGTGGTTTATGATCTGATTTGGGGCAAAGAGGCAGGGGTGGTGATAAACCAAAAAAAGAGAATTACTTTCTAATCTGCCCACTCTACCACACTATTTCGGGAGAGTTTCTCTCTTTTTCATCTTTTTTTTTTTTTTTTTTTGAGACAGAGTCTTGCTCTGCCACACAGGCTGGAGTATAGTTGAGCCATCTTGGCTCACTGCAACCTGTGCCTCCAGGGTTCAAGCGATTCTTGTGCCTCAGCCTCCTTAGTAGCTGGGATTACAGGCGTGCACCATCACGCCTGGCTAATTTTTGTATTTTTAGCAGAGATGGGGTTTCACCATGTTGGCCAGGCTGGTTTTGAACTCTGACCTCAAGTGATCTGCCGCACTGGCCTCCCAAAGTGCTGGGATTACAGGCATGAGCTACTGTACCCAGCCTCTTTTTCATTCTTGATCTTTATTTTAATACACAAGAAAACGTGCCCAAATCTTGAGCATAAATCTCAGTGAATTTTCACAAGGTAAACACACTCATCCAGATCCAGAACTAGAAAACACCAGGGCCCCAGAAGCCCCACCAGTACTTGCTTCTAGTAGTTACTGCCTCCCTACCCCTTGCAGACTTCTAACACCATAGATTAATTCTGCCTATTTAAAAATTTTATGTAAGTATATATGAGTATACATATGTATTCTCTCGTATCTGGAAACTTTTAACTTATTGTATATTCATCCAAATTGTTGTGTTCTATTTTCTGGGTTTGTTTTGTTTTGTATTCATTTTTTTTGTGTGTGTTCTATTTGGAGAAGAGAAAATAATAAATTAGTAGAGAGGATATAGCCCAGATTTCATAAACATACACCTAATAATACATCCCTTTCTAACTCCCCAGTGCACAACAAAATGAAAAACAAAAAGAAAGAGGTCCCCACATTTCCCAGTGTCACACAGGTTCTTTGCTCAGATTCTGTTCCAATGGCCCTGAGTTTACCCCAGGTGGGAAAGAAAAACAGGCATAAAATGGTCTCTTTCTAGTTGCTTGGTGTGGTCGTTTCCGGCTTATATACTGCTTTATTTGCAAATCTACTCTCAATTCTTGACTTAAATAGAAAAACGGGGGTGGAGTGGGAGACAGTTCTAGCACCAAAAAGGTCACTGAGGGCTAGGACCTGGAAGGCAGACCCGGGCAAGCAGAGGGCTCACTGACATTCTAGGGCCCAGAATGATTCTCGGTTTCTCACTTCAGTCCTCTATCCCTGTCCTACCTTCTCCAGCACATGAATGAACTCTATTGTAAAAGATCAGTCATGCAGAAAGTAGCAAGTGGCTGCTCTGGCACCATCACCAACCCTCCAAGGCCCTTCCCCGAACTGCTGCTCACTGCCATACTTCTACAAATGGACCAGTCCTTTCTATATGTTTACAAACACATGTATTCATGTTCGGTACCTTCGTTAAAAGCATAATTGGGGTTCTGTACATTGCTCTGTGGCTTCTTTTTAAATACCATGTCTTGGGATATTTCTATGTGATTTCTATGTCAGAGAGCATTCTTTTCATAAGCTTCAGAGGGTGACAGCTGGCACATGCACACTTACTTTGCCAATGCCTTGATGACAGACCCCTAATGCTGTGCTTTCCTCCTGCCCTTTTTCCTTAAGGGAACGTGGATTAAGGGCCCTAAAATATTGTGGTTATTTCTAAAGGAAGACAACAGCTGATAAATTTTAATATTTATGGTGTATATTTGTTAGAAAAAGTTGGAGTTGCAGAAGAGTCAACCAACTACAGATTCTTTCAAAACAGCTTTAATTTTTTTTTTTTTGAAATGGACTTTTGTTCTTGTTGCCCAGGCTGGAGTGCAGTGGTGTGATCTTGGCTTACTGCAACCTCCATCTCCTGGGTTCAAGCAATTCTCCTGCCTCGGCCCTGCCTCGGCCTCCTGAGTACCTGGGATTAAAGGCACATGCCACCACCCCCAGCTAATTTTTGTATTTTTAGTAGAGATGAGTTTTGCTGTGTTGGCCAGGCTGGTCTCAAACTCTTGACCTTAGGTGATCCACCTACCTGGGCCTCCCAAAGTGCTGGGATTACAGGTGTGAGCCACCACACCCGGCCTTAAATGTTTTTAAAGTCGGGAATAAACAGATCATTGAAGGTTCTTTCAAAAAATCAGGAAACCTGAACCCACTGAAGGCATCAACTACATCTAGGCATAAAAGGTAGTCTAGACTTTTTCATTATAAATGGCGTATTGCCAGCTTCAGAAGAGAGCAAGTATATTTTGACTAGTAAATTAAGTCATTAATGTTACAAAAATGGTAGATAACTTTCTTCTTGACTGAGATAGACATATACAGATAGATATCATTCTCCCTGGGGTAAAACCAAGGTATACACGTCAGTTACCAGATGCTTCTATATTCTAGAACCATCTAAATAGTCACATGTATCACAAGAAACAACTTTATAACTTGGCAAAAACTAACTTCTAATTTTTATTGTGCTGCTTTGAAAAGATTTTTCCTTGTGGGGAAAAGAAAAGATTCTCTCACTGAAGAGGTCAGGTGGCCTGGGGCTCTAGTCCCCAGTGTGCCTTCTGGGCCCCAATGGCTAAAAACTAAGGCTGTTCCAGGCAGAATGCAGACAGCCACTATTGTGTGTATCTTATTATCTAACTGCCATCTAAGCAGAGTTCCTGACCCTCAAATCACAGTGCTTCATCCACACTCACCACACAACTGAAAAGGTACAGGAGGAACCTAACTGCAGAATGGTGGTTTCTCATGCCTGCAGCTCCTAAATTACTGAATTTAAGTCAACTACTAGAACCTTTCTGGGCACAAGGTTTATTATTCAGCTATGTCATATGGTGATCTGCTGAGTTCATGGGGAAAAAATTTTTAGTATTTTCACCAAACCCACCGTAAATGCAAGACATGAGATGAACTGTCATAATTATTTGACACACATGTATTCAGGGGTTTTTTTTGTTTTGTTTTTTGAGACGGAGTCTCACTCTTTTGCCCAGGCTGGAGTGCAATGACGCGATCTCGGCTCACTGCTACAACCTCAGCCTCCTTGGTCTGAGCAATTCTCCTTCCTCCTCCTCCCAAGTAGCTGGGATTACATGTGTGTACCACCACACCCAGCTAATTTTTTTTTTTTTTTTTAACTAGAGATGGGGTTTCACCACATTGGTCAGGCTGGTCTCGAACTTCTGACCTCAAGTGATCCACCTGCGTCTGCCTCCCAAAGTGCTTGGATTACAGGCGTGAGCCACAGCGCCTGGCCAGGATCCTGTGATTACTTGACTCTTTGCTCTTGGTGCTATTTTAAGGGTTGCTGAGAAGGTGCTGAGCAATTTTGCCAGTTGGGAGAATTTAATTGTATTGATAAGAAGTTTACTGGGGTGAGGTGCAGTGGCTCATGCCTGTAATCCCAACACTTCAGGAGACCAAGGTAGGTGGATCACTTGAGGTCAGGAGCTCAAGACCAACTTGGACAATATGGCAGAACTCTGTCTCTACTTAAAGTACAAAAATTAGCCAGGCATGGTGGCCTTCCAGCTACTTGGGAGGCTGAGGCATAAGAATTGCTTGAATCTGGGAGGTGGAGGTTGCAGTGAGCCAAGACTGCCCCACTGCACTCCAGCCTAGGTGATGGAATGAGACTTTGTCTCCAAAAAAAAAAAAAAAAATTGTTCATTGGGGTAGATCACAATTTAGAGCTGAATGGGCCTCAACAGAGACAATAAGTAGTTCAACTTGAGGAGGAGGGAGAAAGAGAAAGAAAAAAGGAGAAGAGGCCAGGCGCGGTGGCTCAAGCCTGTAATCCCAGCACTTTGGGAGGC
>NW_012115477.1:5975717-5979273 GCF_000951035.1 Colobus angolensis palliatus
AAAGAAAGAAAAAGAAGAAAAAGGGAGACGAAATGAGACCCAGACAAGTTAAACGTACCCAAGAGTCCACACATACAGATCTGAATAGTGAAAAAAGAATACGGACTAGAGACCAGAATTCTAGTCCAGCTTGAACATTAAGTAACCACGTTATCCTCCAAAGGTCATTTTCCTGTTTGGCATTAGCCATCTCCCTAATAAAATTAAAAGATTAGATTCATGGTCCCTTTCAGCTCTCAAATTTCATGCCTGGCTGGATGCAGGAGCTCACATCTCCAATTCTAGCACTCTGGGAGGCCAAGGAGGGAGGATCACTTGAGCCCAGGAGTTTGAGATCAGTCTGGGCAACATAGTGAGACCACGTCTCTAAAAAAAAAAAAAAAAAAGTTAGGTGGGTGTGGTGGCACATGCCTGTAGTCCCAGCTACTTGGGAGCCTGTGGTGGGAGGACTGCTTGGGCCCAGGACGTTGAGGCTACATTGAGCCATGACTGTGTTACTGCACTCCCAAGTCTGCTTGGGCAACAGAATGAGAACCTGTCTCAAAAAATAATAAAATAAAATAAATAAAATTCCATGTCTAAAAATCTCTTTTTTATTCCCAGATGTCACCCTGTATATAATACAGGGTCCTCACAAAATGAAGTTTAACCCATTATTGAAAAGTCATAAATTCAATGATCTCCTTGTACCAAGAATAAGGGGTTGACACAATTTAGCAATCATTATTGAAAGCCTGGGTAATATGATTTTAAGGATGTACTTTAATGAAATAAATATGGACGAAGCCCAAATGTAGGGCTTCATGACTAAATTGGTTCTAAAAACAAAACAAAACGGTATGGGCAAATGCCCTAGATGACGCACAACAGAAGATGGGATAGGTAAACTGTGGTGAGGATCCAACACTATGCAGAGATTAGAATCAGTATAAATACACTGAATGAAAAGCACACAAAACTCTGCAGAATGATCTTTGTAATTCTGAAAGTTACAATGCATGGGACAAAGTCTACAAAACTATGGCAAATTTAACAGTGGTTATCCCTGAATGGCAAAAAATCCCTTTGTCTCGCTGCTTTATTTCTTTTTTGAAAATAAGTCTTTTATTTACATAATTGTCAAAGTTTAAATGGGAATTTTCTTACCGTTAGCCACTGGCCAAGTTGCTTCAAACACTTCTAACCATAACCACATTTACCTTATACAGATCTTCACAGTGATACAAAGGAACTGCAATGATAGTTTCTTTTTTTTTGTTTTTTGTTTTCTCTTTTTTTGAGATGGAGTTTTGCTCTTGTCGCCCAGGCTAGAGTGCAATGGTGTGATCTCAGCTCACTGCAACGTCCGCCTCCCAGGTTCAAGCAATTCTCCTGCCTCAGAATGATAGTCTTAAAGTATGAATAAACATTGCTATTCCCTAACAAAAATAAACATCAGAATTAACCCCAAACAAAAGAAAGTGTAAGAACTCAATGTCTACACATTTTCTAGGGGGTTATTTCTTTGTCACACATGACAAATCCTCTCATGAGTAATGTCTGTCCTTGACTGTCTTATCTCAACATCTCTGGAAGAGAGAAGGAAAAAGGTGAGCCTCTCTTGCTCTGAGGAGCAAGAAAAGGTGCATTCACTAAACACATACTTCCATTTTTAATGAAACTATTTAATGAATTTGAAATTTAAACTTGTCAAATTTTTATTTTAATAATTCAAGACTTAAGCCTAAAACACATGTATTAATATTTTCTAGAATATGTGTGCTATTAACCTTTGATTTATTTTAGCCACAAGGTGGCAGGAATTTCCATGTTAAATTCTGTCTTAAAGACATAGCCATATTTGAGGACTCCTCTTAAATGATATTCATAGAGCTTTAAGTAACAGGCAGCTACAACCATGTTAAAACTAGGTCCCTGGCTCCTCAGCATCAGTGACCAGCCATCACTGGAAATGAAGTATACCAAACAATAATAGGGGGGCAGCAGCAGCAATCAAACATGTTGGAAAAATACTTAATAGCTGCTAACTTTTGAGCTCTGACTACCTTATCTTATAGGTATTATGAAACATGTTTTGGAGGCATTATCTTGGTTTCTCAGTAGTCTCATTAGCTAAAGACTATAGTTATTCCCATTTTAGAAATGAGGCTGAACCATGACAGATTAACTTGACCAACGTCAGCTAGAACAGTGGTGGCACACAGTCTATTCCAAGAAACTGGGCTCTGGAATTGAATTCAACCTCCAAGTTCACTTCACAAGTACATCAAGGTCACATAGCCTTCCAAGCAACAGATGTTACAAAGAGAAAACTGAGAATTATCAAACTAGCCCTTTTACCTGAAGATTGAGCTTTGGGTGGTCTGCCAAGGAAGGCATGGAGAAATAACACCAGGCTGTCATGTTTGGAGCCCATGGAGCAGGCCTATAGGGTTCACTGGAAGTCCTCAAAGTCAGTCCTGGAAGGACCAGACTTTCCCAGGCTCAAGCCACTTCAAACTGCTCCAAGCAGCCCAAACCAGTGGGTTAAACTATAAATACATACATATATGCACAAATATTTGTTTCTCTTTAATCTTCACTTTGTAGCTGAGAAAACCGAAACTCAGAAGTCGAGGTTACTATGTCAGGGCTACCTGACTTTGGAGTTTACACTTCTCTACTACAACCAATGCCTCTCAAATAAAATTAATTCTCCTCACAGAATGAAAATATATTCCATATCCCTTTTAAAAGCTTATTAGAAAACTCTAATAACAATTTCTGTAACACTGTAACACAAAACTGAGTTTTCTACTCCTTAGATCAGTTAACTTTTTAAATACCTCATTGCTTTCTAATTCTCTCCATCTTTGAATTCTTGTAGAGGGAATGAGAACAATATTCTTATAAGGCCACTTGACTGGCAGGAACTAAAATTAGGCAGTCCCTCTCCAAATATTCTTATTGGCAACTTTTGGTCAGTATTTAGTATTTAATAGGTGTTAACTGACTGAATATTAGAACAAAGGATATGAAGACTACTTCCCTAATCGAAATGCCTAATTTATTTAAGTTACCTAATTACTAATTACACAATTCCTAACAGCCTTTTCCTTCCTCCTTGGGATCAACGGAAGCCTACCTATCTCTTAAGAACCACGCTAAAGAATTTTGAGAACACCAGGGTGTCTACATTCAGTTGCTGTCATGGTTAGGATTCTTTTCAGCAATAATTCTGCCTTGACTAGCCAGTCTACCTTTCCTGTGCTTGCAGTCATAATGCTTTGTTTGTTTGTTTTCAAAGAAGGAAGGCTAAATGTCAATTACTTTATCCTTACCAAAATCTTATGCCTCTTCAAAGCTATATAGCTTATGTCTCCAACTTATGTTCTCCCATTCAACTAATTAACTGTTAAATAAGCATTTTGTTTCCCCTTAGCTAATTTAAGTTTTCAAATAGGGACACAACAACAGGCCTCTGACAATCTCCAAATATCCTTGGGTTTATCACATTATCCCGTATTTTCCAACAGGGACTTGGCTCTACCAAATATTCAATATAAATCTTTGTAAA
>NW_012115477.1:5979388-5983706 GCF_000951035.1 Colobus angolensis palliatus
AAAAAAAAAAAAAAAAATTGCCAGTCTCATAACCCAGCCTCAAAATAAATAAAAATTAAAACATGATGGAGCCTCTACTTGCTCAATGCCCTCACTTTTATCCCTCATTCTACTGAGGGTATGAAAGGTAAAATTTTCCTGGTCTTCTTACATGATACGACTGAAGAACAAAATTAGTCAAAAAAAGAAGAGAAAGAAAAATCAATTTGTTTTATGACTCATACCACAATTTCCATAATGTCTGAGACCTTATGCAAATTGCCAAAAATTTTTAAATGAACAAAGGATATAAACAGAAGAAATAACAGAATGTGTTTAAACATATTAAAAGCCTCCAGTCTCACTTATGGGAAAAGTGAAAATTAACATGATATATCAGTTTCACATACTAGATTGGGAAAGTGTGATAAAGTCCTGTGTTGGGGAGAATTGGAGAAATGGACACCCCCACAACGCTGATGAGAATTTAAACTAGCTCAAGCTCTACAACAAAATTTAAAGTGCAATTCTACTTCTGGGAATTTATCATACAGATACATGCTTGCATACACATGACACGCAAAAAGAGATTCACTACGATATTGTTCATAACTGCAAGGGACTAGAAACAACCTAAATATTGAAACTGCAATTAATCAAAGTCATGCCATATCTGTACAATCAAGTACTATGTAACTATAAAAAATATATTTATATACACAAAACATTCAAATGTTATGGTATCATTTGTGTAAAAGCAGGAATAGATACATGTAACATTTGTTTTCCACATGGTTATCTCCCAAGAGATGAGGTAGTTGGGGAGTAATACTAGGAGGAAGATTTGTACTGTGTGCATCTTCAAATCTTTTATATTTTGAACCATGTGAGTGTTATTGATTTTACAAATAAAGTTTCATTTACCTTATACACATTTCCATCTTCTTCTCAGTCTTATCTTTCCTTTCATAGTCCCTCCCGAGTGAGTACTGCTTTTAGTAACCTAGATGAGCTCCTACTCTTGCAGCTCGTTTTACCTTTCCCCTTCAGGGCTCAGAGTCAGCCAGTGTGGTCTTTTCTTTCACCTTTCTGACACAGAGGACAATCAGCCTGCTCCTGCCAGTATGGTATCTGGAGGTAGTTCAGGCTTCCATAGTCACCTAACACCCAGTGCTGTGCTACTGAGCACTTTGTATGCCATTCTTTCATGTTCATATTCTGAGCAGATCTGTTAAAGGCCATAAATTTGTGGGACCCCTATTTCTCTCTCTAGTGCTCAATTTATTAGATCATTTCAATTAGATACAGAATTATCTTTTCCTAGGGGAGACTGTTTGATCTGTAAAGTAGTGCCTGTTTACTGCACTGGAGTATATTTTTTCCCAAAAATCTAAGAGCAAATTACACTGATCCAACATCTGCACGCTCCTAAATGACAATAGTAATCAGGTAATCAGTGAGTAAGAAGACTTAACATTTAACACTGTTGTTTAACACATGATCCAACTTACCAGCTTTAGATAAAATAGCAATAATATATGTGTCATACAAGACTGGGAGAGGGGGAGAGACTTTATGTTATTTGGCAACAATACCAAGGCCCAGAGTTTCTGCAAATAGGGTGTGATTTAGTTTCATACTAGACCACTCTATTATTGGCATTAAAGATATATTGAAAATGTAATATAACTTTAACCAATGTAGATTCTTATTAGACATTCAAACTTAAAAAGAAAGGCACGATTAAAGGGTCAAACTTTGTAAAATAAAGCTTCTCTCTGCCACCCACCAGCCCTTATCAACTGAGAAATCCACAAAATATGTTACTGTACTTAACTTAGTTATTATATAAAGATTAAAAGTTTCAAGCTGCTTACTGTCTAGCTTGGTCCTTACTGGAATAGGTTACATTTACAACTGCAGTTTCCGAGTCAGTGTTCACTAGAGGAAGAGAAAAACGAAGAAAATAAAAGTTAGTTTTCTTTCTACTTCCTTCCTTTTACAAATTTGAAAGCAATTCAGAAGACATGTACCTTGCTCACAGCTCTCCACCACTCCATACTGGACTAGTAAACTATCCAGCACCTATCAGGAGGGGGAGAGAAAATTAAAAAGTTTGAGTTTCCCAAGTTATTATCAAGGGCAGGAATATGTCTTAAAATCACTAAGTAATTGTGATGGAAAAGAGCCAAAAAATTATCTGGGGCTTTGGACTGCCGAACTAAGGGATGGATACCACAAATACCACACTCAGACTTGTGTCTTCTGCCCTCTCCTAGATCCCTGACATTAATCTCATTTCCTAGGGCTAACCCAGAAGTAACATTGGCTAAGCAAAGTATGCAAAGCCACAGCTGCCTGGTTCCTGAGGCTGAAGGAGAAGGAGCATATATTTCTCACGCATACACAAATACATCATCATACTTTCTCCTTGTATACAAAGTCACTAGATAAGGGACCAAGTTAAAAACTAAAGTTTAACGGGGTGTGGTGTCTCGCACCTGTAATCCTAGCACTTTGGGAGGCCAAGATGGGAGCACTGCTTGAGGCCAGGAGTTCGAGACCAGCCTGGTCAACATAGTGAGATTCCCATCTCTAAAAAACAAAATAAAAAGAGAAAAAAACTAAAGTTTTATCTATAATATGTTATTTTCCAAAGGACTTCCTTTACAGCTCTAATGGTTCTTACAGAACAGATTGCTCAAGGCAGGCTAGCAAAATGAAGACAGCACAGTGCATACTCTACCTGGAGTCGAATTTAAAGCCCAACATAAACACACAGACAGCAAAAGTATGAAATGAAGCGAACATTTCTTAGTCTACACAGGGTTGGGAAATGTACAATCTGAAGCTATCTATGTTTTCACCATCTTTCCTGTAGCTATATTATAGTACGCATGTTATCCAAATGGAGAGGCTGTTAAAACAGTAACTCGAAGTTTATTATAATATCAACTGCAGATGTATGTCTTGTCAATATAAACCAAATTCAGGTGTCCTTAGCTTCTAAGCGCTATAGCAAAACAAAGTAAGCTTCTGTAAATAATAGCAAACTACTCACTCATCAATTTGAGTACAAATTTTCTTACTTATTTATGAGACAGGGTCTTGCTATGTCACCCAGGCTGGAGTGCAGTGACATGATCACAGCTCACTGCGGCCTCAACCTTCTGAGTTTAAGTGATCTTCTCACCTCAGCCATCCAAGCAGCCAGCACTACAGGTGCACAGCGCCACCCTCAGCTAATTTTTAAAATTTTTTGTAGAGATGAGGTCTCACTATGTTGCCCAGGCTGGTCTCAAAATCCTGAGCTCAAGGAATCCTCCTGCCTTGGCCTGCCAAAGTGCCGTGATTACAGATGTTAGCCCTAGCGGAACTGCAAAGTTAAAAAGGCTGTTCCTTGAAAATGTTTTTCAGGTGCCAGGAAACAGTAAACCATTAGAAAACAGATTTTTATGATAATTTACTACTAAACTTAAGCAATTTCTTCTAAAGGAAGGTTTATCTTAGGTGGTATATTTTAGGCTTTTGTCTACTGTTTCCAGTTTGAAACATATAACACGGTTTGTCTGGGGTGAGCTCTTGTTTTTAGTTTTGGGACAGGGTCTCACTGTCACCTATGCTGGAGTGCAGTGGCACGACCATACCTCACTGTAGCATCAACCACTGGGCTCAAGCAATCCTCCCACACCAGCTTTCTGAGTAACCAGCACTACAGGTGCATGCCACCACACCTGGCTAATTTTTAAGTTTTTCGTAGAGATGGGGGTCTTGCTATGTTGCCCAGACTGGTCTCAAACTCCCAGATTCAACGGATTGTCCCACCTGGGCCTCCCCAAGTGCTGAGATTACAGGCGTGACCCAGCGCCTGGCCTGGTTTTTCTTTTAAATAAGGTTAATACCTATTTATGAGTGAAATGCCCTTTCATTTATTTTTATTTGGTAAATTTCCTTTGCATGAGGTAAATTGAATTTTTATTTGGTAAATTTCTTTTGCATGAGGTATACACACAGAAGCACATTAATCTTTGTCTCTGATTACAGCTATTGTTAACCACAAAAAGACAGTCAAATATTTCATGAGTGAAGTGAATACTTCAGAGGAGGAAATCCTGGTATATTTTATAGGAAGGGTACTCTGTAAAAGTGCTTGGCTGTTTTATACGTGAATTTGCCATATGATGTTGATCACAGACTCATTTTATAAAGGCCAAAAATTAAGAAACCTCTCACACTGCCATTCAAAGAGAAAATATACAACACATAATTCCTTAAATTAAAAACAAGGATGGCTGGGCACGGTGGCTCACGCCTGTAATCCCAGCACTTTGGGAGGCTG
>NW_012115477.1:5984096-5994706 GCF_000951035.1 Colobus angolensis palliatus
AAAAAAAAAAAAGGAGGGAAGGGGCAACCCTAATTTTCTAAACAAAAATGAAATTTTTTCAATACGAAAAATGTTTTACTCCATACTTAAGTCAGAATTCTAACAAATTCATTCCACCTTCAGTAATGAAGGCAGGAAGAAAAGAATGTCTACCATCAACATTTAGTTTTTAAATGAAAGCCACACTAATAATAGTAGGGCTTTATAGCAACTTGGATGGAGGCAGGGGTAGCAGAGGGGTTCAGGGAGTAGGGGGTAGTTGCCAGTTTAATATGTCATTTAAAATTTAGCTTTTAGGGCCAGACACAGTGGCTCATGCCTGTAATCCAGCACTTTGGGAGGCCAAGACAAGTGGATCACTAGAGGTTAGGAGTTTGAGACCAGCCTGGCCAACATGGTGAAACCCCATCCCCACTAAAAATACAAAAATCAGCCAGGTGTGGTGGCGCATGCCTGTAATCCCAGCTACTCAGGAGGCTGAGGCAGGAGAATTGCTTGAACCTGGGAGGTGGAGGTTGCAATGAACTGAGATTGCACCACTGCATTCCAGCCTGGGCAACAGAGCAAGACTCTGTCTCAAAATAAAGTTTAGTTTTTAAATGAAAGCCACACTAATAGTACAGCTTTATAGCAACTTGGATGAAGGTAGGGGTAGAGGAGGGGTTTAGGGAGTAGGAGATAGTTGCCAATTTGTTTAATTAAACATCCTTCTTTTAATTCTTCTGAAAAGCAATTTGTTCAGTAATTAAGTATATTAGTCTCCACACAGATTACCCTATGCCACCTTAACTTTTATTACTCTTAGAGATAACACTACAAAAGTTAAACACCTGTGATCTATAAACAATACCGACTAAACCTACAATAATGCCAAGGCAACAAATATTCTTTAAAAGCTACAGTGCCAAAGTGATAAATATTTATATACACACATACATACAACGATACAGGTAACCTGTATCATTTATATGTATACAACCTGTATCATATAATCATATAAATGACACAGGTAAACTTTTTAACTTAAAAAATCAGGGGACAATCCTTTCATGCTCTTCCTTTCCAAGTTAGGCCTGGTAGAATGGCTTCTACAAAGAAGGGTTGTGAGAAGAAGGGCCGCTCTGCCACCAACAAGTTGATGACCTGAGAATGCATCATCAACATTCACAAGGGTATTCATAGAGTGTGCTTCAAGAAGACTGCCCCTGGCCATTCAAAGAGATCTGGAAATTTGCTAAGAAGGAGACACGTGTTCACAGACACGAGGCTCAACAAAGTTGTCTGGACCAAAGGAATAACGAATGTCCTATACGATAATATGTGAGCAGCTGTCCAGGAAATGTAATGAAAATGAAGATTCGCCAAACGAGCTCTATATTTTGATTACCTGTGTACCTATTACCACTTTCAAAAATCTATAGTCAGTCAATGCAGATGAGAACTAGCCACTGATCATCAAATATGTTAAAGTTATAAAACCACACACACACACACACGAAGAAATATACATTAAAATTTTCACTGCATATATTCAAAACAAAATTGCTTGTATAGTTAAACATTCTATTCCTAAGAACAGATAAATGCTATTGGTTGTCAACTTCTGTGTAGGTAAAGTCTTTTTTTTTTTTTTTTTAATACAGCCTTACTCTATCACCCAGGCTGGAGTGCAATGGTACAATCTTGGCTCACTGCAACCTCTGCCTCCCAGGTTCAAGTGATTCTCCTGTCTCAGCCTCCCAAGTAGCTGGGATTACAGGCACAAGACACCACACCCAGCTAATTTTTGTATTTTCAGTAGAGACAGGGTTTCACCATGTTGCCCAGGCTGGTCTTGAACTCCTGACCTCAAGTGATCCACCTGCCTTGGCCCCCAAAGTGATGGGATTACAGGTGTGAGCCACCACACCCGGCCATGTAAACCTCTTTAGAAAGGTAACTAGAAACTACAATCCTGTGCACTTTTTTAAAATGGTAAATTTTATTGTCTGTAAATAATACTTCAACAAGCATGACTTTAAAACAAACAAAAAAACACAAACAAAAAGCCTCTAATCCTTAGAAGAAATAGGTGCAGAATCAATCCTGGTACCTAGCTGTGAACAAATTTAACACAACTTAGGAGATTTTACATACACCCCATAGATGGATTTCAGTGGATCTTTGATGTCTTACTCAAAGTTTCATGTACAAGGTTTGGAAGTAATGACAACAGAATAGGGAGAGGGCTGTCAATAGCCTAATAAGATTTCCAAATCTCAAAAGGATTTCCAACCCCCAAAACGACTTGAACTGTACTATTGTAACCCCATCAATCTTAAGGCAGGCCATTATCTGAATATGCTCTTTTATGTCAAGGGCTACCAAATGGTATCATGCCACTCCAGCCTCCTGAACTCTCAAAGAATAAATACAACTTACACTTGATAAGTTCTGACATTTTGCCTATTTTTTTATTTTTTTATTATTTTTTTAAAGACAGAGTCTCACTGGAGTGCAGTGACATGATCTTGGCTCACTGCAACCTCCGCCTCCCAGGCTCAAGCCATTCTTGTGCCTCAGCCTCCTGAGTAGCTGGGATTACATGCATGTGGACCACGCCTGGCTACTTTTTGTATTATAGTAGAGACAAAGTTTTGCCACGTTGGCCAGGCTAGTCCTGAACTCCTGAGCTCAAGTGATCTGTCTGCCTCAGTCTCCTAAAGTGCTGGGATTACAGGTGTGAGCCACCGTGCCTGGCCGCATTTTGCTTAATTCTGCATTAAACAGGAAGACAGTGTTCCTGTTACCTGTCACATAAACTATTTGTGTCCTGTTTTTGTCTCCTAGATTCTTATCCCCTCTTGGTACCATTAATCCTTCTATGTCAACCACAAATATTTCTTTTAAACAGTCTTAAAGGCAAAAAAAAAAAAAAAAAAAAAAAAAAACAAAAAAAACACGAAAAAAAACCAAAGAGCCTTCCACTGTATATTTCCAACACTTTCACAAGTTCCCATACCTAAATAAAATCTTAAACCAGAAAGGAAACATTTCTCTATGCTTAGGTAAGTTTAAATTCCAGTGACAGGGGAGGGAGGAGGGTATAAATGCAAAGTAAACCCTCATAGAAAATGTCATTCTTGAATTCCCCCCTATTATGTATTTAGGACGTGAAAGCCCCAATGTTCAGCCTTTTTAAAAAAAAATATTCATCCACAGCTAGGTGCAGTGGCTCACGCCCGTAATCCTAGCACTTTGGGTGGCCGAGGTGGGTGGATCACTTGAGGTCAGGAGTTTGAGATCAGCCTGGCCAACATGGTGAAACCCCATCTCTACTAAATATACAAAAATTAGCCGGGCATGGTGGCATGCACCTGTAGTCCCAGGTACTTGGGAGGCTGAGACAGAAGAATCCTTGAACCCGGGAGGCGGAGGTTGCAGTGAGCTGAGATTGCACCACCGCACTGCAGCCTGGGCAACAGACTCCATCTATTTAAAAAAAAACAACAACAACAAAGTTCATCCAAACGTATAAACAGTACAGAAAGAATCCCATGAAAAATGCAAAGATTATCAGGTTCCTGAATGTAGTAGTACAAAATTAAGATCACTCATAATAGTCTGAAGTAGAAACAACCTGAACGAATGCTTACTGACTGATGAATGGAAACAAAATGTGGTATATTTGTACAATGAAATATTATTCAACCATAAAAGGGAGGTACTTATACATACTGCAACATAGACCTTGAAAGTATTATGTTACCTTGTTAGTATAGTGGTTTCAAATTAAAAAAAAAAAAGAAAAGAAGGCATTATGCTAAGTAAAAAAGACAGTCACACAAAACTACTTATTATATGATTTCATTTGTATGAAATGTCCAGAATAGGGAACTCTACTATAGACAGAAAGTAGATTAGTGGTTTCTATGGGCTGAGGAAAGTGAAAGTGGAGGGCGACAAATGTTTATTTTTGAGGTGATGAAAATGTCCTAAAATTGTGGTGATGGTTGCACATTATCTATTAACATACTAGGCCGGGAAAGTGGCTCACACCTGTAATCCCAGCACTTTGGGAGGCCCAAGAGGGCGGATCACTTAAGGTCAGGAGTTTGAGACTAGCCTGACCAACATGGAGAAACCCCATACCTATTCAAAATACAAAATTAGCTGCATGTGATCACGCATGCCTGTAATCCCAGCTACTCAGGACACTGAGGAGGAGAATCACTTGAATCCGGGAGGCAGAGGTTGTGATGAGCTGAGATGGCACCATTGCACTCCAGCCTGGGCCACAAGAGCAAAACTCCATCTCAAAAGAAAAAGAAAGAAAAAAAAAAACTTGCCGGGCGCGGTGGCTCAAGCCTGTAATCCCGGCACTTTGGGAGGCCGAGACGGGTGGATCACGAGGTCAGGAGATGGAGACCATCCTGGCTAACACCGTGAAACCCCGTCTCTACTAAAAAATACAAAAAAACTAGCCGGGCGAGGTGGCGGGCGCCTGTAGTCCCAGCTACTGGGGAGGCTGAGACAAGAATGGCGTAAACCCGGGAGGCGGAGCTTGCAGTGAGCTGAGATCCGGCCACTGCACTCCAGCCTGGGCAATAGAGCGAGACTCCGTCTCAAAAAAAAAAAAAAAAAAAAACTTAAAAAATTAATTGAATTGTACACTTTAAATGGTCAATTGCATAGTATGTGAATTATATCTCAATAAAGCTGTTAAAAAAATACTAAGAGCAACTTTACCAGGTAATGGCCTAGTTTTGCATTTTAAACTTTGAAGTATTATTTATCACTTCTTGGCCTTTTGGCCAAGAATCATAAACAGAACCAGCCTAGTCTGGTTCAACTTTGTGTGACAAAATGGTGATTTGTTCTTCAGTTGCCATGGATCCCCAGGTCGCAAGTTCTGTAACCTGAGCCTGTCCAGATGAACCACACATGCAACCACAAGCAGAACCTGAGTGCCTGGACCGAGACAGGACCAAATTAAGAAGTGGACACCACATGACGTGATCCATGAGCCAATCAGATTGAGTCCTGGTATCACCTCCTGGTATGATCCAGTCAGATCACACCTCCTGGCATCACTTCACTGTAAGATTCAATCAGATCATACCTCATTACCCTCTGTCTATAAAATATGTCTCAGCCCCCACCTGGGGGAGACAGATTTGAGCCTGACTGTCTCCTTGCTTGACGGTCTTACCATGAACTTTTCTCTTTACAAAAGAACCTATGCTTTGGTGTTTGGCTTTCCATTGCACATGGGCAAACACAACCAGTTTGGTTCAGTAACAGTATCATTGAAATACAGGATAAACTGCATGAAATTTGATTCACTTTGACATTATGTATACACTAATGAAATGATCACCATCATGACAAGTTTCTTCATGCCTCTCTTCAATCTAGTAGCCTAGTTTACTGACACATACAGAGATCACTGCAACAAAGACAGTTTAAAAAACTGTCTTTGACCTGCAATGTGATCAGATTTCCTCAGCCACACACCAGTTACATTCCCACCTCCCTCACAAAACTGGCTGTATTTAGCTGGTACCACTATGGGCGTGAGGTAGATAATTTATGTTCTGCAGGTAAGCCTTCTGCTGACTGCTTATTCTTTATACCCACTGCTCAAGTCCCATCACTCCTGGGCTATCTGAACCGAGTCTGATTAGTATGCGTGCCTGTTGTCTAACACTCTATGACTATATCCTCCTGCCAGCAGTTACTACCCTTCTGTGGTTTCGAACTGCCATTATAATTTGTCCAAACTTCAACATGGCATAAAAGGTTGTCAGTTACTTGGTACTACTTCTCTCTTCCATATATTCAATGTACTTCCCACACCTATGCTCCAGTAACACCCTCAAAACTTGGTAAAGTGCTTCTCTCGTCATCTCCCTAATGCCCGTTCTTGGAAATCAAAGCAATGTCACTTTATAATCTCTTTCCTGATCTTTATTTTCCCGCTAGTGATTATTAACCACAGTGATGTGATTGTCAGGTGTGTCACAGTAATGTATTTTTCAGAGTCACACTGATTTCCATACTTAAGCTGGCAGGGAATTTATAATGCATACGATCTTAGATTCCAAATCTTTTTTATTTGACTATGTTACATTTGCCTTATGTGTTTCAGAAGATGCAACAACAATGTCGGGCATTATAGTCTGTGCACCAATCTATATCCTGAAAGTCTCTCTGGAAATGGGTTACTCCTTCAATGGACTCTAAAACAGAGCTGCACGATCCCATAAACCTCACGAGGGAAGGGGCCATGTCTTACCTTTGAACCCAGTGCTCAGGATCAGTGATGAACAATAAAAGGTTAAAAAGGAGTCACATTTTTGTGTTCTACAGGGCAAAGGAAACTAGTTCTAGGTTTCTTTTTCTTTCTTTCTTTTTTTTTAAGGACAGAGTCTCGCTCTGTCATCCAGGCTGGTGTGCAGTGGTGTGATCTCAGCTCATTGCAACCTCCACTTCCTGGGCTCAAGCCATTCTCCCACCTTGGCCTCCTGAGAAGCTGGGAGTACAGGCATGTGCCACTGCGCCCAGCTAATTTTTTGTATTTTTAGTAGAGACAGAGTTTTGCCATGTTGGCCAGGCTGGTCTCAAACTCCTGACCTCAAGTGATCTGCCCACCTTGGCCTCCCAAAACGCTGGAATTACAGGCATGAGTCACCGTGCCCAGCCAGTTCTAGGTTTCTTTAAAAGTCCATAATAATATAAGCAAACGGGTATTCATCAGAAATTTATACAAAAGATGTAGAAGTGGAACAAGCATTACAAAAATCACAGTGAGATTAAAGTATTAATAAAATGCAAAGCGGGAGAGTTAATGCTCACTTGCCCCAACAAACATCTTGCCAACACACACACACAGACACACACACACACACAACCTTCCAAACACCAAAGCCAATCTCAGTCACTGGGGAGGCGTTTCTAGAAAGGAGTCACCTTGACTACCACTCACTGCAACAAAAGAGGCAAAAAGTCTCCACAGAATCACCCTTAGAGCTAGGAATATGGAGACGAAGGGAACATCCTCCAAACAGCTAAGCATATTTTATAGAAACAGGAACTACTTATCTGTTATCGGTAAGTTCATCTCAGGAACTGTTCTTTTACATCTATTTGTGAGAAATGGCTATATTACAAAATGAAGAACAATCTGTATTGCAGGTTCCAAATAATCATTTCCAGTTAAATATTGATATATAATTCCAAAACAAAATAAAGAAATATCCACCTTAATGTATATTTCTCTAAAATGTTAGCATCGTAATTACTTGGATAACACTCAAACCATTCCTCACACTGCTGTGAAAATGACTGTCAAGTTGAGAAAGCCAGCACCACAGACCAGACCATTAAAAAGATCCTAAACCATGCTGCATATCCCCTTTATGATTGAAAACCCCATAGGGAAGCTCAGCCTTCATCATACCAACTTTCTAGCAAAGCCTCCCAACTTTCTAGCCACATTCAACGCTCACAAGTTAGATCCTCTAACATGGGGAGGAGATGATGCTTTAGGACTCCTAGGAGTCATGTGATCAGAGCCTCCAAGAGAGAACAGTCCAAGTTACAATCCGGTCACACTGACCTCTGAAGTCACAGTGGAAAAACTGAATCCACAGCTTAAGGGGCTTACACTATGTTTCTCTTGGGCAGTGCTGAACTAGACTGATTTTATTTTCATTTTTAATTTATTTTTTATTTCAATAGGTTTTTGGGGAATGGGTGGTATCTGGCTACATGAATAAGTTCTTTTTTATTTCTTCTTTTTCTTTTTTGAGATGGAGTCTCACTCTGTCACCCAGGCTGGAGTGCAAAGGCATGGTCTTGGCTCACCACAACCTCCTCCACCCGGGTTCAAGTGATTCTCCTGCCTCAGCCTCCCGAGTAGCTGGAACTGCAGGCACGTGCCACCACCCCAGGCCAATTTGTGTATTTTTAGTACAGACAGGGTTTCACTATGTTGGCCAGGCTGCTCTCGAACTCCTGACCTCGTGATCTGCCTGCCTTGGCCTCCGAAAGTGCAGGGGATTACAGGTGTGAGCCGCCCCTGTGCCCGGCCTACATGAATAAGTTATTTAGTGGTGATTTCTGAGATTCTGGTGCACCCACCACCCAGGCAGTGTACACTGTACCCAATGTGTACTCTTATACCTCACCCTCCTCCCACCCTTTCCCCTGAGTACCCAAAGTCCACTGTATCATTCTTACACTTCGCATCCTCATAGCCCAGCTCCCACTTATGTATGCATGAGAGCATGTGACGTTTGGTTTTCCATTCCTGAGTTACTTCACTTAGAATAATATGGAACTAGACTGATTTTAAAAGCTGAGCTGAACAAGTCACACCCTACTATATAAACTCTAAGAGATCCCTAACGAGTGCCCTGAAGGCCCTGTGTCCCACTCATCCTTTAAGGCCATTCTCTTCTCTCCAACCACACCAGCCTTCATTCAGTCATGAATCAGGGCTGCTAACATTTGAGTGCTTTCTGGTAGCAGCATTGTCCCAAATGCTTCATCTACTTTAACTCAAATCCACACAATCCCACGACACAACATTATTCCATGTTATAGATGGGTAAACTGCAGCACAGAAAAGGTCACAGTGTCAGAACCTGGACAGATAAATGCTGGAGAAATGATTCAAACTCCAGCTCACAGATTCCAGAGCCCAAACTCTTAATCACTTGGTCTAGTAAGTTTCCTCATTTCCCTATCCAATTTAAATAAAATATAAATACACAGATGGAAACCAGTTCAATCCTTACTTGGCCATCACTTGCACTGGAAAATCAAATCTGTCCGTTGGCCGGTTAAGAGCTTTATTAACTCCCGTGTATCCCTAGCTTATGTTCCAAGTACTAAATGCTATACTTCTATACATCTCAGTCAGAAGAAGGTATTAGCCAGCATTAATGTGTGCTACATTTTACTCACAGAAATACTCATAAAAACATTCAAAATAGTTCAAAGTTAGGTGGTTTTTGAACCACCTGCTTTCAAAACAGGGATTTCCCCCGACCCCTAGAAGAAACCACTGTTGGTTTGGTGGGGTCTCTCCAGGTGTTTTTAGAAGTGTGTGTCACATGAAAAGACGCTCTGCACCATTAGCCATTAGAGAAATGTAAATCAAAACCTCAAAGAGATACCACTTCACCTCCTTTAGAATGGCTATAATTTTTTAAAAAGAAGGAAAATATTATGACTCAAGGGACATAAAAAGGAAAATAATGAGTATTGACATGGATGTGGAAAAATCAAAACCCTCACACATTGCTGGATAAAATGGTGCAGCTGCTATGAAACACAGTACAGCAGTTCCTCAAAAAAAAAATTAAAAATAGAACTACCATATGATCCATCAATTCCACTTCTGGGTATTGATATGGTTTGAACGTTGTGTCTTCAAATCTCGTGCTGAAATGTGATCCCCAGTGTTGGGGGTGGGGCCAGGTGGGAGGTGTTAAGGTCATGGGGGCAGACCCTTCATGAATGGCTTGGTGCCATCCTTGAGGTAACAAGTGAGTTATTGCTCTGTGAGCTCACATGAGATCTGGTTGTTTTCAAAGAGCCTGGAACTTCCTTTTCTCTCTTGCTCCCTCTCACGCCATGTGACATGCCCACTCCCCTTTGCCTTTCACCATGAGTAAATGCTTTCTGGGCCTCACTAGAAACTGAGCAGATGCTGGAGCCATGCTTGTGCAGCCTGAGGAACTGTAACCAAATAAACCTATTTTCTTTATCAACTACCCAGCGTCAGGTATTCCTTTACAGCAACATAAATGAACTAACCAAGTATATATACAAAAGAACTGAACACAGGGACTCAAAGAAGTATTTCTATACCCATGTTCACAGGAGCATTATTCACAATAGTCAATAATTGAAAGGTGAAAGCATCCCAAGCATCCTCTGACTAA
This sequence comes from Colobus angolensis palliatus, assembly GCF_000951035.1. NCBI lineage: Eukaryota > Metazoa > Chordata > Mammalia > Primates > Cercopithecidae > Colobus > Colobus angolensis. The sequence goes on from NW_012115477.1 coordinate 5,994,032, forward strand.
TGACTGGATAAACAAAACATGGTACATATAAACAGTCATCCCTTGGTATCTGTGAGGGATTGGTTTCAGCAACCCCCTACCTTGGATACCAAAATTCATAGACGCTCAAGTCCCTTATATAAAAACAGTATAGTAGAGGCTAGGCATGGTGGCTCACGCCCGTAATCCCTGCGCTTTGGGAGATCAAGTTATCACTTGAAGCAAGGGATCACTGGAGGCCAAGAGTTTGAGACCAGCCTGGGCAACATAGGAAGACCTTATCTCTACAAAAATAAAAATAATTAGACAGGTGTGGTGGTGAGTGCCTGTACTCCCAGCTACTCTGGAGGCTGAGGTGGTAGGACTGCTTGAACCCAGAGTTAGGAGGATACAGTAAGCTATGATCACACCACTGCACTCCATCCTGGGTGACACAGTGAGACTCTGTCTCCAATAATGATGATGATGATGATGATAAATAAGTTTAAAAATAAAATGATTTTATATTGTATGAATTTCTCAATTTTTATTTATTTTTTTTATTTATTTTTTTTTTGAGACAGAGTCTCGCTCTGTCGCCCGGGCTGGAGTGCAGTGGCCGGCTCTCAGCTCACTGCAAGCTCTGCCTCCCGGGTTTACGCCATTCTCCTGCCTCAGCCTCCCGAGTAGCTGGGACTACAGGCGCCCGCCACCTCG
>NW_012115477.1:5994756-5996715 GCF_000951035.1 Colobus angolensis palliatus
CAGGATGGTCTCGATCTCCTGACCTCGTGATCCGCCCGTCTCGGCCTCCCAAAGTGCTGGGATTACAGGCTTGAGCCACCGCGCCCGGCCGAATTTCTCAATTTTTAAAAAGGTATGTGTATATGCTCATATAGTCACATATATACCCAAAGAACAATATTTGTTGAGTTTTAAATTTTCATACTAGAGTGTCAAATACTGTTTTAAACGTTTTACTAATCCATCTTATTTATGCCTCAGAATGTAGCAATTATCCCCATTTCATATATGAATAAACTGAGGTCGATTTTAAGTAACTTGCTTAAGAATGACATTCCTCACCTTGCTACCCTCCGCCACCACCCCAATCTGTCATCTTGGTGATACATCCTTGTTGGTAAATGCAAACCTTTGGAACTACCACGTGGAATTTCAACAGCTGGGAATCCCAGCTATTGATCTGCTATCTTTCTTTCATTCCACCCACTTCAGGCATAGGGTTCCCCAACATGCCACACAGTCTGGGGAGAGTCGAGCAAAGAACTAGGACAGCACTAACTGCCCAGGCCCCTTTCTAGGCTTTTCACCTCTAAACCAAAACGCAAAGGCTAGAGAATCCTAGAAGCAAACACCAGTTTCAGTAACTAACTCCTTTAGCAGAAAGGCAGGACTATCACTCCAAACAGCCACAAATTACTAGAGAAAAAGGGAAAGAGAGCAGTTCAAAACAAAGCTTAATTACAACTCCAACATAATTCTGGTAAAATCACAGAATAAGAAGTGAATTTTCTAAATGAGGTGAAAAATGTCCAAGATTATATGGCTTCCAAAAGCAGTAGCAGACCATCCCAGATGCTGGCATTTTACCCACTACTCCTATTTAAAGCTTATTTAAAAAGTAAGAATAAAAGCAACTGGAGGAGGAGAAGAGGTAGATTCCAAAGTCAATAATGATACGGATGTCTCCTACAAGAATTAGTCCTTCAGGTGTGCAGCAGTTATCCTTCTGGCGCTATGGGGCCTTATAATAAAATTCCTAGACCAGTTCAAGAAAGGGAAAAAAGAAAACTCAGAATCTCTCACTACTGACTTATGCCATAGAATTGAATTTAGCATGAGCAGTTCTCAACATCCCATCAATAGGTGCAGTTAGGAATACCAGACTACATGAAAACACATGATTTCGTAAAATTGACTTTAAAATACACAAATAATTTTGGGAAAACACAACAGCTCCACTTGCAAAAGGGCAAAGGAATCACAGCTAACAGATGCTAATATCAACATACAGTGCTAACAAGGGATCACTGGAAGAAATCTTAAACTTTGCCAGGAGAAGTGTTAATTGAGACATTTCTCAAAAGAAATTTGGCAATTAAAAAAAGCCTTGAGGCCAGGTGCGGTGGCTCACCCCTGTAATCCCAGCACTTTGAGAGGCCAAGGCAGGCGGATCACCTGAGGTCCAGAGTTCAAGACCAGCCTGGGCAACATGGTGAAACCCCATCTCTACCAAAAATACAAAAATTAGCCGGGCATGGTAGGCACCTGTAATCCCAGCTACTTGGGTGACTGAGGCAGGAGAATGGCTTGAACCTGGAAGGCAAAGATTGCAGTGAACCAAGATCACACCACTGCACTTTAGCCTGGGCAACAGAGTAAGGCTCCATCTCCCAAAAAGCCTTGAGGCTGGGCATGATGGCTCACACCTACAATCCCAACACTTTGGGAGGCCAAGGCAGGCGGATCGCTTGAGTCCAGGAATTCAAGACCATTTTGGGCAACATGGCAAGACCCCATCTCTACAAAAAAAATAAAAAATTAGTTGGGAATGGTGGTGCATGCCTGTAGTCCCAGCTACATGGGAGGTTGAAGCAGGAGGATGGCTTGGCCCAGAAGGTCGAGGCTGCAATGAGCCAAGATCAACCTGGGCAACACAGCAAAACCCTGTCTCAAAGACCAAAATTAACTAACTAAATTAAT
>NW_012115477.1:5997085-6003025 GCF_000951035.1 Colobus angolensis palliatus
ACCGCGCCCGGCCCATTGCTAATCTTTGACCTGCTAATTTTATTTCTGTTCAATTGTCACTAAAGAAATCAGCAGGAATGTGCGTGTAAATTTATCCAGATATGTTCACAACTGTGGCAATTGTTACACGACGAATGGTTAAGTAAATTACCAATTACACACAGAACAGAAAAAACATCCATTATAAACTTAATGAGTCCAATTACGTAACATTTACGACAAAATTTAAAAAAAAAACTTGTGCTAAAAAGAACAAAAAAAATTAAAATCTTTGTGCTTCAAAGAACACTATCAAGAAAGTGCAAATACATAGATAATGGGAGAAAATATTTGCAAATCATACATCTGATAAGGGACTTGTATCTAGAATATACAAAGAACTCTTACAACTCAACACTAAAAGGCCAAATAACCCATTTTTTTTTTATGCACAGAGGAAGTGAATAGACATTTCCTCAAAGAAGATATATAGATGACTAATAAGCACATGAAACGATGCTCGACATCATTAGTCAGTAGGGTAACAGAAATCAAACTAAAATGACCTATCACTTCACACCCACTAGGACGGCTATAATTGAAAAGACAAATAATAACAAGTGTTTAGGCAAAGGATATAGGGAAACTGGAACCCTCAGACATTGTTGCTGGGAATGTAAAATGGTACAGCCTCTTGGGAAAACTGTCTGGTTGTTCCTCAAAAAGTTACCATATGATCCAGCAATTCCATTCCTGGGTATACACCCAAAGAACCGAAAATCTATGTTTACACAAAAACATGTACACCAATGTTCAGATTGGACATTCAATGGAAACAACCCAAATGTCCATCAACTGATGGATGGATAAACAGTAAGTGGTATATTCACACAATAATTATTACCCAGCCATAAAAAGGAATGAAGTACCTACTAAAATCTGGCTGCACCTTGAAAATATTATGCTAAGTGAAGAAAGCCAGACATAAAAGGCCATATAGTGTATGATTCCATTTATATTAAATGTCAAATCTAGAGACTCAGAAAGTAGATTAGTGGTTTCTAGGGCCTGGGAGGAGACTGGAAGATAGGAGAGGCAAGTGACTGTTAATGGATATAGGGTTACTTTTGGGAGTAATTAAAATGTCTTAAGATTAGTGCTGATACTTTCAAACCTTACAATATAATAAAAACCACTAAATTGTATGCTTCAGAAAGGTGAATTTTATTACATCAAATATAGTTCGATTTTTTTTTAATTAAAAATGTTTAAAACAGGATATAAAATTATACATGTAAGACCCAACCATGTTGAAAAATGCCTAATCATTAAACTGAACTATTAGTCATGGAATAATGTTGCCACTGGGAGAAAGACTTTTTCTTTTCACTTTTCATGTTTGCTACAAGGAGTATATAATTTTAGAATGAGAAAGAAAATGAAAACAAGTATCAAATCTGAATTATATTGGCCTTTAGATGGTTTTAAAAAAAAATGCCAGGAAAATAGACATTTCTTTTTTTCTTTTTTTTTTGAGACAGAGTCTTGCTCTATCGCCCAGGCTGGAGTGCAGTGGTGTACTTGGCTCACTGTAACCTCTGCCTCCCAGGTTCAAGCAATTCTCCTGCCTCAGCCTCCTAAGTAGCTGGGATTACGGGTGTGCACCACCATGCCAGGCTAATTTTTGCTTTTTTTTTTTTTTTTTTTTTTTTTTTTGAGAGAGTCTTGCTCTGTCGCCAGGCTGGAGTGCAGTGGTGCGATCTCGGCTCACTGCAACTTCCACCTCCTGCATTCAAGCCATTCTCCTGCCTCAGCCTCCTGAGTAGCTAGGACTACAGGTGCATGCCACCATGCCCAGCTAATTTTTGTATTTTTAGTAGAGACAGAGTTTCACCATGTTGGCCAAGATGGTCTCAATCTCTCGACCTTGTGATCCACCCACCTTGGCCTCCCAAAGTGCTGGGATTACAGGTGTGAGTCACTATGCCCAGCTTTCTAGTCTTAAGGCTCCCCTGGGAGAGTACTGGAGAAACACAATTGAATGAGCAGAGCCAAATGTATGAATTTTTTGGAGACCAGGCAGAGGAAAAAAAGATGCTTACCACACCAACTCATTGCGGCATATTGAACACACTGCTAGGCAAGGTCAGAGTTCTATGGAAGACAACCGACTAAGGGAGTCCCTCCCTCCATTAGCATTTGTTTCCTATGATTGACATGTGTTTCATAGTAAGTTCAGCTGCTTTTGAACAACGGGCAGACAAATTACCAGAGTGTTACAAATGTCCTTGAATTTTTCTCCTTCTGAAATTTATTGGTGGGGTGGAGCAGGTAGTTCTACAAGGCAAACCAAGGTTCCCTCACACCCAGTGTTGCTCTGTCTCAGCTAGTGTGTATTCAAGATAAAGGCATTTTTTGATTCCAGCCATGTTCTCTTATATCTGCTGTACTTAAAAAACTGCTTAAGTCCACGAGTACTGCTTTTGGTCCAAAATTCTATTAATCCAACTATTCACTCAGATCCTATCCCTCAGATGTGATCCCACTTCATGTTGTTTACAAAAGATTTGGGTACCAATTTGGATAGCACCTACTGTGAGTGAACTGGGACTGGAAGCAGGCATTCTCAAGTAATTTTAAAGGTTTCAATGAGTAACAGGGGTCCATTAATAATCAACGAGAAGTTATGGTTAGCAGAAGAGAGTTAACTGCAAATCTTTTAGGAAATCAATTCTACAAAACAGAAAATTGACCTCACAGAAGCTCTATTCACCAACCAAGTTCACCTGGAGTTTAAAGATATTACAAAACAAAATCTCAATTTTCTAATCTTCAAACTGCTCCTCCTCATGTGCCTGCTTCTATCCTCAACAACAGGATTCCCAGAGTTGTGTCTGCAACTAGCCACTCCCAGTCCATACTTGGTTTGGAACCTATATGCTCTTATAGCTTGTATTTGGTCCCTACAAAATATACATCCATGCATTGGCTATACACGGGGCAACTCCATGCATCTCTTATTGTTAACAAGTGAAGTCTTACACAGGTGCATTTAAGAGGTCAAGCTGTGGTCAGCTAACTGGTGAGGGGTCGGGGATGCAGATAACTTAAGTGTCAACTTCTAAGATGGATTGGGAAAGTTGTAACTTGGAAATGTCTTTAAATATAAAAAGGCTATTTCAAAATTAATGTTCAGCTGTGAATATAAAACAATACCCACTGCACTGTGAATTTTGAGCTAAAAACCTTGGAAAATGCCCACCATGCCTCTTTTTTTTTTTTTGAGATGGAGTCTCGCTCTGTTGCCCCGGCTGCAGTGCAGTGGTGCAATCTTGGCTCACTGCAAGCTCCGCCTCCCGGGTTCACACCATTCTCCTGCCTCAGCCTCCCGAGTAGCTGGAACTGCAGGCACGTGCCACCACCCCAGGCCAATTTGTGTATTTTTAGTACAGACAGGGTTTCACTATGTTGGCCAGGCTGCTCTCGAACTCCTGACCTCGTGATCTGCCTGCCTTGGCCTCCGAAAGTGCAGGGGATTACAGGTGTGAGCCGCCCCTGTGCCCGGCCTACATGAATAAGTTATTTAGTGGTGATTTCTGAGATTCTGGTGCACCCACCACCCAGGCAGTGTACACTGTACCCAATGTGTACTCTTATACCTCACCCTCCTCCCACCCTTTCCCCTGAGTACCCAAAGTCCACTGTATCATTCTTACACTTCGCATCCTCATAGCCCAGCTCCCACTTATGTATGCATGAGAGCATGTGACGTTTGGTTTTCCATTCCTGAGTTACTTCACTTAGAATAATATGGAACTAGACTGATTTTAAAAGCTGAGCTGAACAAGTCACACCCTACTATATAAACTCTAAGAGATCCCTAACGAGTGCCCTGAAGGCCCTGTGTCCCACTCATCCTTTAAGGCCATTCTCTTCTCTCCAACCACACCAGCCTTCATTCAGTCATGAATCAGGGCTGCTAACATTTGAGTGCTTTCTGGTAGCAGCATTGTCCCAAATGCTTCATCTACTTTAACTCAAATCCACACAATCCCACGACACAACATTATTCCATGTTATAGATGGGTAAACTGCAGCACAGAAAAGGTCACAGTGTCAGAACCTGGACAGATAAATGCTGGAGAAATGATTCAAACTCCAGCTCACAGATTCCAGAGCCCAAACTCTTAATCACTTGGTCTAGTAAGTTTCCTCATTTCCCTATCCAATTTAAATAAAATATAAATACACAGATGGAAACCAGTTCAATCCTTACTTGGCCATCACTTGCACTGGAAAATCAAATCTGTCCGTTGGCCGGTTAAGAGCTTTATTAACTCCCGTGTATCCCTAGCTTATGTTCCAAGTACTAAATGCTATACTTCTATACATCTCAGTCAGAAGAAGGTATTAGCCAGCATTAATGTGTGCTACATTTTACTCACAGAAATACTCATAAAAACATTCAAAATAGTTCAAAGTTAGGTGGTTTTTGAACCACCTGCTTTCAAAACAGGGATTTCCCCCGACCCCTAGAAGAAACCACTGTTGGTTTGGTGGGGTCTCTCCAGGTGTTTTTAGAAGTGTGTGTCACATGAAAAGACGCTCTGCACCATTAGCCATTAGAGAAATGTAAATCAAAACCTCAAAGAGATACCACTTCACCTCCTTTAGAATGGCTATAATTTTTTAAAAAGAAGGAAAATATTATGACTCAAGGGACATAAAAAGGAAAATAATGAGTATTGACATGGATGTGGAAAAATCAAAACCCTCACACATTGCTGGATAAAATGGTGCAGCTGCTATGAAACACAGTACAGCAGTTCCTCAAAAAAAAAATTAAAAATAGAACTACCATATGATCCATCAATTCCACTTCTGGGTATTGATATGGTTTGAACGTTGTGTCTTCAAATCTCGTGCTGAAATGTGATCCCCAGTGTTGGGGGTGGGGCCAGGTGGGAGGTGTTAAGGTCATGGGGGCAGACCCTTCATGAATGGCTTGGTGCCATCCTTGAGGTAACAAGTGAGTTATTGCTCTGTGAGCTCACATGAGATCTGGTTGTTTTCAAAGAGCCTGGAACTTCCTTTTCTCTCTTGCTCCCTCTCACGCCATGTGACATGCCCACTCCCCTTTGCCTTTCACCATGAGTAAATGCTTTCTGGGCCTCACTAGAAACTGAGCAGATGCTGGAGCCATGCTTGTGCAGCCTGAGGAACTGTAACCAAATAAACCTATTTTCTTTATCAACTACCCAGCGTCAGGTATTCCTTTACAGCAACATAAATGAACTAACCAAGTATATATACAAAAGAACTGAACACAGGGACTCAAAGAAGTATTTCTATACCCATGTTCACAGGAGCATTATTCACAATAGTCAATAATTGAAAGGTGAAAGCATCCCAAGCATCCTCTGACTAATGACTGGATAAACAAAACATGGTACATATAAACAGTCATCCCTTGGTATCTGTGAGGGATTGGTTTCAGCAACCCCCTACCTTGGATACCAAAATTCATAGACGCTCAAGTCCCTTATATAAAAACAGTATAGTAGAGGCTAGGCATGGTGGCTCACGCCCGTAATCCCTGCGCTTTGGGAGATCAAGTTATCACTTGAAGCAAGGGATCACTGGAGGCCAAGAGTTTGAGACCAGCCTGGGCAACATAGGAAGACCTTATCTCTACAAAAATAAAAATAATTAGACAGGTGTGGTGGTGAGTGCCTGTACTCCCAGCTACTCTGGAGGCTGAGGTGGTAGGACTGCTTGAACCCAGAGTTAGGAGGATACAGTAAGCTATGATCACACCACTGCACTCCATCCTGGGTGACACAGTGAGACTCTGTCTCCAATAATGATGATGATGATGATGATAAATAAGTTTAAAAATAAAATGATTTTATATTGTATGAATTTCTCAATTTTTATTTATTTTTTTTATTTATTTTTTTT
>NW_012115477.1:6007215-6008758 GCF_000951035.1 Colobus angolensis palliatus
TTTTTTTTTTGAGATGGAGTCTCGCTCTGTTGCCCCGGCTGCAGTGCAGTGGTGCAATCTTGGCTCACTGCAAGCTCCGCCTCCCGGGTTCACACCATTCTCCTGCCTCAGCCTCCTGAGTAGATGGGACTACAAGTGCCTGCCACCACGCCCAGCTAATTTTTTGTATTTTTTAGTAGAGACGGGGTTTCACCGTGCTAGCCAGGATGGTCTCGAGCTCCTGACCTCGTGATCCGCCTGCCTCAGCCTCCCAAAGTGCTGGGATTACAGGCGTGAGCCACCGCGCCCGGCCTACTGCCCACCATGCCTCTTGGCCGATGAGTGGCATCCATGCAATTTAATATGGTTCAAGACTGCCATACATTACTCTCATCCACTCCCAACTGATTCCCTACTAACTACCTTTAAACTAGAATACACTAGGTCTTCTTACTTCTATAGGATACAATCCCTGATCACCCCAGTCTTGGTTAACTCCCTGTACTGGGATGAACAGCACCCTTTAAAAATTCACCAGTACCTGTGAATATAGCTCTAATCCAATTACTAATACCCTTTTAAGAGAAAAATTTGGAGGGACACACACAGGGAGAACACAACGTGACCACAAAGGCAGAGACTGGGATGACGCAGCTACAAGCCAAGAACAGCAAAGATTGGGCACAACCACCAAAGGCTAGGAGGAAGGCTTGCCAGCACCTGATGGCGACTTCTGGTTTTCAGAACTTTGTTTCAAGTTTCCTAGTTTGTGGAAATTAGTTACAGCAGCCCTGATAAATTAATACACCTCTCTCCCATCCTCCATAGTAAGCACCCACCTCCAACCTAATCCAGGGGCTTGTCTTTACTTTGGAAGGCCATTCACTTGACTATGTCTGAATTAGACTCTACTTCATGGCTATATCTAGAACAGGCCCTAGCACACAGCTGTAGACTTTAGGACTCCAACACAGCAATGGAGAATCCCTCCTCCCAGCAGTCTCTATAATCACACGGTAATCAGCCACCAAACACACTGGATTCTTCACACACATTATTCCACTTAGTCATCTGAACAACCTTCAAAGGCAGATATTAACCCTGTTTTCAAGATGCAAAAACTGAGTTTCAAAGAGGAAAGGCCATATGCCCAGCGGGATAGGAAATACATGAAGAGTCAGGATTTGAACCCACACTGTGTGACTCTAAAGTCAGTGCTCAACAGGCTACCCCCATTTCTCAGAAAGTCACCACCTTGTATGGAAAATGAGTCTTCAAAAGCTCTTCATACCAGCAAGCGCAGAAAGTTGATAAATGTTGAAGTTGGTTGACAGTTACACGAGGATTTATTATACACTTTCTACTTGTATATGCTTATATGTTCATTATAGTGATGGCTGATTTTAAATTTTTAAGTTAAATTTTAATTTTTTGTTTTTAGATGGAGTCTCACTGGGTCACTCAGGCTGGAATGCAGTGGCATGATCTCAGCTCACTGCAACCTCCGCCTCCCAGGTTCAAGCAATTCTCCTGCCTCAGCCTCCTGAGTAGCTGGGATTACAGG
>NW_012115477.1:6009888-6015236 GCF_000951035.1 Colobus angolensis palliatus
GGCGGGCGCCTGTAGTCCCAGCTACTCAGGAGGCTGAGGCAGGAGAATGGCGGGAACCTGGGAGGTGGAGCTTGCAGTGAGCTGAGATCCGGCCACTGCACTCCAGCCTGGGCCACAGAGCGAGACTCCGTCTCAAAAAAATAAATAAATAAAATAAATAAATAAATAAAGATCAAAATTCTAGAACCCCATAACAAACTCAATACTTAAGCAAGGCTGGGTGTGGTAGCTCATGCCTGTAAATCCCAGTGCTTTGAGAGGCCAATGCAGGGGTGGAGGGGTAAGGGAGGGTAGAGATTTGCTGGAGCCTAGGAGTTTGAGACCATCCTGGGCAATAAAGAAAAACCTAGCTCTCCTCCCCCCAAAAAATCAATCAATCAATCAGCTAGGTGCAGTGGCTTGCACCTACAGATGCAGCTTCTTGGGAGGCTGAGGCAAGACCATCATTTGAGCCCAGGAAATAGAGGTGGTAGTGAGCTATGATGGCGCACTCCAGCCTGGGTGACAGAGCAAGACTCAATCTCAAAACAAACACACACACCTAAGCAAAGCCATGTGTAGAAACAATATAACTACATTGATTATTTTGATAAATTAGTCTTTAATACTAATTATTCAAATACAGTGAATAGTGATGGAAGTGTAGAGCAAAAATCAGGACACGAAGGCTGATGGATTTAGATGTTTATACGCAGGCTAACAAGCAAGTATATGAATAACTTTTACAACTCAATAATAAAGACAAATAATCCATTAACAGATTGGAAAAATATCTACTCAGATTATTTGTCCAAGAAGATACACTACAAAAGGTCAATAAACACATGAAAAGAGGCTTCATATCATTAGTCATCAGGGAAATGCAAACGAAAACCACAAAAGGATACCACTTTACACTCAGTAGGCTATAATCAAAAAGTCCAATCATACCAAGTGTTTGCATAGAAAATGAAGAGATTAGAAGCATCTTACACTGCTGGCAAGAATGTAAAATGGTACAGTCACTTTGGATAACAGTGTGGCAACTTCTCAAAATGTTAAATATAATGTTATTATGTGACTCTGCAGTTGAACTCCTAGAAACATACCCAAGAAAAATGAAAACACATGTTCACACAAGAAATTATACATTAATATACATAGAAGCACTACTACAGCCAAAAAGTGGAAACAACCAAAACGTCCATGAACTGACGAACAGATAAACAACACGTGGTATATTTATGCAGTGGAGTATTACTCAGCAATAAAAAGAATAAAGTCTGGATACAGGCAACAACATTGAAGAACCTTGTAAACACTTTCCTCAGTGAAGGAAGCCAGACACAAAAGACGACATATTATATGACTGCATTTATACGAAATGCCCAGAATAGGGAAATACAGAGAAAGATTAGCAGATGCTTAGGACTAAGTGGGGTGGGGTGATGGGGGTTCAGTGCGGGGGGAAAGAACAGGAGAGCGATATCAGAAGGGTGCAGAATTTGAGGTGATAAAAATATTCTAAAATTAACTGTGGTAGTATGTATTTGTGAATATACTAAAAACCACTGAATTGTACACTTTAAATGGGTGAATTGTATGGTATATAAATTGTATCTCAAAGCAGTGTAAGAAAGCCTTATTTATAAGAATGAGACTGAAAACAATTTATACAACTCCAACAAAAGAAGTAAATTAGTCTTTTCCAATTATGCAGCCCTTTAAAAAGAATGGCTATAAATGGATCTTTATAAAACACCTGGTAGGGCCTGAGGAGGTGGCTCATACCTGTAATCCCAGCACTTTGGGAGGCAGAGGCAGGCAGGTCATTTGAACCCAGGCGTTCAAGAACAGCCTGGGCAACGTGGCAAAACCCCGTCTCTACAAAAAATACAAAAATTAGCTGGGTGTGGTGGTGCATGCCTGCGGTTCCACCTACTCAGGAGGCCGAGGTAGGAGGATCGCTTGAGCCTCAGAGGCAAAGGTTGTAGTAAGCCAAGATCACACCACTGTACTCCAGCCTGGGTGACAGAGTGAGACTCTATCTCAAAACAAAACAACCTACCTGGTAGGTTAGGTGTATTAAATGAATTTTCAACTTACAGTATTTTCAACTTATAGTGGGATTATCAGGACCATAACCCTTTATAAGTTGATAAGCCGTCTGTAAAATCAAACATTAATGCCCTTCTTATAGAAATTAAATTTTGGCAGTAACCAAATAGTCTCTGGGAGTTTCTCTATAGAAGTGTTTCGATTAATAAATGAAAGAATAATAGAATTGGAAAATGACCTTTTTGCCTCCCTTTATGAAATAGTGGAGCTCTCAAATCTATGGCTGCTAATTACAAAAAGAGAAAACCAAGTATGTACTTCCTGACAGAAGTCTGTACTACCATCTATGAAGTATTCTTGCTTAAAGAGAAACAGGGGAGGTGGAGGGGAGGGAGAAAGAAAGTGAATCTGAATATGCCCAAACCTATTGTGGTTCTCAATCTTGGCAGCACAGTAGAATCACCTGGGGAGCTTAAAATACTGACGCCTGGATCCTAACACTAGAAATTCAAATTAGTATGAGACATAGCCTGGATGTTACAATTTTTAAAATTTAAGGTTGAGATCACTACTCTAAATCTAACCACCAATTCACAAGAATCCAGAAGACTGAGGAACATGCACTATACTTCAAGGATGAAGTCCGTCAACCTAAACATGACAGGATAAAAGAGTTTCTTCAACAAATGGGGCGGGGGTGGGAGGGAAGATAAAACAAGAAAGGAATGGGAACATAAAAGTCAAGAGACTTAAATCGACTAACTGCAAAATATAAACCTCACCTGGATTCCCCCTACCACCCACCTTTTTTTTTTTTTTTTTGGAAAGAGAGACAGGGTGTCGCTACATTGCCCAAAGTTGTCCTGCCTCAGCTCCCCAAAGGGCTGGGATTACAGGTGTGAGCCACCATGTCCAGTCTATTTAGATCCTAATACAATTTTTCAAATGTGAACCAACTAAGATATTTGAACAGATTTCATGGTTTATGAGAATTTTTTATATGTGATGATACTGATTTTTTTTAAACCTATATCTTTTAGAGATACATGCTGAAATAATTTCTAATGAAATTACTTATCTAAGATTTGTTTTAAATTATCTGATAGAGAGAGGTGGGATAGATATAGAGAAAATGAGACTGGCCTTAAGCTGGCAACTGAAGTTAGGGAATAGGTACACAGGGAGATTTATTATACTATTCTCTCTACATTTATAAATGCTTAGAAATTATCCATTTTATAATGTTTTTTACAATGTGAAACATTGGCCAGGCGTGCTGGCTCACGCCTCTAATCCCAGTGCTTTGGGAGGCCAAGGCAGATGGAGTGCCTGAGCCATTCTCCAATAAAAGTAACCAAAGCTCCTTAGACAAACAGCCATTTCAAGGACTGAAGCAGGAATTCTAGAAGATAATCCTGAAATATCTTGTAGTGCCAGAAAGTACGTACTCAAAAAGGAAAAACCAATCGCAACCAACCAACAAAAAACCACCACACACAGAAACACACAATGATGGAGTGACCAAAGGGACACAGGAGCCCCCAACAGCCAAAGCTGGAACATCAGAACAGCAAAATAGGTGAAGTAGTATTAGACTATAGCCCAGAGTACAAAATAAATGTCCACAAGCCAAATGACTGAATAAACAGGGAAGATTGAGCAGATCTCCATGGAGAGAATTCCAAATAATTTATGTAGACGGTCCACCCTCAAGGAGATAGAGCGTAATTCTCCACTCCTTAAGTGTGGGCTGTGCAAAGTATTGGCAGGGAGGGGTGGTGGTGCAAACTACCATATACTATTTCATCCAGGTGATTAAGGTTAACATCAGTGGGCTGGGTGTGGTGGTTCACATCTATAATCCCAGCACTTTGGGAGGCCAAGGCAGGTGGATCACCTGAGGTCAGGAGTTCGAGACCAGCCTGGCCAATATGGTGAAACCACATCTCTCCTGAAAATACAAAAATTATAAAGGCATGGTGGCAAGCACCTGTAATCCCAGCTACTGGGGAGACTGAGGCAGGAGAATTGCTTGAACCTGGGAGGTGGAGGCTGCAGTGAGCCGAGATCACGTCACTGCACTCCTGCCTGTCCACAGAGCAAGACTCCATCTCAAAAAAAAAAAAAAGAAAAAAGAAAAAGAAAAAGAGAGAGAGAGAGAGAAAGAAAGAAAGGTTAACATCAACATCAGTGGTAAGTCATATCAATTGTACGTACCCTTGATACAATGAGAACATTTTATCTGAAGTCTTCCTCCTAGAAAGTCCATAAACCCAGTCTAGTAATGGGAAAAACTTCACACAAGTTCCAACTGAGGGTCATTCGACAAAATACCTGATCAATATTCCTGAAAACTGTCAAGATCATCAGTAAGGAGGAGAATTTAAGAAACTGTCGCAATCAGTCAAGAGGAGCCTAAGGAAAAATGACAATGAAACAGTATCCTGAACAGGATAATGGAACAGATAAAGGATATTAGGTAAGAACTAAGGAAATCTGAGTAACAATATGGAATGTGGGGTTTATTATAAACCATGAAAAAATAATTTGGTTCTTTAATTGTGACAAATGTGCCATACTCAACTACGATGTTAAAAACAGACAAGACTGGGTCTAGGGTGTGTGGGAACTCTACACTATCTGTACTACTTCCCTATAAACCTATGGCTATTCTACAATTTGTTTCAAATTATCTGATTTAAATTATCTGATTTTAAAAAAGGAACAAAGCACTGATAACCTGCTACAGTACACATGAACATTGAGAGCATTATACTAGGCGAAAAAAGCCACTTGGTATGTGAATATCTCAATAAAGTTATTATACACACACACACACACTCACACAATGAGATACTACACACCTATAGCAAGGATGCAGAGCCATTTCAGACTGGCTAAAAATTAAACCGCCAAGTGTTGTCAAGGACGGGACCTGCTAGTGAGAACATCAAGTGGTACAACTAGTGTCAAAAGTTTACAATTTTTTAAAAACATTAAATATATGATCCAGTTATTCCACCCTTGTGTATTTATCTGAGAGAAATGAATATACCAGGAAGAAAAACTTTCTCCTTTATCAACTTAGGTTCAGTAATTGAGGGCCTGCAAATTCAACTGATAATGCACAGATGAACAGGAGAAAAAAACCAAAACTTTTTCATATATGGAAGTACACAAAAGCAGTAGTCCAAACAGCTGAAAAAGGGAGTAAGACCGGGCGCGGTGGCTCAAGCCTGTAATCCCAGCACTTTGGGAGGCCAAGACGGGCGGATCACGAGGTCAGGAGATCGAGACCATCCTGGCTAACA
>NW_012115477.1:6015451-6032556 GCF_000951035.1 Colobus angolensis palliatus
CTCCAGCCTGGGTGACAGAGCGAGACTCCGTCTCAAAAAAATAAAAAATAAAAAATAAATAAATAAAAATAAAAAATAAAAAAAAGGGAGTTTACAAACCCAATTAACTGGGGAAAAAGGATACAGGAGAAAAGGCTTCTATGGGAAAATAAATGGATTTCAAGGGGAACAGGAGATACATTTTGTGGTAATGTTTGTTTATGCAGATAACAGTGGTCTTCTCCATTTTTTTTTTTTTCATGCCAAGAACATTCCCCAAGAGGAGGCTGCTAAAAATCCCCTATTCCCAGAAGTTTCTGCCTTTAGTTAAATTAAGGAATTTCTGATTAGGCTTCTTTCTGCATCTGTTGAATCTCAAATGTCTTTAGTTTAAAATAATCTTCATACTATCTCTGGGGGTTACAAGTAGGTCCTCACAAAAAGCAAACATCCATATAGAGACCTACACATAAATGTTCATAGCATCTTTACTTGTAGTAAAAACTGGAAACAGCCCAAATGTTCATCAACAGGTAAACAAGTAAATTGTGGTATATCTATACAACAAACCACTATTCAGCTATGAAAGGGAATGAGCTATTGACTCACGCATCATAGGTAAATCTTGATGGTTTCACACGTGTATATGTATGTCAAAACTTATCAAAATGTTCACTTTAAAGATGTATTTATGTCCATACCTCAATAAAGCTGTTTTTTAAAAAATACCTACTAATTCAATGACTTAAGTTGTTACAAATCAGAACAAAAGTGAGAATTATTCCTTTTTCTTTTTTGAGATAGAGTCTCACTCTGTCGTCTAGGCTGGAGTGCAGTGCCACTATCTCGGCACACCGCAATCTCCACCTCCCAGGTTCAAGTGATTCTCCTGCCTCAGCCTCCCGAGTAGCTGGGATTACAGGCACACGACACTACATCGCCTAATTTTTGTATTTTTTACTAGAGAAGGGGTTTCACCATATTGGCCAGGCTGGTCTCAAACTCCTGACCTGGTGATCTACCTGCCTCGGCCTCCCAAAGCGCTGGGATTTACAGGGGTGAACCACCACACCCGGCTTACTCCCAATGTTTAATGTGTGAAAAGGCTTAAGGTTCAAGTGAGAAAAACAAAAGCAGGAAATTACATGCAATATATTCAGTATTTTTTTTTTTAAATTACAAGACTACACAGATGGGAAAAAGAAATTGGATGATAAATCTTTAATCAACACATTGTAACTGTTTGCCCAAAAAGTGTGAAGAATATCAGACATATACAGTTGGAAAAAAGAAGCCATGAATAGAACTGAGAGTCAAAAATAAATGGTCAGGCTGGGTGTGGTAGCTCATGATCATAATACCAGCACTTTGGGAGACCAAGTCAGGAGGATCCCTTGAAGCCAAGAGTTCAAGACCAGCCTGGGCAACATAGCGAGATTCCTTGTGTTAAAAAAAAAAAAAATTTAGCTGGGCATGGTGGTATGCACCTGGGAGACTGAAGCAGGAAGATCACTTGAGCCTGGGAGGTCAAGGCTGCAGTGAGCCGTGACTGAGCCAGTACACTCCAGCCTGGGCAACACAGTGAGACCCTGTCTCTAAAATACACACATAGCCACATACACACCCCTTTGACTACTGGTCAAAGATAGGCAAATATGCCAAGTGAAATGACGATGCTAGTTTTTGCAGACAAAATTGGCTAATATTTTGAATTATGTTAGCGTGAAGCATGCTGGGGAGGATATGGAAAAACAATGTCTTGTCCATTAGTGGGGGAAAGTATAAAGAAGCGCAGAATTTCTATAAAAGTTTCGGTAATATCACATAGCCTAAAAATTCACTCTGATCTAATTCAATTTGTGTGTATACCTGCATAGAAGTATGAAAGGTAATATGCCAAGACATTTTTGAACTTTACTTTCCAAATTTTATTCAACGAGCCTGTATTACTTATAATGGGGAAGAAGTATATTTAAGTCATTCTTTAACAGAAACTTCTGAAAAAAAAAAATCAGTTTGAAACCAAAATACCAACTAAACAAGCGTAGATCTGTCCCTTCACTGACCAAGACAAGAATGCAGATGAAGCCACTGAGCTACAGGGAAGCAAAGAGTGCCACTAGATTGGGGTAAACCACCACAGCTCTGTTAGGGGTAGCTGGTGGGAAGATTCAGACAGCAGGGCAACCCCACTCCAGGACCTCCCACTCGTGCACATGAATGAAATCCCTCACATGCCAGTTAGAATTAAATACAAAACCCATAACAGCACAACCACCTTTACCCCCTTTCCTCCCTCTTCATAGCTTATGTATAGGCAGTACAGGAATGCCAAGGCCACAACTGTACAGCACAAAACTTTCACTTTTGAAAAGACAGCCAGAAACTTCACAGTTGTTTCTGTCACCTTGGATTTGTCGTTGCTTTTTTTTTTGAGACGGAGTCTCACTCTGTTGCCCAGGCTGGAGTGCAGTGGCATGATCTCAGCTCACTGCAATGTCCGCCTCCTGGGTTCAAGCAATTCTCTTGCCTCAGCCTCTCAAGTGGCTGGGATCACAGGCACCCATCACCACGCCAGCTAATTTTTTGTATTTTTAGTACAGACGGGGTTTAGCCATGTTAGCCAGGAAAGTCTTGAACTCCTGACCTCAAGTGATCAGCCCGCCTCGGCCTCCCAAAGTGCTGGGCTTATAGGCATGAGCCACTGTGTCCGGCTTTTTTTTTTTTTTTTTAAAGACAGATTCTTACTCTGTCACCCAGGCTGGAATGCAGTGGCACAATCTTGGCTCACTGCAACCTCCACCCCCCGGGTTCAAGCGATTCTTGTGCCTCAGCCTCCTGAGTAGCTGGGATTACAGGTGTGTGCCACTACATCCAGCTAATTTTTATATTTTTAGTACAGACAGGGTTTAGCCACGTTTGCTAGCCTGGACTCGAATTCCTGACCTCAAATGATGTGCCTGCCTCGGCCTCCCAAAGTGCTGGGATTACGGGCATGAGCCACTGTGCCCAGCCTTGTCATTGCCTTTTCAAATCTCAGTTGTATGGTCTGACATAGCCGTAACCCATCCGTGACACTCTCACTTTCCAGGGGTGCAAGGACAGCTTTAATAGCTGTAATGGGTTTAGACACTCAGACTTTCTGATCTATTCCTGGAAGCCAGTGCTGATTAATTTTTAACTTCTTTGGAACTGAGCCCCAAACAAAACATGAAACTGGGACTTATATTATAATGACTAAGGTACTACTACAGACATCTACTTAGAATCAAGTATCACCAAAGAAAGGCAGAATAACCTGAGAAATGTTTCATCCAAAAGATTGCAAATGAAAAAGTCTTTTTAAAATGATAAAAAGCACTGACCATTGTCTGTAGACAGACCCAGTACACACCCTAGTTGAATAAATTGTATCACAGAAGGTAGAACAGCAAGATCAAAATGAGTAAGAACTTGAGGCAAGGAGAAGGAATGTTTCTGTTTTTACAAGTGAATGTCTATGAACCACCACTTTTAGTCCTTATTCTTCAATGTATTTAGTTCAAGAAACAATAAGTAAATTGCTAAGCATCTGAAACAAAATGAAAAATTGAACAACCCAGCAAGTCTCATTAATAGCTCTTCTAGAATATTAATGACATAGAAGATAATGCACCCAGATTAAAATGCACAATACTGGTGTCACCTGCTACACACCCTAACCAACACAGCTAACCTACAGAAATTATTTAAGGTTAAGTAGTAAAGAAGGAACAGACTGCTCTTCTCTACATTCATGAGAGATGTGGCCACAGTATGGCAGATGTGGCCAAAATGATGGCAGAACCATCAGTCCCTTCCTCACTAACCCTGATGAACCAAGACTTCCTCAAGCTTAGCTAAGCCTCAAATGAGAAAGGCAACACTTTCTGCAAACATGTCAGAGTGCTGGATAGCACAAAGGCTGAGTTCAAGAAAAGGCTGATTCAGTAAGTAGTGCTGTCACAGATGGAAAACCATTTGGAGAAAAAAAAAAAAGACAAGGGCAGTTAATCATCCCATATATCGACAAAAGTATACAACTATTAATGATAGTTACCCTCTGAATGGTAGGATTTTAAGTCCTTTTTTCTGTTTTCTAAAGTGAACTTTTTTTTTTTTTTTGGAGACAGGGTCTTGTTGCTCTGTCACTTAGGCCACAGTATGGTGGCATGATTACAGCTCACTGCAGCCTCAATCTCCCAGGCTCAAGGGATCCTCCACCTCAGCCTCCCAAGTAGCTGGGACTACAGACGTGGGCCACCACGTCTGGCCAATTATTGTCCATTTTTAAAGAGATGGGGTTTTTTTTATTATGTTGCCCAGGCTGATCTTGAACTCTTGGGCTCAAGAAATCCTCCCACCTTGGCCTCCCAAAGTGCTGTGATTACAGGCATGAGCCACTGTGCCTGGCCAAAAACATTTCTAATTTTAAAAAATTAAAGTGAGTGGCATATAACTCCCAGTTGCTATAAGATAGCCAGCCACTGGTCAATTTCTTAGGAGTTCCTAGAGGACACTCTGATATCTGACTTCCTCAGGGGACACTCAGCAAGTCTCATTAGCTTCCTTGGAATTAACCCACCTTTGCTTCTGTGATAAAAGAGAACTTGCTTTCATCCAACTCAAGATGTCTCCTGCCTGCTGGAGTGGCCTTCCAGAAGGACCCTTTCCCAGCAGACCTGTGATCGCCTCAGCAGTGATCACTCAGAATGGTCCTTCACACTAGTACCAGGCAATGTGGTTAAATCAGACACCTCATTCACAAAAGCCTCCCTCCCACACATACCTTGTAACATGTAAATCAATAATAAGTTATTATTAACAACTAAAAGCTAGTTCAATTGTAACCGATGATCATCTCATGCCTAAGGAATATGGGCATGTGATCTTCTATTCACTGAACAAATGTCAACAAATGTCAAGGACAGCTAAGATTCCACCCTGCAATAAGCACAGTTTAGACCTGTAGCGAGGACTATGTTCAGTTCTGAACCCTACTCTAAGGGACACAGAAACTGTGCCCCTAAAGGGAAACAGGCTGAGAGGGGCCAGTGGAGGGGAATCTGGGAGGGACAGACGAGTGGTCTGGCGAGTTTCTCAGACAGACAATGGACGATTTGAATGTGCTCTCCTCACACATTGTGAGAATTTTTATATTTTCAAAGGAGCTAAAACAAACATGGAGGTTGAAATGAACAGGCTCTCAAAAGATCATCTAGCCCGAGGGGGCCAATCACGTTCATTTTGCATGCCAGCTGCAAACAACTGGTTGTGGTGATCCACAGCCTGTGTGAGAAGGATTCTGTGGCCTAATCTAGGATCAGTGAGAAGAGTCTCTCCTTGAGAGTCCCTCCTGCCGTGGAAGGAAGGAGGCTGAACAAGTACCGTGAATTCCCAGCAGTGACCTTCGCCAGTGGCCTGGATACTGAAGAGGCCAGTACTGAAGAGTTATTAAGGGGTACACAATCCACACATGCTTTCAAGACTTTCTGATAAGGCGAATAAACAATAATTCCTACAGTTGTGTATACCATAATCTTTCAGATAGGTATATGGGTTGTGTGATTTTAAAAAAATTTATTAGTGTTATAGGTTTCTAAAGGTAATCTAGTTCACACAAGGTCTTCCAGCTACAGACACACCTGCATGACTTAAAAAATCCCATTTTATCCCAAAATGATAAAGCTATTTATAATCAACAAGACTTTTTAAAAAATATCTACTTTGGGAGGCCAATGCAAGCAGACTGCATGAGCCCAGGAGTTGGAGACCAGCCTGAACAACATGGCGAAACCCTGTCTCTATAAAAAATACAAAATTTAGCCAGGTGTGGTGGCGCATACCTGTAGTCCCAGCTACTTAGGAAGCTGAGGTAGCAGAGTCGCTTGAGCCTGGACGGTCGAGGCTGCAGTGAGCTGTGATCATGCCACTGCACTCCAGTCTCGGTGACAGAGGGAGACCCTGTCTCCCCTGCCTCTACCCTCCCCAAAAACAACAACAACAAACCATGAGAGAAAAATAAAGCCAGGAAAAATTAAGATTGAAAATAAATTGATATGAAGTTAGTGGTGAAGTTAAATATTCTAAAAATAAATAGTAGAGGTGACCCTTAAACTCAGTAGAAGACAACACCAAGGCAAACGCGGTCAGTGAGAAATTATGCAGGCTCCATCATGCGCTACAAAGCTGTCTCTAGTAGCCAAAGGGAGCATATAAGCAAAGATCCTATTTTTAAACATTAATTAAACAGCATGTCAGAATAAAATTCCTACCATACAGAAACAAAGCTGTGACAAAAGAAAGGTTTGCTCGTGTTTAGTTAAGCAAGAAAGAAATTAACATGATGAAGTCATGTCTTTCATGGGAAAGATATCATGTAAATTATCTGAAGTCAGAAATATTTGTTCAGCTGGGCAACTTCAAGCAGTGGTAAACAATACTGGATACTGCAAGTGCACAGAACATGCTCAGAATTGATGGGCATCAGATTTGCTGAGAAAGGAGAACATGAAGTAATGATGGGTGTAAGCTCAGAGGAGCTTAGCATTAATCCACCCTAATGAGGCTGGCATCTAGGGGCACAGCCTGCTCAATTTCACAGCCATAAGCAGCATCCCTCACTGATGCTTCTGACTTCTTTGTGACTCATTTTTTCAACATTAAATGTCTGAGGTTTTCCTTAACATTTTTTTAATAAGAAACTGAACTTCCCCCAAAATAGAAAGCTGAATATTATGATCAACTACTATTAGAAAGCCTAACCAAAACAACCTGAACTATTTTAAAACAAGTAACCAGATCAAGATAAAACACCTGCAATATACTTTCCAAAACATCTGATCCCTGCTAGTGAAGGGATCATAGCTGGCACCAAGATTTCCATTTGCCACCACCAAAAAATAAAAAATAACATAAAGAAACAAAAAACAAAAACATTTTTTAAGAACTTCAGTGATTTCTGCATCAATAAAACTCAATGACCTGGGGCCAAGTGCAGTGGTTAATGCCTACAATCCTAGCACTTTGGGAGGCTGAGGCAGGAGGATAGCTTGAGCCCAGGAATTTGAGACCAGCCTGGGCAATATGGCGAGACCCCATATCTACCCCCCAAAAAAGAAAAAAATAATTAACTGAAAAACCAACAGGCCGGGCACAGTGACTCACGCCTGTAATCCTAGCACTTTGGTAGGCTGCGGCGGATGAATCACTTGAGGTCAGGAGTTCGTGACCTGCCTGGCCACAGTGGTGAAACCCTGTCTCTACTGAAAATACAATAATTAGCTGGGCGTGGTGGCAGGTGCCTGTAATCCCAGCTACTCGGGGGACTGAGGCAGGAGAACTGCTTGAACCTGGGAGGCAGAGGCTGCAGTGAGCGGAGATCACGCCTCTGCACTCCAGCCTGGGTGACAGAGCGAGACTCCATCTCAAAAATAAATAAATAAATAAATAACAAAAAATACAAACCTCAGTGACCTGAGACAACAAATTTATATCCTATTTTCTTATACCCACCCCCTCACCCCACCCCTACACAAAAAAATCCAGTGAGTTTTTTTTTAAACCGAATAACCCATTACAGAGTTGAAAAAATTCCCAACCAATACACGTTCAGTGAGTGAATACTGACCAGCAAGTCCACACCAGCCATTGTTCTGGGTCTTTGATAACATGGAAGGACACAGCCCTACCCACCTTAGCTCTGATGTGGGAAATAAACACAAGTCAGAAGACAATTAAATATAAAGTGCTGGCTTGGGGATAGGGGGCAGGGAGGGGTACACACTTACAGTCCCGGCACTTTGGGAGGCAAAGGAGGGAGGATTGCTTTAGCTCAGGAAATTGATGCAGCAGTGAGCTATGATCTCACCACTGCACTGGGCAACAGAGAAGACTCTTGAGTTTTAAAATAAGTCTTTACACACTTACACACACACACACACACACAAAATGCTAAGTCAAATAATGAAATCACCCAAAATAGCTGGAATTACTGGCAGATCGCGTAGCAATAAACCTGGTTTTCTGAAGAAAAAAACATATACATGAGAGAATGCAAGCCTACATGCTAAGTGCTACCATAGTGTTAGGTATGGGAGAAACACAGGAGAGACGTCTAATCCAAGAGTGGCAGGAATGACGTCTAAATTGAGGGCTAAATAATTGGTGAGAATCAAGAAAGATGGAAAGGATCCAGAACAAAATAAGACTGTTGGGGGGAAAAAAAAAGAGAGAGCAAATGGATTCTTGGCAAAGAAAATGTATGCAAAAAGCCCTGAAGCTAAGAGAAGGATGGGGTTGAGGAAGTAAAGTACTTCACAGTACTGGAGCACACAGCATGTGAATTTCAGCCAAAGGACAAATGCCTCCAAGAAAAGTCAATTCACAGTGCAGCAGGGCAAGGCACTTGTCTTATTTACTGGTTCTCACACTGACCCTGAAAGGACTTTTTTTTGTTAATCCCATTTTCACAGATGGGAAAGGGACTCTGTATGATTGTCACTTTTACCCAAAGTCTCATAGCCAGAAGAAGTTGCCCTCAAAGTCTCTACCCCATCTTTCCATTCGACCATTCTGGGGCTTGCGGTTCAGACCCAGAAACCCCATACCTCTGCCTTAGAGTTTAATGAAAAGTGCGTCTCCAGGTTTATGTGGAGAATAACCAAGACCTCGGAAACATTTAGTGAAAACCAGAGCTAGGAGGGATCTGTTTTTTTGCGAGTCCAGAGAAGCAGACTTGGATAAGACATCAAAGTTGTCTTGTGCAGCAGATTCTCCTCCAGCACATAGTAGGCACTATGATAAATTCAAAAAGGCTTCTAAGAAGAGGCAGAAGCAAGGACAGGGAAGGAGCTCAGCTCCACAGCTCAGGGAGGGTAACAGAATGGCCTAAGGCCCAGGAGAGCACCGTGTTGTCAACTGCCAGGGTCAAGCCTGAGACAGGAGCTATGAACTAGCACCGTCTGGGCTCTGATGTTGAACTGCTGCCATTTCCTCTCAGGTCTCAAAGGCACCAGCTACTAACTGGCCTTACACCAATACATGCCTCCTTCTATCTTGTCATCTCATAATAGGAATGCTGCATCCCCTATGTGAAATGACAAAATGTATTCTGCATAGAAATCCCTCTAGGTACTGAAGAACTTTATCTTAATGTATTTCACCACTGGGTATTTATAGTCCCCACTCTCAAGGTTGTGGTCCTATTACCATTTATTTGACACTTGAGTGCTGACTACACTGGTGGTAAATTGAATAATGGTCCCAAATATATCTACCTCCTAATGCTTAAAATCTATGAATGGTACCTTATATGGCAAAAGGGACTTTGCAGGTATAATTAAGTATCTTGAGGTGGAGATATTATATGGGATTACCTGGGTGAGCCTGATGTAATCACGGATCCTTGCAAAAGGGGCAAGAGAGGAGGCAAAGTCAGAGAGAAGGCAATATGAGGACAGCAGCAGAGGCTGAAGTGGTATACTTTGAAAGAGGAAACCATGAAAGCCAAGGACCACAGCCAGGCACTAGAACCTGGGAAAGGCAAGCAAACAGATTCTTCCCTAAGACTTCCAGAGGGAGCCAGTTCTCATGACAACCTTGACTTTAACCCACTGAGACTGATTTCAGACTCCTGGCTTCTAAAACAAAAATTAATTTCTGCTGCTTTAAACCACCAAGTTTGTGATTAATTTGTTACAGCAGCATAGGAAACTAATATACCTATTCTTATTTTATGTTAGCATGTAAATTTTCTATACCACCAGTCATATTAAATTGCTCTAAAAGAATTTACCTCTCCTCCACCTAAAAAAAGTGAAGCAATATTGATCAATAAAACAAAAGCAGAATGTTGACTATTATTAAGGTCAGTAGATGGAGGTTCAGTATACTATTTTCTCAATGTGTTTAAAAAGTCACTTTAAAATTCCTAAGGAAGGAATCACATTTCTACACCACTGAGCTGTATGAGCCAGTTTTTTTGTCCCCCAACATTGGAACAAGTTGTTATGTCTTTAGTTCAATGCCACACCAGGTCCTTGGTTAGTAGATAAGGGACACATGGTATAAAAAGTGTGCATCCTTAAACATGTTTTCTAAGCAGTACATCTAAGAGGCACACAGGAGCTGAGCAACTAAAGAAACATTTGTGTTTCCCATATCTTGTTTCTCCAGGATAGTAAATCATGTATTAAAACAGTTCTCCAAAGTATTATATTACTTTTTGCTGATCACAAATAGGCAAATGCATCTAACATGATCTGATTTCTAATGTAATTCAACTCTGTGAAAGTCTAAAACAAAATATTAGGTTGGTACAAAAGTAAACGGAGTTTTTGCCATTAAAAGTAGTATCTCTAAGCTATATAATAAACGGGTGGTTTTGGACTGAGAGAGCCACAGCTGACCTTGTCCTGCTCCTCCAGGGTAACATTTTGAGGACAATGCTATCAGAGGTTCTTCATAGCCTCACTACTGTCTGCCACACCAACATTGCAACCAAAAGGGGCCATTCTAAGGCTGACCCAGCCTCAGAAAGCAAGGCACGTGATAAGATCACATCCTTCAATCTAATCTGGCTATACTTGTTACACCCACTGAAAATTAAGAAATACCTAGATGCCCAAGAATTTCCATTTCACACAAGAACCACTTCAAAAGCCACCTCATGACTGAGCGTGGATCCAACCATAAATACTTACACAAGCACGCACCAAAGCCAACCATATGCATCACAGCATAATGACTGTGTGTAAAATGAGTCAGCTGGAGGAGCAGAAGTATTTAAGATGCTGTCAAAACCCTACTTTTTTGAGATGGAGCCTCACTCTGTCGCCTAGGCTGGAGTGCAGAGGCATGATCTTGGCCCACTGCAATATCTGCCTCCTGGGTTCAAGTAATTCACATGCCTCAGCCTCCTGAGTAGCTGAGATTACAAGCATGTGCTACCACACAAGGCTAATTGTTGTATTTTTAGTAGAGACAGGGGTTTCACCATGTTGCCCAGGTTGGTCTCAAACTCCTGACCTCAAGTGACCCACCTGCCTCAGCCTCCCAAAGTGCTGGAATTACAGGTGTGAGCTACCATGCCCAGCCCAAAACCCTGATTGTTAAACCATGATTGAAGAAATTGTCTCCCTTTAAAAATTGTAACTTTTCTGCTGCTACAGAGTAACCAAAAGTAAGGACACCAATCATATTTAAGATTCAGTCACTATGGCCAAGTAGTAGGACCCCTTCCCAGCAGTACTTGCCTTCACACAGACCCACCAGAGAAACAGTTGCAGGGCCCCTGCTGAGGGGGTTCATCACCAGCATCACCAGCATGAACTGCCAGGAGTCTGATAATCCAGGACCCTTCCTGCCTTGTTATAGGAATTGTCTTCCATCATTCAAACTCACAGTACAAAAAATACAGCAGGAAGTCTTCTGAAATTAAGGTTTGAAAAGTCACTGCTATGCCGGGCGCGGTGGCTCACGCCTGTAATTTCACCACTTTGGGAGGCCAAGGCAGGTGGATCACCTGAGGTCAGGAGTTCAAGACCACCCTGGCCATCAAGGTGAAACCCTGTCTCTACTGAAACTACAAAAATTAGCTGGGTGTGGTGGCAGGCACCTGTAATCCCAGCTACTCGAGAGGCTGAGGCAGGAGAATCACTTGAACCCGGGAGGTAAAGGTTGCAGTGACCAAGATGGCACCACTGCACTCCAGTCTGGGTGACAGAACAAGACTCATCTCTAAAAAAGTCACTGCTTCCCTAGCGGTTGGCATGAAGCAAAATGCAGTTTAGGCTGGGCACAGCAGCTGAAGCCTGTAAAGCCTGTAATCCCAGCAATTTGGTTGGTTGAGACGGGTGGATCACCTGAGGTCTTGAGGTCAGCAATTCAAGACCAGCCTGGCCAACATGGCAAAACCCCATCTCTACTAAAATTACGAAAATTAACCAGGCATGGGGGTGCGTGCCTGAAGTCCCAGCTACTCGGGAGGCTGAGGCAGGAGAATCGCTTGAACCCAGGAGGTAGAGGCTGCAGCGAGCTGAGATTGCGCCACTGCGCTCCAGCCTGGGCGAAAGAACAAGACTGTCTCAAAAAAAAAAAAAAAAAGGAAAAAAGAAAAATGCAGTCTAAGTCCAAAACCACCTGCTTAATACATAGCTCAGAGATATTTTTAGACTTTTAGAGTTAAGTTGTATTAGAAATCAGATCATCTAAGATGGATTTACCTATATGTGATTAGCAAAAGTAACATATACCTTGCAGAACTTTCGCACGTTTCTACTGCATGACTTCCTATCCGTAAGTATATAAAGCTAAGAAGAAATAAACAACTTGAGTTACGCCTGCTAAACTACTTTGCAAATTTCTATCATGGATAAAAAGGGACTGCTGATGGTAAAGGCAGTTTTAAGTTCATTTCTATCATTAAATGATAGTTTTTATAGAAAGTGATACTTGTGCAAAACAAAGGAGGTGATGGGAGTAAAACATTTGAGCATTTGGCCAAGAAGAGGGGAACTTACACCTTCCATGGGAAAGTATTTTAGGAACATACCGTCATTTTGGGTGACTGAGGGGAGAGAAAGCAGAGTGAGATGAAGATAGAGACCACATCATGACAAGACAAACTTACAAGTGGAGATCAAGCATTTACAAATTTTTATAGCAGACTGACAATAATTTTATGTCTGTTGAATCTGATAATAAAAATCAGCTTGTCTGTTGGCTGACATTAAAATTTCATTGTAATAATTTATTTTCACTGTATTTTACAAAGAAGTCAGTGATCAATCAGAAATTTAAAAATAACTGGTCATTCAACACAGTTGAGGAACGAATGATTTAGAAAAGTAATTCTTAATGCAGAAACCTTCACCCCTTAAGGAAGTGGTTTTAGAAATCTGTGGATCTTTTGGGGTTAGGAAAAGGGTCCTTTACTAATATTTGAGAGGCACAGACCAGGTATGTCACACATCCTGAGGTGTGCAGTACAGCTTCACACAATAAAGAGAGGTGGCCTCATGTCCTGCACAGCCTTTGAAGGTCTTTGATATTCAGATACAGAGGAAACCCATTTATCTGTCCCTATAACCTGACAAAATATTTATTGCTCAGTTTTCATATATACTGTATCTTCCAAAACTGTATCATGTAAATCAAGATACTATTATATTTTGGTCTGCTCATCACTGTAGAAAACCACTAAACCAAGAGCACACAACTTTGCATTGCCTGCATATTACTCCTGTCTCAACACCAGTATTGGTCCACTGAGGATTATTCTACATATGGTACAAGCACTTGGCCATTTCATTATAACTAAACTCTGATCATGCCTAAGTATTTATGTACTAAACTTTTTTTGTATAAATAATTTTTATGTCACCTTTCTGGTATTACTAGGACATTATATTGATTTTTAAATTATATACATATGTAAGTGGGTTATATTTTCTGTGAATTTCACTTAGGATTGTAATTGGGACATTACATAGGAGGAAATTATAGATCTCAATAAAAACACTGATGAAATGGATGCTAAGTCATAAATGGGTAGATGAACTTGCAGAAGATATTAGAAGTCATCCTTATTTCCACATTTGAGATGACAGAAGTATATACAGTTTAGATACAGTAGCAGGTAAAAAAGGAGGTTCTGCCTAGCTTAAATCGCAATTTAGCCAATGGTAGCTGTAAGACCTTGGCAAGTTTTTCCATTTCCCAATTACTTTTTTTTGTTTGTTTTTAAAAATAAGAATAGCCCTATTCCCTTCCTATATCTAGGGTTGGTTCTAAGAATATAAAAAGAACAAGAATCCATCTAGAGAGGTACTTGGCCAGGCACGGTGGCTTACGACTATAATCCCAACACTTTGGGAGGTCAAGGCAGGAGGATCACTTAAGCCCAGGAGTTTGAGACCAGCCTGGGCAAGACCCCGTTTGTTTAAAAAAAAAAAAAAAAAATTTTTTTTTTTTTTTTTTTGGTTAAATTAATGGAGCATGGTGACGTATGTGCCTGTTGTCCTAGCAACTCGGGAGGCTGAGGCAGCAGGATTGCTTGAGCCCAGGAGGAGTTTAAGGCTGCAGTGAGTAGTGATCGTGTCACCTCACTCCAGCCTGGGTGACAGAGTCTCGAAAAAATCAAATGGAAAAAAAAAGAGGTTCACATATTGCTCTGCTCATAATCAGCACAACCCACATGTGTGATACTAAGTTAATCTAAAACGCAAAGGCAGAGTACTAAAGAGAAGGAAATGAGCTAAGAATATGAGAGTAGGCATAAAAATGAGTGAAAGATAGACAAATCAAATGTAGGCCTTCTTTTAAAAAGAAATCTGAAATATCAGTCATTACCATTAGCCAGAGTAAGCTAATTAAACAATTTCAATCTTTGTATATATACCTGGACCCATGTGAGAGTCTAGGGGTAGTGGATACAAAACAAGAAAAAAAATCTAGCAAGATGAACACAGAAATCTCTATTTGGGTTGATAGTCAAGCTCTGAAAAGCATCATACACCCTCAAAACACCCTCAATTCAACCAACACTTAACTTACTGAGGACCACCTTTGTCTACCAGATTGGAATAGAAAACTAAGGAAAGGTATCTGTGAATATATACAATACACATCTAGGAAAGATTGCAGTAAATTATAGCCTTTCTCATTCCCACATGGAAAGTAATACTGAATAGTAATTACTGAATAGTAATATTGTGTTTTGAATAAGACAAAATAGGCCATTCAGGAAATCAAAATACAGCGGGTAGGCGGGGGGCCTTAGTACTGAGGCAACCCTTGCTTTTCAGGTTGCTGATAATAAAATTAGGAACATCATTAATAGTGCCCCGTCATTCCCAATCGGTTTACTGTTCTAAAACCCTACCAGGAAACTTTGCCCTCCCCAGTCTCAACCTTGTATATTTTGTTCATTAAAACTGGAGGTAGAAAGATAGGAAAAGAACAAGTGAAGGTTTTTATATACTTAAATTTAAAATGATGAGCACTGCATACACATCTCTAGTGCTGAGTCACATGGAAAAAATTGAATACGCATTTCTTTTAAGATGGTAAAGTCCCGTTTCAGTCTTAATTCAACCAAAGGTTATCTACAAGAATACATTTAAAAGCAAATTACTTATGAGCAGTTACTCCGTTCTTGAGAAATAAAAGATTCAAATTCACCTCTTTCTAAATTTAAAAGGCACCAAAAAACAATATTCAAAGAAACAACTTAAACTTTAGCTCTAGGTTCTAGATCCAGACAAATTTCAACAGGCACAACCCACCTTGTTTCTCCCACTGAAAGCAGTTATAAAATCTGGACCGAAAGTATCAAACAATAATTTGAAGACTCAAAGTAAAGATAGCAGACAGATTGGGAACTCCACAGTACTACAGAAGCTGAAGTGATTTGCTTCTTTTTTTTCCCTCTGCTATGCCCCAGCCTAGATTCAGTAGCAAAAAACCTGCAAGTTGTTAGTGCACACAGATAGATCTCAGGAGAACCCTTGTAGTTTGGGCTGGAGAAGCAAGAAAGGGGAACGGGGTGCACAGCAGGTGGTGAGAGGAGGTGAGCAGGCCTAACTGCCTGAACCCTGCCTTGTGTCAGATCAGCGGCGGCAGCATTAGATTCTCATAGGAGTGTAAACCCTAGTGTGAACTGCGCACGCAAGGGATCTAGGTTGCATACTCCTTAAGAGATTCTAACCAATGCCTGATGATCTGAGGTAGAACAGTTTCTATCCTGAAACCACTCCCCTTCACCCACCATGGAAAAATTGTCTTCTACGAAACCAGTTCCTGGTGCCAAAAAGGTTGGGGGACCACTGATCTAAAACACCAACGGGGCTAAGAAGCTATAGTTTCAAGGGGATGGATTGAACCTGTGCTTCTTTTCCTTCTGTTTGCCTCTCGTTAGCCCTGGACACGTGTATAGTTACAGGAAGTACACAGCCACGCAATGTATCTAAGGCCCTTGCTTTTCTGATTAGAGAATCAAAAAGGGAAGCCTCAGGGAAACAAAATACTAATCAAATTGTGTCCGGAATTGGTTCCTTCCAGTGGGTTCTTGGTCTTGCTGACTTCAAGAATGAAGCCGCGGACCCTTGTGGTGAGTGTTACAGTTCTTAAAGGTGGTGTGTCTGGAGTTTGTTCCCTCAGATGTTCAGATGTGTCCAAAGTTTCTTCCTTCCGGTGGGTTTGTGGTCTTGCTGACTTCAGGAGTGAAGCCGCAGACCTTTGCAGTGAGTGTTACAGCTCTTAAAGGTGGCGCATCAGGATTTGTTTGTTCCTCCCGGTGGGTTCCTGGTCTCTCTGAATTCAGGAGTGAAGCCGCAGACCTTCGCAGTGAGTGTTACAGCTCTTAAAGGTAGGGCGGACCCAAAGAATGGGAAGCAGCAAGACTTACTGC
Organism: Colobus angolensis palliatus; assembly: GCF_000951035.1. Classification (NCBI taxonomy): domain Eukaryota; kingdom Metazoa; phylum Chordata; class Mammalia; order Primates; family Cercopithecidae; genus Colobus; species Colobus angolensis. The sequence continues at coordinate 6,031,860 of NW_012115477.1, forward strand.
GAACAGCGAAAGACCAAAACTTCCACAACTTGGAAACGGGGCCCAAGCTGGTTGCGTCTGCTGGGCCCAAGTGGCCAGCTTTTATTCCCTTATTTGGCCCCACCCACATCCTGCTGACTGGTCCATTTTACAGAGCACTGATTGGTGCGTTTTTACAGAGTGCTGATTGGTGCATTTACAAACCTTTAGCTAGACAGAGTGCTGATTGGTGTGTTTACAACCCTTCAGCTAGACAGAAAAGTTTTCCAAGTCCCCTCCTGACCCAGAAGCCCAGCTGGCTTCACCTCTCAAAACCATGGAGACAGAGGAGTTCATTCAGCTTCAACATCACCAAGTTATCAGAGATCAATAAAACATAAACCTCTGCAAGGCTGATGAAGATTGTGAGAGAACACAAAAATTACTAGTATCAGAATTAAAAAATGGAGATATCACTAGCGACCCTACAGACATTAAAGGATAAGGGAATACTACAAAGCTTTACATAACTTGTCCATATGATGTAAAGTTATTTAAAGAAAAGGAAAAGAAAAATAAACAACTTGGATAAAATTAACCAATTCTTTGAACACTACAAATGACCCAAGATGAAATAACCTGAAGAACACTATAATTACTGAAGATATTGAATTTGAGCATTAAAAAAGGGGCGGGAGGAACTGGTGGCTCACGCCTGTAATCCCAACACTTTGGGAGG
>NW_012115477.1:6033977-6035602 GCF_000951035.1 Colobus angolensis palliatus
AACAAGTGTTGGAGTGGATGTGGAGAAATTACAACACACTTGGGCACTGTTGGTAGAAATGTAAAACGGTGCAGCTGCTATGGAAAACAGTATGGCAATTCCTGAAATAATTAAAAATATAATTGTGGTGACATCTTTTTCACTGGTTTATTCAAGGACGGGAAAAGAAGAATTGCTATAACATCCAGCAATCCTACTTCTAGGTACATACCAAAAAGAATTGAAAGCAGAGTCTCAAAGAGATATTTGTTCACCTACATTCACAGTGGTACTGAACACAATAGCCAAAAGGTGGAAGCAACCCATATACCCATGGACAGAAGAATAAACAAAATGTAAAATACGCATATAAAAGAATACTACTTAGCTTTCAAAAGAAAATTCTGACACATACTACAACAGCGGTCCCCAACTATTTTCACACCAGGGACTGATTTCATGGAAGACAGTTTTTCCACGGACAGAGAGTGGGGTTAGGGGGATGGTTTCAGGATAGCAGATCATCAGGCATTAGATTCTCCTAAGGAGTGAGCAACCTAGATCCCTCAACGTGTGCAGTTCACAATAGGGTATGCATTCCTATGAGAATCTAATGCCACCACTGATCTGTCAGGAGGCAAAGCTTAGGCAGTAATGCTCGCTCACTTACCACTCACCTCCTGTGGTACAGCCCAGTTTCTAACAGGCCACAGACAGTATACCAGTCTGAGGCCTGGGGGTTAGGGACCCCTGTGCTACAACATGGGTGAACAGCATACTAAGTGAAATAAGCCAGTCATAAGCAGACAACTTAGTAAAGTTGATAATTATTCCAAAAGGGTTTTTTTAACTTATTACAATCCCAATAAAAATCCCAACAGAATTTTTGTGTATAGACTTACAGGTTCTAAAATACATATGGAAAAGCAAAGTAACGACAATAGCCACGATTCTGAAAAACAATGAAGTTGAAGGAGTAATACTATTCAATTTTAAGACTGACAATATAAATCACAGTAACCAAGAAAGTGTAGTAGCAAAGGGACCAACATATAAATTAATGGGAGAAAAGAGTCCAGAAACAGACCCACCCAAATATGGTCAACTGATTTGTAACAAAAGTGTGAGGGCCATTCAATGGAAAATGAACAATATTTTCAATTTATGGTGTTAGAATGAAACATTTACATGCAAAAAATAAAACCACGGCCTGTGAATCATACATTACATAAAAATTAACTCAAAATGCACCATAGGTTTAAGACAACAGGAGAAAACCTTCATAACTTTGATTTTGGCAAAATATTTTTAGACAGGACACCAAAAATACTATTCATAAAATGAGATTGGCAGAAACGAATACACTGAACTTCATTAAAATTTAAAACTTTTGGCCAGGTGCGGTGGCTCAAGCCTCTAATCCCAGCACTTTGGGAGGCCAAGATGGACTGATCACCTGAGGTCAGGAGTTTGAGACTAGCCTGGCCAACATGGTGAAACCCCGTCTCTACTAAAAATACAAAAATTAGCCAGACATAGCGGTGGGCGCCTGTAATCCCAGCTACTCAGGAGGCTGAGACACGAGAATCGCTTGAACCCGGGAGGCGAAGGTTGCAGTGAGCTGAGATCGCACCATTGCACTCCAG
>NW_012115477.1:6035922-6041632 GCF_000951035.1 Colobus angolensis palliatus
AGCAGGGTGTGGTGGTGGGCACCTGTAGTCCCAGCTACTCGAGAGGCTGAGGCAAAAGAATGGCGTGAACCCGGGAGGCGGAGCTTGTAGTGAGCCCAGATCACGCCACTGCACTCCAGCCTGGGCAACAGAGCCAGACTTTGTCTCAAAAACAAAATAAAATAAAGTAAGAGAAAAAAAAAAGAAAAAAAAATAGCCAGGTGTGGTGGTGCACACCTGTAGTCCAGCTACTCGGGAGACTGAGATGGGAAAATCACCTAAGCCTGGGAAGTCGAGGCTGCAGTGAGCTGTGATTGCGCCACTGCACTCCAGCCTGGGCGGTAAGTCAAGATTCTGTCTCAATCAACTGATAAAGGGCATGACGACCTTTAAGATGATCATATCCAGAAAAACTATAGAAGCGCAGGACAAAAGTCCACGCAGCACAGCGCAAAGGACATGGGGTAAACATGGAGGGAGCAGGGTGGGGTGAGAAATGCTTGCCTCATATACCATTCATACATACTGGTTGTAGGGGACTCTGGTATTCCCCCTGCACACCCATCACCAGATTACTTCTAATGATGTGAAGTCTGGCCCATCCCAGAGCAGCCATGCATGAAGAACTCTACTGTCCACGGTTCTTTAAACAGAGAACTTTACTAATAACTTCCCCAAGGAAGTTCATTCATCACTCGTAATCATACGTTACTTCCAGATCTGGGGAGGATTCAGTTTCTACTGGCTTTACTGTCAAGCTTTTCAGAGGCATGTTGAAACCAACGATACTGGAAGAAACAGAAACAACCCTTTGGGAAGAAGTTTTCTGTTAAAGCAACCTGATTGGCAGTAGACACTAACACTTTCCAGCTGCATGATCCTGGACAAGCTACTTCACCTCTCTGTGCCACCACTGCCTTACCTGTACAGTGGGGACATGGGACTGCTATGAAGATTAAAACATGTTAATTCAGTGCCTAGCACTTAAGTGCCTAGTGTCAGCTACTTACTGGCCGAGTGCTCAAAGTCAGGCCGCTGAGAAGAAGAAAGGCATCTACCGAGAACACGCAGTTTATCTGCTATTTATTTAGAACTCCAAGCTGTCTGCTATAAAGGCAACCTTTAAATTGGTTATTTCTAATATTTAACATTTCTGACTCCCATTACTTCTTGCTCGCTCATGAATAATCTCAACATCACTGTTTCTACAGATGTTTTCCTCTGTTGAGTTAAAGCACCTCACGGTGTCAGCTTTACATCCAATTACACTTTTTTTTTTTTTTTTTTGAGGTGGAGTCTCGCTCTGTCGCCCGGACTGGGGTGCAGTGGCCGGATCTCAGCTCACTGCAAGCTCCGCCTCCCGGGTTCACGCCATTCTCCTGCCTCAGCCTCCGAGTAGCTGGGACTACAGGCGCCCGCCACCTCGCCCGGCTAGTTTTTGTATTTTTAGTAGAGACGGGGTTTCACCGTGTTAGCCAGGATGGTCTCGATCTCCTGACCTCGTGATCCGCCCGTCTCGGCCTCCCAAAGTGCTGGGATTACAGGCTTGAGCCACCGCGCCCGGCCCCAATTACACTTAAAACTCTTCTCAGCCAGGCATAGTGACTCACACCTGTAATCCCAGCACTTTGGGAGGCCGAGGTAGGGGGATCACCTGAGGTCAGGAGTTCAAGACCAGCCTGGTCAACATGTAAAACCCTGTCTCTACTAAAAACGCAAAAATTATCCGGGCATGGTGGCACATGCCTGTAATCCCAGCTACTCAGGAGGCTGAGGCAGGAGAATGGTTTGAATCCAGGAGGTAGAGACTGTAGTGAGCTGAGATCACGCCATTGCACTCCAGCCTGGGCAACAAGTGTGAAATGCTGTCTCAAAAAATAAATAAATAAAATGCTTCTCAAATTTCTATTCTATTTGACATTCATTCCTGTATCCATACGGACCAAGTAGCACCTAACACAGCACCAAAAACAATCAGCAGTTGGACAGAAGATGAATGACAGTTCCTGCCTTTAAAGATGCCAACATCCAGCAGGTTTGTCACCTAACTCACTCCGTGGCCCCTGCCCACTCTCTTCCCCAGGAAGTCATCCACCTCCCCAACAAACCTCAAGACAGCTTTCCACTTCTCAGCACACCTTCATCCAAGGCTTACAGTGGGGTTTCTCTGAGCTATTTTATGTTAACTATGGTATTGTTTTGTTTTTCCTCCAGACTAGATAACATGGCATCACTACTTTCCCACTTATTTCATTCATTCATTCATTCATTCATGTATTTATTTATTTATTTATTTATTTTAAAGCAGAGCCTCGCCTGTTGCCCAGGAGTACAGTGGCACAATCTCAGCTCACTGCAACCTATGCATCCTAGGCTCAAGCAATTTTTGTGCCTCGGCCTCCTGAGTAGCTAAGATTACAGGCATGCGCTACCATGCCTGGCTAATTTTTGTATTTATAGTAGAGATAGGGTTTTGCCATGTTGGCCAGGCTGGTCTCGAACTCCTGGCCTCAAGTGATTTGCCTGCCTCAGTCTCCAAAAGTGTTGGGATTGCAGGCCTGAGCCACTACACCAGGCCTACTTGTTTCTTCTAAATAAGGAATACTTGGTTTCCCTTCTTTGACCAGAGACTCACTTAATATTCATCTTCCCAGATCAATTAAGTCCAGGAAAAAAATCAAATATGCAAGTGTTGAAGTAAAACCAAGAAACGTTCTGAATTTCTAGCAAGCCTGTGATTTTAAAGTATGTATTCCCCATAAGTACCTGTCAGACCACATATTCAAATCTTTGCTCGGAAAACAGTCATTCCAGTCATGAGCGATGTGGGGGCCCCACGAGCATGGAGAACCTGGTGATGCAGGTGACTAACTGTAGCACAGGCTATTTCCCCACACAGTAAACATGGCGAAATATTGTTTCACCTTCCTCATCAGCCCCCAGAATGACAACCCTGCCTGCCCTTTCCTCTAGGACCACTTCATTTACTTAATGTCTTCCTTTACATAAGATCTTCTATGCTTCACTTCAGGGAAGGTAACCCCAGCTTTGGGCATTTTTTTTTTTTTAGACAGAGTCTCACTGTTGCCCAGGCTAGAGTGCAGTGGCGCAACTTCCGCTCACTGCAAGTTCCGCCCCCTGGGTTCACGCCATTCTCCGGCCTCAGCCTCCCCAGTAGCTGGGACTACAGGCGCCCGCCACCACGCCCAGCTAATGTTTTCTTGTATTTTTAGTAGAGACGGGGTTTCACTCTGTTAGCCAGGATGGTCTCGATCTCCTGACCGCGTGATCCAACTGCCTTGGCCTCCCAAATGCTGAGATTACAGGCATGAGCCACCATGCCCGGCCTGGGCATTTTTTGAGTACTTATTAGGAGTTTTGATTCTTTTGACTGGACAGAAAGAAATAAGAAAATAACATTTGGAGAAACTGAGAAATCATTTCCTTAAGACTCTGGCCTTTTTTTTTTTTTTTTTTTGAGACAGAGTCTCACTTTGTTACCTAGGCTAGAGTGCAGTGATGCGATCTTGGCTCACTGCAACCTCCGCCTCCCGGGTTCAAGAGGTTCTCCTGACTCAACCTCCTGAGTAGCTGGGATTACAAGCCGGTGCCACCACACCCAGCTAATTTCTGTATTTTTAGTAAAGATGGGGTTTTCTCCATGTTGGCCAGGCTGGTCTCGAAATCCTGACCTCAAGGGACCCACCTGCCTTGGCCTCCCAAAGTGCTGGGATTACAGGCATGAGTCACCACAACTGGCCCCATTTATTATGTATTTTTTACATACAAAAAGACATTCCTGCCGGGTGTGGTGGCTCATGCCTGTAATCCCAGCACTTTGGGAGGCTGAGGTGAACAGATCACTTGAGGTCAGGAATTCCAGACCAGCTTGGTCAACATGGTGAAACCCTGTCTCTACTAAAAATATAAAAATCAGCCGGGTGTGGTGATAGGCACCTGTATTCCCAGCTACTCAGGAGGCTGAGGAAGGAGAATTGCTTGAACCCAGGAGAAGGAGGTTGCAGTGAGCCGAGATTGCATCACTGCACTCCAGCCTCGGTGACAGTGCAAGACTCTGTCTCAAAAACAAAACAACAACAAGACATTCCTTAAATTTAGAAAATGGAGCCCACTTGAGAAATTGAGTAGGCAAAAGAAAAAATATCTAAAGGTGTTTAACATCAAATACTCCACTAGGACTTTCTCCCAAAGTCCTACCCTTATTCACTCAAGGAAGGGCTCTCAAATCCTCCTCCTAATGTACGCCTTCCTTGTGGCATCTGAATGTCCACATCGTTGTCTGCTGGGACTATTTCTGTGGAGGAGCCCTTCCAGTTCTGGTCACACTGAGTCTACTCTTCAGGTACCTCAGGCAAAACAGTGACAGATGGATGAAAAAACATTTTCTCTTATTTCTCTGCTATATTCCATATATTTGGGAGAAAACAAACCTACCTAATTCTCTAGCAGTGAGTCCTTCAAAAAGTTAGTTTCCCGCCAGGTGCGGTGGCTCACACCTGTAATCCCAGCACTTTGGGAGGCCAAGGCGGGCAGATCACAAGGTCAAGAGATAGAGACCATCCTGGCTAACAGTGTCTCTACTAAAAATACAAAAAATTAGATGGGCATGGTGGCACGCACCTGTAGTCCCAGTTCCTCAGGAGGCTGAGGCAGGAGAATTGCTTGAACCCGGGAGGCGGAGGTTGCAGCCGAGAATTGCTTGAACCCGGGAGATCGTGCCACTGCACTCCAGCCTGGGTGACAGAGCAAGACTCCGTCTCAAAAAAAAAAAAAAAAAAAAGTTAGTCTCCCTGTATCTCCATGTGCCAGAAACATTTAGCAGAATCCAGTGCCCACCCATAAGTGCTTTATCATCATCTAAAACGAAATTGGTTAGAAACTGTTTAAACCTGCTTGACACAGCATGTAAGATATGCTGCCCAGAGAACTTCGGGAATCCCCTTCTGATCATTTAGTAGTATATGGTGGTATCCAGATAACATAAATAATGAAGATATAACAGTAACAGAAAGGTAACACTCCAGCTACAGATCTTACAAAACGCCACATGTCACGAGCGTTTCTGCTGTGGTCCCAGATTCTATCACCTCTTCAGTGACTTCACAGAATCTAGCTTACAAGATGACTCCTAGAATTGGGGGAGGAGGGTGTTTCACTTCAAGGTTAGAGGTTTGCCTTGATATTAAGCTCTCAGTTCCATGAGACAGACAGGGTATATGAGGCATTAGGGCAAACAAAGAAAAATAAGCTCTCAGTTCCAAATGTACTTCTCAGCTTTGTGATGCTGGGTGTAGGACTCTGGACTCTAATCTCTCCTTTGCCAGCTGTTACCTGTTAGTTTCTGCCAATAGACGGCACCAGAGGGGTACTAGAAAGCAGGAGTCGGGGTAGAGACGACATGCTCTTGCCCGTCTGTCAGTTGGCATCCCCACACCCACAGGTCCCGTCCATCAGTCGACATCAGCAGGCCCTGTCAGTCGGCATCCCCATAACCGCAGGTACCTGTCCATCAGTCCGCATCACCGCATCCGCAGGTCCCGTCCTTCGGTTGGTATTACCGTACCACCAGATCCCGTCCATCAGTCGGCATCACCCCATCCGCAGGTCCCCATCCGTCAGTTGGCTTCACCACATCAGCAGGTCCCGTCCGTCAGTCGGTTTCACTGCATCACCAGGTCCTGTCCGTCAGTCGGCATCAAAGCAACACCAG
>NW_012115477.1:6042253-6042516 GCF_000951035.1 Colobus angolensis palliatus
GCATCACCACATCAGCAGGTCCCGTCCGTCAGTCGGTTTCACTGCATCACCAGGTCCCGTCCATCAGTCGGCATCACCGCACCATCAGGTCCCGTCCATCAGTCGGCATCACCGCACCACCAGGTCCCATCCATCAGTCGGCATCACCGCATCAGCAGGTCCCATCCATCAGTTGGCTTCACCACATCAGCAGGTCCCGTCCGTCAGTCGGTTTCACTGCATCACCAGGTCCTGTCCGTCAGTCGGCATCAAAGCAACACCAG
>NW_012115477.1:6043156-6050134 GCF_000951035.1 Colobus angolensis palliatus
CAGTCGGCATCACCGCATCAGCAGGTCCCGTCCGTCAGTTGGCTTCACCCCATCAGCAGGTCCCGTCCCGTCAGTCGGCATCACCACATCAGCAGGTCCTGTCCCTCAGTCAGCTTCACGCATCAGCAGGTCCCACTCGTCAGTCGGCTTCACCGCATCCGCAGGTCCCTCTCTGGCAGTCGGCATCACCGCATCCGTAGGTCCCTGTCTATCAGCCGGCGTCACTGAATCAGCAGTTGGTTACATCCTCTAGCTCCTCTGGACACTCAGAACAAGATTTATAACTCCTCTCTCTTCACCCCATCCCAGGCGCCAGCCACAGTCAAGGAGCTGCCATTGCTCAGAAATCTGAGTCTCAGGTGCTCAGGGCTCTTCCCTCCAAGTCTCTAGGATCCAAAACCTCAACTTCCTCTTTGGCCTTTCAGCCCTCAGGCCGTGGCTGCTCCTTAAAGTCACTACTCTGGATTCTCTTTGTTCTTTCGCCATTCAGCACCTGTATGATTCTCCCTGGTGAAATACCGAGGGTATTATCTGTGCTCCTGCCTGGATCTCACTGAGACAAGCACAAAACCGAAGGCTGAGAGCTGGTGAATTTGTTGTTGTTCTTATTATATCATAGTTAAAACATATTGTGTACTTATATGTACCAAGCACTGTTTTAAAGGCTTTAGCACGCATAATCCTATTTAATGCTCAAAGCAACCCAATGAGGGGGCCACCATCATCACCCTTGTTAGAAACGAGGAAAATGAGGCTCAAAGAATTTTAAAAAACTGTTCAGAGATCCCATAAGTAGATCACACAATGAGAAAGTAGTGGAGCTAGGACATAATTCTGAGTCTGACCTCAAAGGTTGCCCCATTGTTAGAAACGAGGAAAATGAGGCCCAAAGAATTTTAAAAACCTGTTCAGAGATCCCGTAACTAGATCACACAATGAGTAAGTAGTGGAGCTAGGACATAATTCTAAGTCTGACCTCAAGGCTGCCCCATTTCCTGCAAAATAAATAAATAAATAAAATAACAACTATAAGGCTTTTTTAGGTGCTCCATGCTGCTTCACAGGGCTATTTACGTTGCTCACGAAGAACTTACTATAGTGCTTTTTTTATTATCCTTTTGAGTCTTACTCATAACAGGCCTCTTCCCTTTTTTCATCCCACTGCTCCTCTAGCAAAACAGTATCATTTGTCCTGTGGAATATCCCATATTCAGGACATGGCTAGTTGTTTCCTTGATGCATCATTTAATTTGTCCCTCTATCTTCTGTATTTCTTGTAAACTCAAAGTTAGATTAAGACTGAAGCCAGTTGAACCTATTTAGATAAGACTATTTTCTCTGTGGTGACATGTATATTCTACTGCATCAAAGTAGAAGGCACATAATGTCTGCTCATTCCACTTTCAGTGATTCTAAGATTAATTAGGGACTCAAAGCCTAATCTTCCATTATAAAAGTTGTCCGAAACTGCAAAATTATCACTGTTTATAATAAGGCTTTGGCAGAGAACAAGTGGCATATCCAGCGTGAATAAATACATATACAGGCTGGGTACAGTGGCTCACGCCTGTAACCCCAGCACTTTGGGAGGCTGAGGCAGGTGGATCACCTAAGGTCAGGAGTTTGAGACCTGCCTGACCAACATGGTGAAATCCCATCTCTACTAAAATTACAAAAAATTAGCCGGGCGTGGTTGGTGGATGCCTGTAATCCCAGCTACTCGGGAGGCTGAGGCAGGAGAATCCCTTGAACCTGGGAGGCGGAGGTTGCAGTGAGCCTAGATTGCACCATTCCACTTCAGCCTGGACAACAAGAACAAAACTCCATCTCAAAAACAAACCAACTAAACATACAAAGTGACCCTTCTCGAAAAGGAAATAGTGTTCCCTCAAGTCTTTAAGGAAAAAAAACACCTAACAGCAGCAGCTCATCTTATTCCTAACTCTCAATAAAATTGTTTTTGTTGATCAATATGTAAACAATCATTAAATTTTTAAAGGGAGTCAAAGGTGAAGAATTCCAAAGTCTAGTTCCAAGCATCTTAGATTCAGTATGTGCTCTTAATTAATTTTATCTTGCGTGCCCGTATTTGCTCATTTGAAAACAGAGATAACCCACTAACTTGACACTATCTCAAAGGACAGTAAGGAGAGTAAAGTGAAATACAAAAATTAAGAAAAGTTAGATATGGCAAATATCCAGAACGAGGGAAAATGCAATAAACTAAAGGCTAAATTCTCTAAATTTGAAGAGATTATGAATGAATTAAAAGGAAACTCTGCCCATAGCAGATATGCTAGTACTCTAATAATTTACTTAAACTTGGTTTCTACCATTTGGCTATTTCATAGAAAGCTACATTACACTAGATGTAGCTCCTGAACAAAAAAATCATATTAAATTACATTTTAAATCATATTTAATATGGCTCACCTTAAAATAAGGGGATCAAACTAATAATCTTGCTATTACAACACTTGAGGACCTATCCCCCAAGCTACTGAATTCCCTAAACAAATGTTAATCTAAAACAGGAACGTATAAAAAGTTTAATCTTATAACCCACCACTTCCATCTATAAAGTATATTTTTAGTGCATTATATAACTTGCAATATATTCAGCATATACCAAAAACCAACCCCTTCCTGCAAAACTTAATCTCAATAATATTGTTTTGAAGATAAATATTCTCAGCACTAATCACTTGTGACCGAGAAACCTTGGAGAATCAGACTTAGATCAACTTCCCTCAACTTCCCACCAAAGTAACCTTTTAACCAAACAGAAGACTAATCTAAAACACACATAACTAGTTACTCTTGATTTTTTTTATATTAGAAATACATGAAAGCTAAGCAGTTTCTCTGCACCACCCTCTCCAAGGTGAGTTTTAAGAACTTTCAGGTTCCATTGTCTGAAGAATCAAAAGACATTTTCTTTTATCCCTTCAACTACAGGTGTCTCAAATTCTCACCATGACATCATTATTATGCTTTGGAAATTGCTGACACAGGCTATTCAATTGTGCTAAATAGTTTGTGTTTGTGCACATTACACAATCAGTGCAGTGCCACCATCTGAGCAAAAGGAAGCAGAATAACATCTTAAAATAAAAGCACAAAGTAGCAGGTATTTGTGGTTTTAAAACTTTGCTAAGATAGGAGCTTCATATTTAAATACAATTGGCAAATTCATCAGAAAGAACTGAAATCAACGAAATCCTTTTGGGAAGGGACTGAATGAGAAAGATTACCTAGTTACCGAAGAATATATTTCAATTTTTGGGTTCTTATCCCAAAGAGCAGATTTTTAAAAGATACACTGTGCCCTTACAAAGAAAATCCCACACTAAGACATGGGTCATAAGAGAAGAATTTTATGTTCTAGCACATCCAAGAGTTGAGGAAAGGAGAAAAAGCTTTGAAAAAACTAACAGCAATAGGTTTCCATACTTAGATCTTAATTTTAAATATAGAAATTCTTACCTCCCACTGTAAGTGAGGCGGGATATTTCGTATCTGAAGTTTCCGAATCCTGCAGAAGAATTAAAACGTTTTTTAAAAGAAAAACAAAACATAAAAGCAAGACAATAATAGCCAACATGGAAGTTTAGAAATTACTTAAAATATTAACTCTATATTAATTACAAACCAATATCTATTAAGAAAATACAGCCCAAGAAGGAAAAGCAAAGAAGCAAAGTCATAAAATGCAGAGACCATTTGGAGATCCAGTATTTATTGGACTGTTATGACTTATTTTAAAAGTCACTAAAATTGGTAGACAGAATGTTTAAAACACACTTATCTGATGACTACATTCTAAGTTCAAATCCTTTAGCTTCAAATTAGGCATCCCAGGACACAAACAAGGCCTTAGTCCAGGTGATCTTACTCTGACCGTCACAGCTAAGGAGTCCATAGATAAAACTCAGGGAAATAAAAATGAGGTGTGGGTGGGAAGAAATTACACATTTATCTTCACCATCCCCTAACTGAAATTTAACATGTCCTTCAATTATGAATGCTGACACTAAACCACAGAATTACAGTACTTGTAATTTTGACATCAATATAAATCAGATATTTTCATACCACATTAGACTGTTGAAGATCTTTAAATATCATCTACACTCATTACTGTGAAACTTAGATGTGTTGCTAGAACTTGTTACTTATTATATTAAGCACCTATTACTGAGTTTCAACATTCTGCTAACTACATTTCAAAATAATTGGTTTCCTTTACAATCCTATGTATTTTATGCATTTTAAGACATCCTAAGACCGGGCACAGTGGCTCATGCCTGTAATCCCAACACTTCGGGTGGCCGAGGCAGGTGCATCACTCGAGGTCTGGAGTTTGGGACCAGACTGGTCACGTGGTGAAACCCCGTCTCTACTATAATTACAAAAAAGTAGCCAGGCATGGTGGCAGGTGCCTGTAGTCCCAGCTACTCCAAAGGCTGAGGCAGGAGAATCTCTTGAACCTGGGAAGCGGAGGTTGCGGTAAGCCGAGATCGCATCACGGCACTGCAGCCTGGGTGACAGAGCGAGACTCCATCTCAAAAAAATAAAAAATAAGACATCCTGAAACATAAGAAGAGATTCAGAGGTTTCAGACTGCGAAAGTAGTGCACAGTAGAGAAAATGTGAAGAATCAGTACCTTAGTTCAAATGCCCCCCACACATGTATATACATACGTACAAGGGAAGGAAGAGGGTGATGCAAATAACACAACTGTATGTTAATTGTATGAGACCATACTATAGAAGTCACATGCCAGTCACTTCCTTTGAAGGAGGAAGGATTTAGTCAACTAGCTATTAAAAACAAAATAAAACAAAAACTAGCAACAGAGCCTGACATCTCAAGTGAAATAAATTACTTAACTTCTACAATTAGAACTATAGGACAGGCCTTGTGGCTCATGCCTGTAATCCCAGCACTTTAGGAGGATCACTTGAGCCCAGGAGTTCCAGACCAGCCTGGACAACAAAGCCAAACCCCATCTCTACGAAAATCTTTAAAAAATTTTTTAAATTAGCTGGGCATGGTGTTGCATGCTTGCAGTACCAGCTACTCAGGAGTCTGAGATGGAAGGATTGTTTGAGACCAGGAGTTCAAAGCTACAGTGAGCTGTGACTGCACCACTGCAATCCAGCCTGGGCAACAGAGTGACACCCTGTCTCAAAAAGAAAAGAGAAGAAAAAAGAAAAAGAAAAATAGAAAAAAACAAAAAACTATAGTGAACTTTTCTTTCCAGGTCAAATAATCCACAATTTTGAAGTATCAGAGCAAAACACCAGTTTAGTCCAGATGCATAGCCTAGTTTAGTCCTTTGCCTCTTCCCTTTCCCCAAAAGGGTGAGAACAAACAAAATACCACAGCTGCCATTGATCCCTTCGAGAACATCAAAGAAAATCTAGATTAACTAAACTCAGGTACAGCCTGTCTACAATCATAAAAAGGAGGAGGAAAGGAAGAGAAGCACTTTTACGTTATTTTCATGACAAAGTAAAAGCACAGTTATCAGGGTAAAACATACCAAAGAGATAAAAGAGAATGCCAGTTTAAGAGAAAAAAAAAAAAAAATCCAAACTACAGCTAGTATAAATTTACAGACAAAATGCTAGTTTGGGATTTGTTTCAAAATAACTCATGTGGTAATAACTGTTAAAGCTTCAGGACAGGTACCTCTCTGCTTTTATGTAAGTTTTATAATTTTTCTTTTTTTGTGTGTGACAAGAGTCTCGCTCTGTCGCCCATACTGGAATTCAGTGGCACAATCTCAGCTCACTGCAGCCTCTGTCTCCCGGGTTCAGGCAATTCTCCCACCTCAGCCTCCTGCGTAGCTGGGATTACAGGCATGCGCCATCACACCCAGCTAATTATTGTGTTTTTAGTAGAGATGGGGTTTCACCATGTTGACCAGGCTGGTCTCAAACTCCTGACCTCAAGTGATCCGCCCGCCTCCACCTCCCAGAGTGCTGGGATTACAGGCGTGAGCCACTGTGTCGCGCTGTATTTTCTATAAAAGGTTTAAAAAATATACCCTAATAAAAAGATCTGTAATTCACATATTTCACAACTGTTATATGTTGCTTCAGTTAAAAGAAAAATTGCGGCCAGACGTGGTGGCTCACACCTGTGATCCCAGAACTTTGGGGGCTTAGGTGGGCGGATCACCAAAGGTCAGGAGTTCGAGACCAGCCTGACCAACATGGAGAAACCCCATCTCTACTAAAAATACAAAATTAGCCGGGCATGGTGGCACATGCCTATAATCCCGGCTACTCAGGAGGCTGAGGCAGGAGAATCGCTTGAACCCAAGAGGCAGAGTTTGTGGTGAGCCAAGACTGTGCCACTGCACTCCACCCTGGGTGACAGTGAGACTCAAAAACAAACAAACAAACAAAAAATAAACAGTGAGTCTCAAAAAAAAAAAAAAAAAAGTTGCTCACACTATATTTACCTGGCTAATGAAGGTATGATTTACTACATATATGCAATTACTGATCTGGTTTGTTTTTTGTTTTTGTTTTTGTTCTGTTTTGAGATGGAGTCTCACTCTGTCGCCCAGGCTGGAGTGCAGTGGCATGGTCTTAGCTCACTGCAATCTCTGCCTCCTGGGTTCAAGCAGTTCTCCTGCCTCATCCTCCCGAGTAGCTGGGACTACAGGTGCATGCCACCACATCCAGCCAACTTTTTATAGAGATGGTGGCCTCGCTATGTGGTCCAGGTTCATCTTGAACTCCTGGACTCAAGCAGTCCTTCTATCTTGACCTCCCCAAAGTGCTGGGATTACAGGCTTGAGCCACCATGCCTGGCCCTATTCTGTTTTAATCAAATATCTAACACAGTAAGGATTTGCAGCAGTGTTAAGAAACTAAGTACTGGCCGGGCGCGGTGGCTCAAGCCTGTAATCCCAGCACTTTGGGAGGCCGAGACGGGCGGATCACGAGGTCAGGAGATCG
>NW_012115477.1:6051158-6062245 GCF_000951035.1 Colobus angolensis palliatus
AAAAAAAAAAAAAAAAAGAATCTCACACTCAAGGATCCCATGGATTTTCTACCCACTCTTCAAAATGTACATCCAACACCCATTTAATTATTGCAAGTTTGAATGTTACTCCAGAATAATTATTTCCCTTAAATGGTTTTCTAGCTTCCCTTACCTGATACTCTTAAGTGTCATTTTAGACAAACATCTGAGTTATTTTTACGCAGTGTTTTGCTTTGTTTTTCAGATGGGAGTCTCGCTCTCTCACCCAGGCTCGAGTGCAGTGGCGCAATCTCAGCTCACTGCAACCTCTGTCTCCCAGGTTCAAGCAATTATCCTACCTCAGCCTTCCTAGTAGGTGGGATTATTAGATGCCCATTAATTTTTGTATTTTTTCTTTTAGTAAAGATGGGGTTTCACCATGTTGGCCATGCTGGTCTCAAACACCTGATCACAAGTGATCTGCCTGCCTCAGCCTCCCGAAGTGCTGGGATTGCAGGTGTGAGCTGCTGCGCCCGGCCCTGCAGCTAGTGTTTTGATATCTAGAATTGTTCTTTCCCATTTGTTCAGTAACTAATCTTAAACTGTGTGACGTTTACCTCTGGCTCCTAACCCTGTGCTCTGCTCTTATCAATACAAGAGCCGAAAGTCTCAACATTAACAGGAATGAACCAAAGGCATGAATTATAATCATCCAGCAGAGATAAACACAAACTTCTGGCATGGAAAGAACTGGAGAAAAATCTACCTCAGTCAGCTATACAATTAAAATACTCTACTGCTTCTTTGGTTACGTTCCATCTGAGATTTGAGAATTAGTTTATATTTGGGTTTGATTCTAAATACTTTAAAAGTCAAGAAAAGGTATTAATATTTTAATAGAGTGTTTCTATCATACTGATTACCAAGTCATTAAAGTTCAATTTAACTATCAGCAAATAAATTAGTGTTTCACCACCTCCTAAAACACACATAAATACATAGGATGCACACTCCATAACAACAGGGACTAATTAAGTTATCTTGTTCGTTGCTGCATTCAGAGCTTGAACAGTGCTTGGCATCTGATAAGTATTCAACTGATAGTTAAAATCTGTTACAATATATAGACTGGGGGAAAAGAAAAAAAGACTCACAGAACCACCATCCAGAAACTAACATTTCGAATGATTTTCTTATAGCTTATAAAGGTACCAAGAAAAACAACTGCCACGCATTTCTGAGAATGGGGAAAAAAAATTGAATTATTTAAGCACTTGCATTATTTTTAAAAATTCAGGCTGGGCACAGTGGCTCATGTCTGTAATCCCAGCACTTTAGGAGGCCAAGGCAGGCAGATCACGAGGTCAGAAGTTCAAGACCAGCCTGATCAACATGGTGAAAACTCGACTCTACTAAAAATACAAAAATTAGCTGGGCTTGGTGGTATGCACCTGTAATCCCAGCTACTCAGGAGGCTGAGGCAGGAGAACTGCTTGAACCCGGGAGGCAGAGGTTGCACTGAGCTGAGACTGCACCACTGCACTCCAGCCTAGGAGACAGAGTGAGACTACGTATCAAAAAAAAAAAAAAAAAAATCAACACAGTTTAAGGGGTTCCCCCACCAGAGGGGAAATAGGGTAAATTTTAGTTCTCAGGCTAATAGATTAAAAATTTAAAGGCCAGGTGCAGTGGTTCAAGCCTGTAATCTCAGCACTTTGGGAGGCCGAGGTGGGAAGATCATGAGGTCAGGAGTTCAAGACCAGCTTGGCCAAGATGGTAAAACCCCGTCTCTACTAAAAATACAAAAATGAGCCAGGCGCAGTGGTGGGTACCTGTAATCTCAGCTACTCGGGAGGCTGAGGCAGGAGAATCGCCTGAACCCAGGAGGTGGACATTGCAGTGAGCCAAGATCGTACCACTGCACTCTAGCCTGGGCGAAAAAGCAAGACTCCGTCTCAAAAAAAAAAAAAAATTTAAAAACTGCCCACTCTGCTAGAAATATTATTATGAAAATTCAATAATCATTTATTAAAAGCATGTTTAATTCCAAAAGAAAGAGTCAATAGTAGGCCTGGCAGGGTAGCTCATGCCTGTAAACCCAGCACTTTGGGAGAACTGCTTGAAACCAGGAGTTCCAGACAACCCTGGGTAACAAAATGAGACACTCCCCCCTCCAACAGCCCTGCCTATCTACAAAAAAATCAAAACTAAAATTAATTTTTAACAAGCATCAATAGAGCAGCTCATGTAGACTCTGAAGGGCATCTTCAAGATCTTTAGTAATCGATGAAACTGATTTAAGTTGATTTTAGAGAAATCTAATTGACACCAACTAGAGAAAGTGAGCCTCCATATACCCATCACCTGTTTCAATTAACGAGTATGATAATCTGATCTTGTTTATTCTATACCCAAACCTGTACTAAGTCTCCCTTACATAGCATGCCATGCTGAAGTACTCCAGTAAACAACAATGAAAAATAAGGAGCTTGATTTCAACATAACCACAACAGCATTATTGCTCCTAAAAGTGATTAGCAAAAGTTCCTTGTTACTAGATATCCAGTAAGTGTTTATTTCCGATTGCTAATAACTATCTTTTTACATGAGGTTTGTTCATATCAAGATGCCAACAAGATACACACATGCATACAGTTGACATGCTGATATATAATATTCCCTTCACTGCTTTCTTCATATTTATGTAATGGTCCAAAGTCAAAATCCTACACGATTACTCATTCTGGATTTTACTCACTGCATCCCCCTTTGTATCGTTTTCATAATTGTTTACTACATAGAATTAGATATATAATAATGTGTTTTTTCTGAGACAGGATCTTGCTCTATTGCCCAGACTGGAGAGCAGTGGTACAATCAGCTCATTGCAGACTCAAACCCCTGGGACTCAAGTGATCCTACCATCACAGCCTTCTGAGTAGCCGGGACCACAGGTATACGCTACCACGCCCAGCTAAATGTTTTGTACAGATGGGGTCTCGCTACATTCCCCAGGCTGGTCTCGAACTCCTGGCCTCAAGCAATCCTCCTACTTTGGCCTCAATAATATATAATTTGTTTATATACATAAGACATCTATGAACCCACCTCCAATAATTAGAAGATAACTGAAGATAACTGGACGTCTCTCCCCCAACCCTCCTCCTCCCAGAATATAATTATCACCCCTAATTTTTTTATTCTCATGCTTTTACAACAGTTAATCTGTTAAAACTGATTTTTTTAGCCGGGCATAGTGGTGCATGCCTGTAGTCCCAGCTACTCGGGAGACTGAGGCAGGAGGATCAGCTGAGCCCTAGGGAGGTCAAGGTTGCAGTGAGTGGTAGTGGTTCCAGCCTGGGCAACAGGGTGAGACCCTATCTCAAAAAACAAACAAAAAAACCCTGACTTTTAAAAAGTAGACAAAATGCTGCTAGCAGTCCTTAAAAATGACCAAAATTGGCTGGGTGCAGTGGCTTGCGCCGGTAATCCCAGCACTTTGGGACGCCGAGGCAGGCGGATCACCTGAGGTCAGGAGTTCTAGACCAGCCTGGCCAACATCGTGAAAACCAGTCTGTACTGAAAATACAAAAATTAGCCAGGCGTGGTGGCACAGGCCTGTAATCCCAGCTAATTGTGGGGGGCTGAGGCAGGAGAATTGCTTGAACTCAGACGTTGCAGCAAGCTGAGACCGTGCCCTTGTACTCCAGCCTGGGTAATAAAAGCAAAACTCTGTCTCAAAAAAAAAAAAAAAAAAGGCCAAAATTGCCAGAAATGGTCGGGGGGGGAAATTTAATGAGCAAAACTTAATACTATCTAGTCAGTACTCAAATTTTCCTGATTAAAAAATATCTTTCTTAACAACTGGTATGTTCAAATCAGTATTCAGATTAAGATCTATATGTGGCATTTGGTTGATTATGACTCTAGTCTTACAACCTAAATGTTGCCCTTTTTCTTGCAACTTATTTGGATAAAAAACCTAAAATGCTGCCCCTTGTCCTCTAGCTTCTCACCGCCTGGAGTTTGCTAGTGACACTCCTGTAATAGTGTTTAATACATTCCTCTCTTCCCTCTGAAGTTGTAGTTAGATCCAAAGGCTCAACTTAGTTTCTCTTGTTTCGTGTTTGGGAGAGGCAATATTCCATAGGGAGTGTTCTGTACTTCCATGGAAGTTGTTACCTCTGATGTCTTTCTGTGATGTTGGCAGCTACTAGTGATCGATCACTGCCTAAATCCATTATTTCATTCAAGGTTGAAAACCATGATTTTCTCATTCTGTCATGCCTTCTGTATTTTTTAGCCAGAGTTATTCCATAAAGAACAAGTGTCCCTCATCAAATATTTGGATGCTCTGAAGCATACTAAGTACAGTAAAGACAGGATACTTTATTCTTTCCCTTCTGCAGCAGATGGTTTTGTGCTTCTTATCACATCACCTGACTCACTGCTGTGGTGGACAATCAATCCCACACACATTTCAGTTGTCTTGCTTCTTTCCACCCATAAGCACATACCTTACACAAGGCTGCTTCTTTATCTCAGGGCTTTCTCCAAAACCTCTAAAGTACAGGAGCAGCCCAGAAACACTGGACAGAGAAAATCCTTAAGAAGAACATACATAGGCTGGGCATGGTGGCTCACACCTGTAATCCCAACACTTTGGGAGGCCGAGGCGGGCGGATCATGAGGTCAGGAGATTGAGATCATTCTGGCTAACATGGTGAAACCCCATCTCTACTAAAAATACAAAAAAAATTAGCTGGGCATGGTGGCGGGTGCCTGTAGTCCCAGCTACTCAGGAGGCTGAGGCAGGAGAACGGCGTGAACCCGGAAGTGGAGCTTGCAGTGAGCTGAGATTGAGCCACTGCACTCCAGCCTGGGTGACAGAGTGAGACTCTGTCTCAAAACAAAAAAAAAAAAAGAACATTTATAAATGTAGGTGTATGAGGGTGGGGGCAGGGAGCTCCAATTTTTCAGATGGATAAACCTGGGAGGCATTCTGCAAATTTCCTGGAGATCCCGTTTCCCTACAGGAAACTCAATAAAGTACCTATCATTGGCTTTTCCTAACTCCCCAATTCATTCTCCCCCTTTCCTCACTTCTTCTTGAAATTATCTCCAAAATAAACCAACTTCGGCAAACCCCTGTCTCAATCTCTGCTTTAAGAGGAGTTCAGGATGGGCACAGAGGCTCACATCTGTAATCCCAGCACTTTGGGAGACTATGGTGGGAGGATCGTGGGAGGATCGCTTGAAGCCAGGAGTTAGAGACCAGCCTGGGCAACACAGCGAGATCTCGTCTCTACAAAAAAATTAGAAACTAAAAAATTTTGCCAGGTGTGGTGGCTCATAGCTGTAATCCCAACACTTTGGGAGGCAGAGGCAGGCAGATCACCTGAGGTCCAGAGTTCAAGAGCAGCCTGGCCAACATGGAGAAACCCCATCTCTACTAAAAACACAAAAATTAGGCTAGGCACAGTGGCTCACGCCTGTAATCCCAGCACTTTGGGAGGCTGAGAAGGGTGGCTCATGAGGTCAGGAGTTCAAGACCAACCTGGCCAAGATGGTGAAATCCTATCTCTACTAAAAATACAAAAAATTAGCTGGGCGTGGTGGTGGGCATCTGTAATCCCAGCTACTCAGGAGGCTGACGCAGAGAATTGCTTGAACCCAGGAGGCAGAGGTTGTAGTGAGCTGAGGTCGCACCAATGCACTCCAGCCTGCATGACAGGGCGAGACTCCCTCTCAAAAAAAACAAAAAACAAACAAACAAAAAACAACCAGGTGTGGTGGTGCACACCTGTAATCCCAGCTACTCGGGAGGCTGAAGCAGGAGGATCACTTGAACCCAGGAGGTGGAGGCTGCAGTGAGCCAAGATCGTGCCACTGTACTCCAGCCTTAGACACAGAGTGAGACTCCGTCTCAAAAATAAATTTAAAAAAAGGCTGGGAGCAGTGGCTCATGCCTGTAATTCCAGCACTTTGGGAGGCCAAGGCAGGCGGATCACAACATCAGGAGATTGAAACCATCCTGGCTAACACCATGAAACCCCATCTCTACTAAAAGATACAAAATATTAGCCAAGCATGGTGGCACGTGCCTATAGTACCAGCTACTCGGGAGGCTGAGGCAGGAGAATTGCTTGAACTCGGAAGGCAGAGGTTGCAAGTGAGCTGATATCTCACCACTGCACTCCAGCCTGGGCGACAGAGTGAGACTCCATCTCAAAAAAATATATATATTTATTGGCTTATCTTTGATGCTGTATAAAAGAAAAACTATATATATTTACATATATATATATTTAAAAATTAATGGGCATGGTGGTACGTGCCTGTAGTCCCAGCTACTTGGGAGGCTGAGGTGGGAAGACCGCTTGGGCCCAAGAGGTTGTGAGGCTACAGTAAGCTATGACTGTGCCACTGCAGTCCAGTCTGGGCAACAGAGCAAACCTCTTTTTCTGTTTTTCGGGGGGGGGGGGGGAAGGAGTTCAAAGACATTATTTCAAATTTTTCAGAATAATGTGTTAGGGCCCTGACATTGCCCAAAGACAACCAAATATTTCATTCCTTATCATTATTAATTCAGTCATAAATATTTTGCTTGTATCAATCTTTTTTGATGCTCAAATTATCCCATCTTTGGCCAACAAAACAGCCTCTTCATGTTGGCTCCTTCATCTTTTGATGTTACTCCAATAATATTTGTGAGCACTTCTGCCTTCTGTTATGATGTGATATTCTAGGTTTAGCTTGTATGTTTCTTACCCCTGTCTTTAATCAGCCTTATCAGCATGGATCCTTGATCCCTTTTAGTCAGAAAAAGTACAGAGAGACTACAATCTGGTCACTAGAGGTGCTCGTCGTTACTAGATTGGTCACTGCTTCCAAGCCAGAGCTAGAAAATACACTTGGAAAGAAAATAAACCATGCATTCATACTGATTATTTCCAACTCAAATTTTGGATGACTGGAATTTCTCAGAAAGTCTCTTACATTTGCGTATTTTCTTCCACTAAAAACTCAGACAAAAGATAGAAATAATAACAAAAAAAAAGTGCGTTATGTTTCTTATCTCATTTAGCCCTCAGAGTCTGCACTTTACAGATTAGGAAACAAAGGCAGAAGTAATTTAATTTGTCTGAATACACACACAGCTACTGTGTGGCAGGATCAGAATATATGTTTGAGCATTCTGGCCCCAGATCCTATCCTCCTAACTATACTCTATTCGGTCTTACTGATTTCACTTATAATCCAACCAATAGCATAACCATATCAAATAACTTCAGAAAAAAGTACAGATTGCATATTAAATTCAAAAGATAAAAATATATGCTAATCCTAAGCAATATTTTCCCTTTACACCTTAGCTTTAAACCACAATAACTTACATTTGGCAACTCAATATTGAAATTAAGTGGACAAGCTTACATATTAATACCGAGAAAGGAAGAAGAGAGGTAAGGCAACTATGAGGAAAACACAAGTACTTAGCTGCCTCAGGGTATTATAAAGATTATATACACAGGCACTGCAGGTACTTCTGAAGCTAGTCATCTCAAGTCCCAATGCAAGACACAAAACTGTATTAGATCTGCAACCTTTCATCCAAATTACCTGTAGGTCCTGGATGCACCTTTATCTTATTCCTCTGGAAAAGGCTGTGTCTCAGCCCTTTCCTTCTATCAACACTTACATACAAATCAAGTGGGAATCACTGCTTTCCGACTTTATAAGACAGATACTGATATAATGCTGCTAACACCAGCTGATGACAGGAGGAGAAAACCAAGTCTAACTTGTAACATGTTCTTCTTTCATTTTTTTTTTTTGAGATGGAATCTCGCTCTGTCGCCCAGGCTGGAGTGCAGTGGTGTGATCTCGGCTCACTGCAACCTCCACCTCCCAGGTTCAAGCAATTCTCCTGCCTCAGCTTCCCCAGTAGCTGGGATTACAGGTGCACGCCACCCATGTCCAGCTAATTTTTTGTATTTTTAGTAGAGACAGGGTTTCACCATGCTGGCCAGGCTGGTCTCAAACTCCTGACCTCGTGATCCGCCCACCTCAGCCTCCCAAAGTGCTGGGCTATCAGGTGGGAGCCACCACGCCCAGCTGCCTTATTTCTTATGCAAAAAAACTGGAACACAAGGTTCGGATTTGGACTGGTATTTTCAAGTAAAAAGCCAAGCCTTGTGGCTCAAAGCACTCTAGTGCAGGCTTTCCAACCCGCCACTTGGTGGCACTCTGTACCGGCTGCAAATTTTCATTCCAGCTGTGCTGAACTGAACCTATGTCCAAAGAGGACTTCGTTCAGCCTGGCTAATTTCAATATGGCTATATTGTAACTACTACACCTATTCTTTCTTGGTTTATACAGTTAAGAATTAGCTCTTTAAAAGGTCAACCTCAATTTTCAAGAAGTTTAATACTGTACTCCAAGTAAATACTTGGGAAAATAATCAGTCTTACATTCCTGGTCTAAGTGTCAACTGGCGTAACTATATGCCTCATTGCTGACTTGGCAGTGTCTTATCCTCTAACTCAAGAATTATCTCTCTTACATCATTTCCTCAGGTTAAGTTGTAACATGCTCAAAGGCTTAGCTGTCTGTAAATAGGGAGAACTAGGAAGAACCTAGAGGTCCAGGAAAAGGATTCAATTACAACACACAGAATGAAATCTCATGGAGACATTATAAATATGAAAGAATATTTAATGAGGACATGTGCCTGTGACACTGTTCACCGAAAAAAGTGCATCACTGAAAGAGAACATGGAATATGATCTCATTTTAAAATATGTGTTTTTATCACAAAAAGAACATTCCAACCAGGAACAAAATGTATGTATCTGTATATACACACGAACATTAACAGAAATAAGGAAGGGAGAGCATTAAGATACTGACCGTGATGAGACCTGCCTGGCTGGTAAAATCATCGGCAGTTTTCTATTTCTTCCAGCCTTTGTGTTTCATAAAATGAACTTTACTAGTTGTTGAGGGAAAAATAAGC
Organism: Colobus angolensis palliatus; assembly: GCF_000951035.1. Classification (NCBI taxonomy): domain Eukaryota; kingdom Metazoa; phylum Chordata; class Mammalia; order Primates; family Cercopithecidae; genus Colobus; species Colobus angolensis. Next base: position 6,060,140 of record NW_012115477.1, read on the forward strand.
TATTGTTTCTAGCCAGTAGTATAATATCAGAACGAAACCAAGAGGAAAACAATTCTAGATTCCAACAGTTCTAACTAGCTCTGTGACATCGGTTCTCCCTCCCCATATAAAATTCCTATAGATTTTATATAGCAGAAGAAACTAGATACTTTAGGTCAGTCTTAAGTATCTGTAAAAGTGGAAAGGAGGAAACATGACTTAGGAATAACACAGGTAGACCCAAGTCAAAAATCCCTATGAAAGATGGAATTGCATCTAGTGAATCGACAGAGCATCACAGGTACTCTAAAGAAAAGCATACTTACTGCAACAGTTAAAAAGAATGCCAGATTCTAGTGAACTAAATAGTGGACGGAGGAAGGAAGAGAAAAAACAAAAAAAAAGATTAAGTACAAGGTCCCCTAGACTGTAAAAGTAAAGAGACGTCCTTCAAGTATGGTCTGAGAACCACCTATGTTAGAATCAACACAAGGGACTAACTGAAATGCAGACTGCAGGGCCACAACACAGACTTAAATCATAATTTCTGGGGGTGGGAGAGGGGAACTTGGCCACACACACACATACACACAAACACACACTCTCTCTCTCATGGATTGGTAGCCACTGTGGTATAGTTAACAGGGCAAGTCTCATAAAGGCAAAATTATTTGCTTCATTCACTGTTGCATATTCCATTGGTTAGCAGATTGCTTAGCTCATCTCAGGCAATTATTCAATATTACTTAAACAATGAGCAAGGGAACAAAGTCTTTTAACATCGCAGTTCTAAGTGAGAATCTAAACATGGTTTTTTCCATCATCCCCAGCTCCCAGATCTCCATGGTAACAGCTATGTTTTTGTCCTGTTAACTAAAACTAAGAGGTATATTTTATCTTTTACATTTGCACATCTTATCTCCATCTACATAGAACAATCTGACAGCCAGACATGCATGGATGAAAACTTGACTGACGCCATGGGTATGCACTGGAAGAGTCCAAAAAAGACTGAATGTTTTTCTACATACTCTCTTACTACTATTGTTTGCTTGCATTTACACACTGCCATGTATTTCTTTTAGAAGATTAAATGTTCCTTGAAGAAACATAGTCAAAGGTCAAAGTTTTCACACTCCTTAGGATATGCGCAAGTTAGGAAAACCTAACACTGTTCGAAAGATAATTGATACAGGTACACATCACCACACCGGGCCTTTGTTTTACTTCTTAATGTGACTACTAGAAGGGCACACACATCTTCATATAGAATTTCAAACAGGAAAAAAACAAACAAAAAAACAGGGCACAAACTAATCCTTGATCCCTAAATAATCAAAGATTTTTATAGTCTTCAAACAGAGATTTTAACTAAGTAAATGTGCTTAATTTTTTAATTTTTAAAAATTATTATTATTATTACTTTTGGAGACCGGGTCTCGCTCTGTTGCTCAGACTGGAGTGCAAATGGCATGATCTCTCCTCATTACAGCCTCAACCTCCAAGGTTCATGCAAGCCTCCTGCCTCACAGCCCCTCGAGTAGCTGGGACTACAGGCATGCGTCGCACCCAGCTAATTTTTGTATTTTTCGTAGAGCTGCGGTTTCACCATGTTGCCGAGATTGGTTTTGAACTCCTGGGCTCAAGCAATCCACTTGCCTCGGCCTACCAAACTGCTAGGATTACAGGCATGAGCCCTTGAGCCCAGTCTGTAAATGTGCCTTTAAACTAAAAAGTCATCACCAGTATTACAACCACAGAAACATACGCAGTTCAACAGTTACTATTTAAACAAAAGCCTCATTGCCTGTATGACCTAAAAGCATAGCTCTTTCAAAACTCTTAATATTAACACAGTATAGTAAATTGCACATATCTTCCTTAAAAATTACAGTGGTAACAAGGGAATAAAGAACTTGGATATAAAACCTCTAATATGCTTGAGTCACACTGAAAATTAATTATTCCCATATTTTTCCATAAGCTAAAACTAGCTTTATAAATATCATTACTTAGGCTGGGTGCGGTGGCTCAAGCCTGTAATCCCAGCACTTTGGGAGGCCGAGATGGGCGGATCACAAGGTGATGGGCGGATCACAAGGTCAGGAGATCGAGACCATCCTGGCT
>NW_012115477.1:6062658-6064112 GCF_000951035.1 Colobus angolensis palliatus
TCAAAAAAAGCAAAATTTCTTAACAATTTATTATACTGTTACATTTTAGATATATTAGGTTGTATATAATAACAATTTTTTTTTTTTTTGAGAGAGGGTTTTGCTCTCTCGCCCAAATTGTAGTGGCACAACCATAGCTGACTGCAGCCTCAACCTCCTGGGCTCAAGCAATTCTCCCACCTCAGCCTCCCAGTCAGCTAGGACACAGGCACACATCACCACACTGAGCCTTTGTTTTACTTAATGTGGCTACTAAAAGGTTAAAATCATATATATTTAGTTCATGTATTTCTATTGAACAGAACTTATCTAAAACTGATTAAATTTAATTTGTCAAGGGAATCTGAAGAAAAATCAAGAAAAAGTTTTAGGCCAGGCGCAGTGGCTCATGCCTACAATCCCAGCACTTTGGGAGGCTGACGCGGGAGGATCATCTGAGGTCAAGAGTTCAAGACCAGTCTGGCCAACATAGCGAAACCCATCTCTGCTAAAAATACAAAAATTAGCCGGGCATCATGGTGGCATGTGCTTTAATCCCAGCTACTTGGCAGGCTGGGGCAGAAGAATCGCTTGAACCTGGAAGGCAGAGGTTACAGTGAGACAAGATTGTGCCACTGCATTCCAGCCTGGGCGACAGAGTGAGACTCTGTCTGGAAAAATTAAAATTAAAAAAAAAAAAGAAGAAGTTTTATATAGAATGTTTATTTTCCACATAAAAGTAATCGTCGCTAAGTGAACTGTACCTGCAAGAAGAGGTGTTTTAAGATTACTAAACTTTTAAAACTGCTGTATTTTGAATACAGGGTATGTATACATTAACAGTTTTTATTTCATATTACTGCTAAGTGGATGTGGTTCTTAGACAAGGCAGATCCTTGGATTTGTTTTTGTTTGTGGGAAAGTTGCAGCTGATCATTATCAAATTATACCATCTTCTCATCAACTTTAGAAACTATAATAATCTCACCACCTGAAAGCTTGAAGACTGTTTCCCAGAGGTAGAGTTATACAGCCAGACTTGTTTATATTTCCATTTTTAATGTTTTCTACAAGTAAAGAAAATAAGCAAATAATTGTGCACAAGAAACTCCTAAGTATGAGAATTCTCAGTTTCACGCACTCTGAGAACTCCAATGTATCAAGAAAACAAAACAGGTTGACAAGTTTGATCAAAATATTTCTGCCTGACATTCCTCATCCTAGGTAACTCAATCCTTTCTTTTCTCCCAAGATATAATTTTACTAGGCTTTGTAGATAACCCTTCTCCTAGCAGAAAGCATAATGCAAATGCAATAATACATTACCAGTCTCCAATAGTAGCAAATTGTTCCTGCTTACTAAGCTCTTTTTCCTTCTAGTGAGACAGAATAGGTATGTTTACTACACTTAAGGACAAACAAGTTAAAAAAAAACTTCCAGGCCGGGCGCGGTGGCTCAAGCCTGTAATCCCAGC
>NW_012115477.1:6065582-6070048 GCF_000951035.1 Colobus angolensis palliatus
TTTTTGAGACAGTCTCACTCTGTAACCCAGGCTGGAGGGCAGCGGTGTGATCTCAGGTCACTGCAACTTCCACTTCCCAGGTTCAAGAGATTCTTGTGCCTCAGCCTCTAGAGTCACTGGAATTACAGGTGTGTGCCACCATGCCCCGCTAATATTGTAGTTTTAGTAGAGATGGGGTTTCACCATGTTGGCCAGGTTGGTCTGGAATTCCTGACCTCACGTGATCCACCCACCTTGGCCTCCCAAAGTACTGGGATCACAGGCGTGAGCCACCATGCCCGGCCAACATCTAAATTTTTTAACAAATAAATTTCAAAGTGAAAAAAGGAGGGGGGAATCCTTGACATTAAGAAAACAAAACCTATCAACCAATCATAATGGAAGAAACTTATTTAAATCCCAATTCAAATACAATGGAAAAAACTAATCAGGAAAACTGCGATATTTAATATCAGTGAGTTAGTGTCATGTTTTTAAATATGTAATGATATTGTCTATGCTTTTTAAAAGTCTGTCTTTTAGAGATACATGCTGAAGAATTTGGAATGTAAAAAGCTTGCTATCTTCAATTTGTTTTGAAATAATTTGGGGAGGTGTGGCATTGAGGCACAGAGATGAACCAAAGCCAGTCATCATTTGGTGATTCTTGAAGTTAAGTGATCAGTATAGGAAGATTTATTATACCATATCCCCACTGTGGTACTTTTAAAATTTCCACTGTTTTTCCCTACTCTCTTAAATTTAGAAGTCATAATCTATATAAATGTTAAATTCCATTAAAATCAAACTCTCGGCTTGTTAGTACCAAGAAGGAAGTTTTAAGAGAAAAATATAATTTAACTTTACATGACTATCTGGTAGTAAAGAGATGTTAAATACTTGCCATGCACAAAACCTGAGATGACATAAGCATTTCCTATACCGCAAAAAAACTAGAATTTTTTTAAGATTGTTGCATTAGACAGTGTTAAATCTCCTTCCTTTGCCTAGGAGAAGACATTTGGATTCATTTTGCTGCAATAACTATAGTATAACTTCAAATATAGGATATTGGTCAGTCAGTGGCTCACATCTGTAATCCCAGCTCTTTGGGAGGCCGAGGTGGGTGGATTACCTGAGATCAGGAGTTCAAGACCAGCCTGGCCAACTGGGTGCAACCCTGTCTCTACTAAAAATACAAAAATTAGCCAGGCGTGGTGGTGGTGTGCACCTGTAGTCCCAGCTATTTAGGAGGCTGAGGCAGGAGAATTGCTTGAACTCAGGAGGCAGAGGCTGCAGTGAGCCTAGATCGCGCCACTGCAGATCTAGGCAGAGGCTGCAGTGAGCCTAGATTGTGCCACTGCACTCCAGCCTGGGCAATAGAGCCAGACTCTGTCTCAAAAAAAAAATAAAACAAAACAGAAAAGCAAATATAGGATACTTTCTAAAGTTTGTTATATAACTTAATGTATATTAATAAAATTATCCGCCAGGCACGGTGGCTCATGCCTGTAATCCCAGCACTTTGTGAGGCAGAGGCAGGTGGATCAACTGAGGTCAGGAGTTCGAGACCAGCCTGGCCAACACAGTGAAACCCCGTCTCTACTGAAAGTACCAAAACTAGCCCAGCATGGTGGCAGGCACCTGTAATCCCAGCTACTCAGGGGGCTGAGGCAGGAGAATCTCTTGAACCCAGGAGGCGGAGGTTGCAGTGAGCCGAGATCGCGCCATCGCACTCCAGCCTGGGGGACAAGAGCAAGACTTGGTCTCAAAAATAAATAAACAAACAAACAATCTGGACTGTTCACTTAAATGAAATCCTTTGTTACATTAAGACAATTCTGCACAATTCACATTTATGCCAATTCTGATGAAAGCAAAAGAGCTGCTGTAAATGAAAAGTTACATCTTTTAGCCAGCAAAACAAAGTCATTAACATACAGGAAGCTTAATCATTTCCAGATTATTTCTGCCACAACTGCAATTTAACAATAAACTTTAAAATTTCACCAATATTGAGAACAAAAGTAAAAAACTATTCAGTGACTCCTTATGGGTAAAGCCATACCAAGTACTTGAGATACATTTCCACTGTACCCTTACACCAAACAAGTGAGGTCAATTTAAGACTCCCATTTTACAGATTAAGGAAATAGCCTCAAAGGATTATTTTAACCAAAGTCAAAAAGCAAGTCAACAAACAGCCAAATTCAAACTCATACCTCCAATGTCCATGCTACGTCTACCTTTATCTTAGAGGTACACTATCTGGCTTCGGTGTAAATAAAACCCACTTACACAGATATTCAGGAAAATTGTTCAATATAATAACAACATGAATCCCAATCTCCTGGAGGAAACACTAGAAATTATCGAACTTACTTTCAAATTTCAATTTTTTTGAGACAGAGTCTCACTCTGTTGCCCAGACTGAAGTACAGTGCCACCATTTCAGCTCACTGCAACCTCCACCTCCCAGGTTCAAGTGATTCTCTTGTTTCAGTCTCCCAAGTAGCTGAGATTACAGGCACCCATCACCATGCCTGGCTAATTTCTCTATTTTTCGTACAGACAAGGTTTCTCCATGTTGGCCAGGTTGGTCTTGAATTCCTGAGCTTAAGTAATCCGCCCCCCTCGGCCTTCCCAAAGTGCTGGAATTATGGGCATGAACCACCAAGCCACTACACTGGACCACATACAAATTTTATAAAGGTCACATCAACACAGATCATTTCAAGGCAAATATCCAACCTCAGCCACCATCTAAGATAAATAGGGCAAATAAGTACACTAACTGACAATAAAAGATTCAATGCATATGATGTTTCAAGAAGTTCCCTTTGACCAGCCTGGGTAACTTAGCAAGACCCTGATTCTATTTTAAAAAATTTTTTAATTCCTTTCTACTGGAAAGTCATTTCAAGGACTCCACACGCTTATAATGGTTGTTAAGCTGATAAAATAATCTTTAAAAGTTTAGTTAAATAAATTTAGTTATAATAACCCTAGTTGTGGTCCTTTAAAACTTCAGTAACTGTCACACTTCCAGTTAAATTAGATTCTCAGAAAAGATGACAGATTTCCAGTAAAAATAACGGTAAAATCTACTTAATAAACTCGTAAGACTGAGATGCTAAGAAAATTCAATGATTCGGCCAGGTGCGGTGGCTCACACCTGTAATCCCAGCACTTTGGGAGGCCGAGGCGGGAGGATCACGAGGTCAGGAGATCGAGACCTTCCTGGCTAACACGGTGAAACCCCATCTCTACTAAAAATACAAAAAATTAGCTGGGTGTGGTGGCACACACCTGTAGTCCCAGCTACGCAGGAGGCTGAGGCAGAAGAATCGCTTGAACCCAGGAGGCAGAGGTTGCAGTGAGCCGAGATCGCACCACTGCACTCCAGCCTAGGCAACAGAGCAGGAATTTTTTAGTTATTCCAAAAAAAAATTAGCTGGGCATGGTGGCACGTGCCCTTAATCCCAGTTACTAGGGAGGCTGAGACGAGAGAATCACTTCAACCCAGGAGGCAGAGATTGCAGGTGCAGTGAGTCAAGATCATGCCACTACACTCCAGCCTGGGCAACAGAGAGATTCCGTTTCAAAACAAAGCTTTATAATTTGAAAAAACATCATAAATTACATCTGTTTTTAACAATCTATATAAGGTATTACACTTTAGTGGGATGGGCCTTAACACCTTGTAAAAATGTTGAAATCAGTGTTTTGGAAATGCGTAAGCTTTAAAAATGTGTTACACAGCCAAGTACTTTAATAACTGCCTGAAACAGACTAGGAGAAACAAGTGCAAACATAAGCTATCCGGACAGACTGTCTACTGGGGGAGCAGCACACCAGGACTCCAACACACCCCTAACCACCAGCCACCTGTCCTCGTATCAGGTCATTTTTATTTTTACACAGGCTCTACTAGGGCTACAGAAGGACCTAAGTCAAAGTTTTAGCTTTTTTCTAAGAAGTCCTACATCATATACATACACAAATTTAAGCCTACTCTACTGATGATTAAACCTTGAACACAAGAATACAATATCAGTTACAAGCATTTGGGATTATGAATCCCTCCTCTATAGATTTATCTATCAGACATCATTTAGTTAATTACCTCTATGTTTACAACTTTAGGTATTCTGGGACTTGGGAAGGCTTTAAATACATAAATAACTAAAAAATTAGTTGCAAAAATCCTACTAGCAGAAAAGAATAGGAAGTAATATACTGGAAGTATTTTTTGGTCTACCGTTTCAAGAGCCTGTATATTCAGAATCATGACAGTTATGAGACTGAATAAATAGCATCAAAACCACCAGATCTGATTTACTCCTAACAAGACACACATCTTAAGGTGGGAGGATCGCTTGAGGCCAGGAGTTCAAGACCAGCCTGGGCAATACAGTGAGATCACATCTCTACAAAAAATAAAGACACATACGTTAAGACCAGGCAATGGTGGCTCACACCTGTAA
>NW_012115477.1:6072948-6073406 GCF_000951035.1 Colobus angolensis palliatus
AAACAGAGAGAGACTTCGTCACAAAAAAAAACAAAACACAACACCATTAGAATTAAATTTAGAGCACTGAACATGTTCCAGTTAATACAATGTGTCATGCATATGCTATTTAAAAAGACTACTCTGAGGTTTTCAGAGGTTTGGGGGTTTTGTTCTTTCTTTATTTTTGGTTAAACGTTGCACAACACATTTCTTCTTTCCATCATAATTGGGGTAAACCACATGCTGGAGTTTCCTGAAAATCAGAAAAATCTTTAACAAGTACTAATAATGAAACCTAAGATATTATTAATATCCTATCAGTGACAAGATATTTAAATAGGTTATAATGTATTGTTGGCCCACATATGGGTGAATATACTCCTAAATCAAGTCCGCTGTTTTAATAGTATTTAACATATCACATTACTGTAGTTATTCCCTATCCCACCTTCCAAAGAACCTTTAAAATTGCTTTT
>NW_012115477.1:6073943-6076563 GCF_000951035.1 Colobus angolensis palliatus
AAAAAAAAAAAAAAAAATTGCTTTTTAAAAACAGTGAGGTATTTGGGTTCGGTGGCTCATGCCGGTAATCCCAGCAATCTGAGGCCGAAGCAGGAGGATCACTTGAAGTCAGGAGCTAGAGACCCGTTTGAACAACACAGAGTTACCATCTCTACTAAAAATTTAAAAAGAAAACAACCAGGTGTGGTCTCAGCTCCTCAGCAGGCTGAGGTGGAAGGATCACTTGAGCTCAGAATTTAGAGGCTGCACTGAGCTATGATCATACCGCTGCATTCCAGCCTGGGCGGCAGAGTGAGACCCTGTCTCTAAAAACAATAAATAAAACAGTAAGCTGTGGCGCTAAGTTGTATTTTTTCTAAAAAAAAGCATACATTCATAGATGCTTACATATACATGCAAATGTTCCCTAAAGGAAAACAATAAACTGCACAGTAGCTGCATTTAAGGAAGGAGAAAAATAAATTATTTAAATTTTGTCATGTGCAGTATTTTTCTAAAACCTTCCAAGCTTTTTAATTAATTTAGAAAAAACTACTTTTACTTAGTTCCTGTGGGTGTTTTGTATACAGTGTAACTAAGTATTACTTAGTTCCTATGGGCGTTTTGTATACAGTGTATAGTATTACTTAGTATAACTAAGTAAAACTGCTTTTACTTAGTTCCTGTGAGTGTTTTTTGTATAGGGAAAACAGCTTAAGATTCCATTAGATTTGTTTCAGTATGTACATTATTCATCAAGAGACCTAAGAATAGATAGGAACGCTGAAGAAGGGTATAACAATGCTTTACCAATATTGTTATAGATAGCACATCAAAATGCAAGAGACTGGGGAAAAATGCATGATCATGAGCTAAAGTTAGACTGGTATGGAAAAAATAACCTGCAGGTGATTAACAATTATCATAAATGACATATACAACATATAATAGTTATGTTTAAGTAGAGGGCAGTATCTGAATTTAAGGCAATGCATCATGTATATGAACAATGACCTTACTTTCACTAGTTGTAAGATATCCCCAGAAAGTATTAGATTTATTACATTTAGGTAGATAAGTCTGTAGTAAGTATAAAGCTGCTCGTCTAAAATGAAGCACAAAACAAATTAAAAGAAAAAATAAAATGAAGCACAAGAAAGATTTCATCTTTGAAATTAGATGATCATAATCTTTGGACATTAGATGGTCATAATCATCTTTCCATCTGTGCTGAATCATTGCCTTCAGAATACCACCACCATGTTAATACACTTGCCTTTGAAAAACCTCATTTCCACAGTCCGAGCAATAAAATAACAACTGTAACATGTTATAATCTATGCAATAAGATTCCATGAGTCTAATATTAAAATAAACAAAGTAAATTGGGGAAAGTAAAGTTTATTCCAAATAATAAGTGTAGACGCCCAGCGTGGTGGCTCACACGTGTAATCCCAGCACTTTGGGAGACCAAGGTGGGTGGATTACCTGAAGTGAGGAGTTTGAGACCAGCCTGGTCAACATGACAAAACCTCATCTCTACTAAAAATACAAAAATTTAGCCAGGCATGGTGGCAGGCAGCTGTAATCCCAGCTATTCGGGAGGCAGGAGGATCACTTGAGCCCAGGAGGCAGAGATGGCAGTGAGCCAAGATGGCACCACTGCACTGCTGCCTGGGCGACAGAGCAAGACTCTGTCTTGAACAAAATAAAAAACAAATAATAAATGTAGAAAAAACAGAAGTAGAAAGCCACCACCATTTGACAGCCACTATAGTAGCAGTGACAGCTGCTGACAAGAATCATCAATGGGTGCTAAAATTAGTGAAAGTATTATGAGAGACATAATCTTTACATTGTCTCAAAATATCTCCCCACAAAGTTCTTATTAGAAAGGAAAAAAAGTAACTTTATCCTGAAGAAACCTGGCAGACACTACTTAACCAATTGGTCAAAGTTACCACCACTACTGGAACAAAAATCAATAAGCACTATATGCCTCTAGATGAGGTGCACTGAAAGCAGTATCACTTCTGAGGAATTCCATCAAAAATGCCTCACCTGGTGCCAGGCATGGTAGCTCACACCTGTAATCCTAGCACTTTGGGAGGCTGAGGCAGGAGGATCACTTGAGGTCATGAGTTCAAGACCAGCCTGCCCAACATGGTGAAACCGCATGGTGATGTGGTTTTTCAGATTTTAGAATCTATCTAAAAATAGATTCATCCTGCTCATGTCTATTTGTTTTCAGCAGTCCTTAACTATTTATTCTAAATGCTTTATCTTTTTAAAAATATATTTTAGAGACAGGGTCTCACTCTGTTGCCCAGGCTGGAGGGCAGTAGCATAATCACAGCTCACTGCGGCTCACTAGGCTCAAGCAATCCTCCCACCTCAGCCTCCCAAGTAGCTGGGACTACAGGCACGCACCATCACACTTGGCTAATTTTTTATTTTTTGCAGAAATGGGGTCTCACTATGTTGCCCAGGCTGGTTTTTTTGTTTTGTTTTGTTTTCTGAGGTGGAGTCTCATTCTATCACCCAGGCTGGAGTGCAGTGACCTGATCTCGGCTCAGTACAGCCTCCACCTCCTACGTTCAAACGATTCTCGTGCCTCAGCCTCCCTGAGTAGCTGGGACCA
>NW_012115477.1:6077115-6079761 GCF_000951035.1 Colobus angolensis palliatus
TGCCTGTAGTCCCAGCTACTCGGGAGGCTGAGGCAGGAGAATGGTGTGAACCCAGGAGGCAGAGCTTGCAGTGAGCCGAGATCACGCCATTGCACTCCAGCCTGGGTGACAGAGCGAGACTCCATCTCAAAAAAAGAAAAAAAAAAAGAATACGTGTGTGTGTGTATACATATACACATATATACATACCTGATACATTTTTTTTCCTTTTTCTTTCTTTTTTTTTTTTAAGAGTCTCACTCTGTCGCCCTGGCTGGAATGCAGTGGCACAATCTTGGGTCACTGCAAACCTCCGCCTCCCAGGCTCAAGAGATTCTCGTGCCTCAGCCTCCTAAGTAGCTGGGACCACAGGCATGCACTACCACACCCGGCTCATTTTTTGTATTTTTAGTAGAGACGGGGGTGGTTTAACTCTATTGGCCAGACTGGTCTCGAACTCCCGGCCTCAAGTGATCGACGTGGCCACCTCAGCCTCCCAAAGTTCTGGGATTAAAGGCATGAGCCATTACACCCAGTCACTTGATCTAATTTCAAACCACACATTAGGGTGGAGCAGCCATTCTCAAAGTATGGTATAAGGAATCCCTGACACACTTTCAGGAAGTCCAAGAAGTTAAGACTATTTTCCTAATAACACTAAGATGTTATTTGCCTTTTCTGCTGTGTTGTATTTGCACTGATAGAGCAAAAGCAATGATTAGTAAAGCTGCTGGTCCTTAGCATGAAGCAACACAGTGGCACTGAACTGTACTATTAGTCACTGTATTCTTCGCTGGCATTTGCAGTGAAGAATTATGCAAACTGTTTAAAAATGTCCTAATCTCAACCCTTGAGTATACATCCTTTTATGATCTGTATGAAGAAAAGGGAAGTATGCATAAAGCACTTCTGCTACCTATCCCGGTTCTCTGCACAAAAAGCACTGTGCAGTTGTTTGAGGTGCAAGATGAACCACCTAAGCACCATTTCTACCTGAAGGAACTACAAGCAAAATGTAGTCACTTAAAAGCTTGAGTATCTGGCAGATATTTTCTCAAAAAGGAATAAAATGAGTCTGTCACTTCAGGTAAAACTATTTTCCTGAAGTATTTGTTGCCAAATGACTAAATTTGAGCTTTAAAGTAAAAACTAGTATTTTGAAAAGCTTCTATCTATTACCAATGAGCTTTGACAGCCTCCCAATCCTCGTGGATAAAGATCCTTTCCAAGTATGAGAATCAATGTATTTTTTTTGTAACAAGTACAAAAAAAATTCACTGATATTTCAGATTCCACAATGAAACTAGCCTTTAAAAAAACGCCACTAAGTTGGTGTTACAGCTCTTTTAAAATCTGTCCAGCAGGTGGTTTCCCGGTCTTTACCAGTAAGCCCCCACCCCCACACATCTGCAAAAAACCTACCACTTGTAGCTGGGTGCAGTGGCTCACGCCTGTAATCCCAACACTTCGGGGAGGCCGAGGCACGATGATCACTTACTCGAAGCCCAGAGGTTCAAGACCAGTCTATGCAACATAGTGAGATCCTGTCTCAATTTAAATTAAAAAAGGAATTTTTTTTTAAACTATCCCTTGTCATATTTTGATGTAGGACCAAAGAATATCTGTAATTATTTATACTCCTTCCTTTTCTAACTACATATCCGTATGCGGCTGGATTTTCTTCATATGCTTCAATCAAAACAATACAGGACAACAAACTGAATGCAGTAGTAGTTACGAGTTCCGGAAATGAAAACAGTTCTCTAAGTTTTTTAGGGCCAGACATGGTGGCTCATGCCTCTAATCCCAGTACTTTGGGAGGCTGAGGTGGGCAGATTACTTGAGGTCAGGGGTTTGAGAACAGTTTGGCCAACATGGTGAAACCCGGTCTCCACTAAAAGTACAAAAACTAGTCAGGCGTGGTGGCGCACGCCTGTAGTCCCAGCTACTCGGGAGGCTGAGGCAGGAGAATCACTTGAACCCAGAAGGCGGAGGCTGCAGTGAGCTGAGATTGCATCACTGCACTCCAGCCTGGGCAACAGAGCAAGACTCTGTCTCAAAAAAAGTTTTTTAATTGAAAATTTTATGTTAACATGTAATGGGTTTATTGTAAAACCTCTATCATTCCAGGAGGCTGAGGCAGGAGAATCGCTTGAACCCAGGAGGTAGAGGCTGCAGTGAGATGAGATTGCACCATTGAATTCCAGCTTGAGCAACAATAGCTAACCTCCATCTCCAAAACAAAACAAAACAAAACAAAACAAAACAAACCTCTATCATTCCTTATAACTGCTACAAAATACGCCACAGAATATATTGTTAGGGCTGGGTGCAGTGGCTCATGCCAGTAATCACAACACTTTGGGAGGCCAAGGCAGGCAGATCATTTGAGGTCAGGAATTCGAGACCAGCCTGGCCAACATGGTGAAACCCCATCCTACTAAAAATACAAAAATTAGCCTGGTACGGTGGCAGGTGCCTTTAATCTCAGTTACTCAGGAGGCCGAGGCAGGAGAATCACTTGAACACGGGAGGCAGAGGCTGCAGTGAGCCAAGATTACATCACTGCACTCCAGCCTGGGCGACACAGCAAGAAAAAAAAAAAAAGGGAATATATGGTTAGAATAGGGTATGTTTTCTTTTTTCCTTTTTTTGTTTTTTTTTTTT
>NW_012115477.1:6080016-6098483 GCF_000951035.1 Colobus angolensis palliatus
CCCGTCTCGGCCTCCCAAAGAGCTGGGATTACAGGCGTGAGCCACCGCGCCCGGCTTTTTCCTTTTTTTGGTTTTGTTTTTTGAGGCAGAGTCTCACACTGTCGCCAAGGTTGGAGCACAGTGGCGTGATACCAGCTCACTGCAAACTCCACCTCCTGGGTCCACACCATTCTCTTGTTCCCAAGTAGCTGGTACTACAGGTGCCCACCACCACACCCAGCTAATTTTTTGTTTTTAGTGGAGATGGGGTTTCACTGTGTTAGGAAGGATGGTCTCCATCTTCTGATCTTGTGATCCAGCTGCCTTGGCCTACCCAAGTGCTGGGATTATAGGCGTGAGCCACCAAACCAGGCCAGAACAGGGTATGTTTTCTTTTGATGGCCATTTGGGTTATTTCCTATTTTTAACTATTAAACAATATGGAAAAAACACTTATGTCTTTTTGCCAAGTATGTCTTTGTAACAGAATACTACAAGTGAAATTGCTGTTATGGAGAAAGGCATTAAACATGCCTCAAAGTTACAAATAGTTGAACATTATTTTAAAGTGCTTATTCTTTCCTTTTAAACATGGGTTCCGCCAGGCATGGCGGCTCATGCCTGTAATCCCTAACACTTTTTAGGAGGCTGAGGTGGGTGAATCACAGTGTCAGGAGTTCAAGACCAGCCTGGCCAACATGGTGAAACTCCATCTCTATTTAAAATACAAAAAATTAGCTGGTCGTGGTGGCGGGCACCCGTAATCCCAGCTACTTGGGAGGCTGAGGTGGGAGAACTGCTTGAATGCAGGAGGTGGAGGTTGCAGCGAGCTGAGATCATGCCATTGCACTCCAGCCCAGGCAACAATGCGAGACTCATCTCAAAAAAAAAAAGGTGGGGGCGGGGGTGAGCGCAGTGGCTCACACCTGTAATCCCAGCACTTTCAGAGGCTGTGGTGGGTGGATAACAAGGTCAGGAGATTGAGACCATCCTGGTCAATATGGTGAAACCCCATCTCTACCAAAAATACAGAAATTAGCCAGGCATGGTAGCACAAGCCTGTAGTCCCAGCTACTCCGGAGGCTGAGGCAGGACAATCGCTTGAACCTGAGAGGCAGAGGTTGCAGTGAGCCGAGATCATGCCACCACACTCCAGGCTGGTGACAGAGCTAGACTACATCTAAAAAAAAATACCATGGGTTCACCGGGCGCAGTGGCTCACGCCTGTATACCCAGCATTTTAGGAGGCTGAGGCGGGCAGATTACTTGAGGTCAGGAGTTCAAGACCAGCCTGGTCAACATGGTAAAACCCTGTCTCTACTAAAAATACAAAAATTAGCTGGGTATTGTGGCACCGGCCTGTAATCCCAGCTACTCGGGAGGCTGAGGCACAAGAATCCCTTACCCGGAAGGCGGAGGTTGCAGTGAGCAGAAGGTTGCAGTGAGCCGAGATCATGCCACTGCACTTAAGCCTGGGTGAGAGCAAGACTCTGTCTCAAACAAACAAAAATAAGTAAACATGGGTTCTTGCTGTCTTACACAGGATGGTCTCCCAAAGTGCTGGAATTACAAGCATGAGCCAAGCACCCTGTCCTTAAAGCACTTTTAACAAAAAGAAAAAAGGAAGGACTCTTAGTATTGTCTTCCTTTACAAAAATTTCCTTTCTACAACTCAAAGATAGGCAATTATACAATGTCCCAAACAGTAAAATTAGAGCTAGAGATCTTTTTTGCTTGAAAAGTAGACAATAGTATTAGTTTCAGATTATCTGTACAATACCTGTTAAAATGTGACGTGTAATCTAGTATAACCTAAGAATTCTGTGTTTTATGGACTCTCACCTACTAGAGACCACTTTTACCAATTCCTGCTTGGCGATTTGGATGGAGGTCTTTTACAATATTGCTGATTAAAACTGTGCTTACAGATGACACAAAGCCATGAGGACTGGGTTGTCTTCCATGACACTTAGTTGAAAGGTATTCTCATTTTAAGTACTAATAGATACTGCCAAATAGTGTGCCAAGAAATCTTTGCCAATGTACTCTCTAGCTATACGAGTGGCCATGCCTCCACAACCTTGCCAACACCAGATACTGCCAATCTTATTCATTTTTCTCCAACCTCATAGGCAGAAAATGTCATTATAGTTGGTACTTCCCTAATAACTAGTTAGATTAGGATTTTGTTTGTTTTGTTGTTGCTTTTTGAAATAAGATCTCACTATTGCCCAGCCTGGAGTGCAGTGGTGCAAACCTGGGCTCAAGCCATTCCCCCGCCTCAGCCCCGCAGTTAGCTGGGACTACAGGCACGCACCACCATGCCTGGCTAATTTTTGTATTTTTTGTAGGGACAGTGTTTCACCATGTTGCCCGGGCTGGTCTCAAACTCCTGAGCTCAAGCAATTCACCCACCTCGGCCTCCCCAAGTGCTGGGATTACAGGCATGAACCACCGTCCCCAGCCTAGATTGGGTATCTTTTTGTACACAGATTGACTTTTCAGCTATCCCCTTCTGAACTGCCACTTCTCATCCTTTGTCCATTTTTAAACTGTTTCTACCTCTTTGGAATTAGGAATTCATCTCCTGGTCTATTATTTCCTTTAAGTATGATCTCTCTTGTTTAAGATAATTCCATAACTAAACACATTTTAGGGATTCTAAGATCCATGCGCCTAGATATAAAACACCAATTCTTAACTTATTCACAGTGCATAACCCGTATTTTACAAAGAAATGTGAAACATTCCTACATCTCTGTATACATGAAACATAAACCATAAACCATGGGGTCATACAGGAACAGGCACATCCATCCCCCATTTTCCACTGCCACATGGTAAATACACAAACTTATTACTGAGACAATATCACTTTAGTCTCAGATAATCCAAGAAGTCCTTTACAGACATTATCATTTAATTCCCAATAACCCTCTGCAATAGGTTTTATTATCCTCATTTACAGATTTTAAAAACAGAAATCTCAGAGTTTAATCAGTTTGCACAAGATCACAGGGCTAAGCAAAGGTTCCTGCTGAGGCCTGTGTAGCTCCAAGCAAGATGCCACTGGCCCACCCTACCACTGTGCTGTACTGCTATCCCCAAGTTTAGGTAGTAGTACCTGCACACAGAAGCGTCTATCACATTTTTCTCCAGAAGTTCATTACATCACTTGGGATGTCTTTAACAAAAATCATATAATACTAGGAGCTTTAACCAGCACCACTGATGACTGTCTCGCCACAGCTAACCTTAAAAAAATAACATGGGCCGGGCGCGGTGGCTCACGCCTGAAATCCCAGCACTTTGGGCGGCCGGGGCGGGCGGATCACGAGGTCAGGAGATCCAGACCATCCTGACTAACACGGTGAAACCCCGTCTCTACTAAAAATATAAAAAATTAGCCGGGCGTGGTGGCGGGCGCCTGTAGTTCCAGGTACTCGGGAGGCTGAGGCAGGAGAATGGCGTGAACCCAGGAGGCAGAGTTTGCAGTGAGCCGAGATCACGCCATTGCACTCCAGCCTGGGCGACAGAGCGAGACTCCCTCACAAAAAAAAAATAATAATAATAATACTAATAATATGGGCTCAGTCAACCTTATTATAAGATTCCTAGTCCTGTATCACAATTTGCCTTAATTACCCTGTCAGAGGATACCCTAAGAACAGCTGCGAATTCCATGAAATGTTTTGGGAGCATAGCCAGTCCCATGTTTATGAAGTAGTGAAGAGGCAAAAAAAAAAAAAAAGTTCAACGAGATCTCTGGTGAGCGTTTTCCAAAATTAACCTAGGCATCGGTCTTCCATGATATCCCAAATCAGCATTTGCTAAATGGCATGAACTAAACTACTTAACATTCTGGCTACCACGGTGAAACCCCATCTCTACTTAAAAAAACAAAAACAAAAACAAAAACCTAGCCAGGCGAGGTGGCAGGCGCCTGTAGCCCCAGCTACCCGGGAGGCAGGAGAATGGCGTAAACCTGGGAGGCGGAGCTTGCAGTGAGCCGAGATCGCACCACTGCAAGCGAGACTCCGTCTTTAAAAAAAAAAAAAAAAAAAAAAAAAAAAAAAAAAACTACTTAGCTCCTTAAGTTAAACACATCAAGAATGAGAATAATGCAGTCACTCCATCATGCACACAGGCTGCTCTAGCTGCCCTCTTCGCTCAGACTCAATCACTATCCTGCCTCACACTCCAGCCTCTTTAATCTCAAACAGCTTGTAGTTCCCACACACACCCCAGGATGTTTCACACTTACATGACGTGGCTCCTGCTGTCCCTTCCTGCCTCTTCCCTCCTGGGTGCACATGGTTATTAGCCTCTGCCTATTTCCACATCCCTCTCTGAATGTATTCCTCATTGGTAACAGGCTAAGCCTAATAATGCCCCCTCCTCATATATTTCTGGGGCATCTCACATATACCCTACGTACGACATTCACAACTTCTCTTTACTGCAGAGATTTTAACCCACCTTTAGGATCACTGCCACAGTGAGCCACCAATTACTATTGGAAAATAAAAAGAATGTCACCCAGGAATTCAGACAGAACAAAGTGAAAGCCACTGTACTCCATGTCTTTCTTTAGGACAAGGGTCTTAATCTTTTTTTTTTTTTTTTTTTTTTTTTTTTGAGACGGAGTCTCCCTGTGTTGCCCAGGCTGGAGTGCAGTGACACGATCTCAGTTCACGGCAAGCTCCACCTCCCGGATTGGAGCCATTCTCTTGCCTCAACCTCCTGAGTAGCTGGGACTATAGGCGCCCGCCACCACGCTCGGCTAATTTTTTTGTATTTTTAGTAGAGACAGGGTTTCACTGTATTAGCCAGGATGGTCTAGATCTCCTGACCTCGTGATCCATCCGCCTCGGCCTCCCAAAATGCTGGGATTAGAAGTGTGAGCCACTGAGCCCGGCAGGGTCTTACTCTTCTTTCTAGCCCCTGAAACCTAGCATAGAATCAACTATGAGCACAGGCACTTAATCTATGCTTGTTAAACTAAAAATTTACATAAGGAATTAAGTCATTTCTGAAACTGAAAAAAAGCAAAACTAGGTAAACTAGCACACAAGAAATATAGAAACTAAAAATTTCAACTGCACTTAACTCTCCAAAGAAAAAGCAAGAGCTGGCCGGGCGCGGTGGCTCAAGCCTGTAATCCCAGCACTTTGGGAGGCCGAGACGGGCGGATCACGAGGTCAGGAGATCGAGACCATCCTGGCTAACACGGTGAAACCCCATCTCTACTAAAAACTACAAAAAACTAGCCGGGCGAGGTGGCGGGCGCCTGTAGTCCCAGCTACCCGGGAGGCTGAGGCAGGAGAATGGCGTGAACCCGGGAGGCGGAGCTTGCAGTGAGCTGAGATCCGGCCACAGCACTCCAGCCTGGGTGACAGAGCGAGACTCCGTCTCAAAAAAAAAGAAAAAGCAAGAGCTTCTCCATTTTTTGCAAAACCAGCTGGAAAAAAAAAACCACATCTGGGGAGAGCTCAGCCACTTTTCAACCAGCTTTTTTTGTTGTTGTTTTTTAACCACTATTACCACAGGTTCTCTTAACTAGATTCTTTCATTATCTGCCCTGCTAGGACCAAAAGCTGAGTAGCACCTTCTTTTGGAAACTAATTCTTAATCAAATTCCACCTCAAAATGTGGACCTTCTTGAAGTTTCCTCCGCAAGAAACTACTGTTAGTTTCTGAGGTAGGATGCAAAATTTAAGGTGCTAAGTACGGGAGAGCATGAGTACTACACATCTTAGCTATAAGGTATCAGAATTTCATCTTTACAGCTTTTTACTTAATTTTTATATACAAGGGGCACAAATGAAATGGGCAGACTTCTCAGAGTTAGCATATCCATGATAGAGGAGTGTGTTCCTACAATTATATAGTCCTCCATGTTTGATGAGACATTTCTTAATCAAACGGTCTCACTGTATACTTCATTGAAAGAAGCTCTTTGTTGTCAAAATTATAACTAATCATGTCAATATAAGAAATTTAGTTTTGGGGCAAGGCACAGTGGCTCATGCCCTTAATCCCAGCACTTTGGGAGGCCAAGGCGGGGAGATCATGAGGTCAAAAGATCGAGACCATCCTGGCCAACCAACATGGTGAAAAACCCCGTCTCTACTAAAAATACAAAAATTAGCTGGGTCTAGTGGCACATGCCTGTAGTCGCAGCTACTTGGGAGGTTGAGGCAGGAGAATCCCTTGAACCCGGGAGGCAGAGGTTGCAGTGAGCCAAGATCACGCCACTGCACTCCAGCCCAGGAGACAAAGCAAGATTCGTCCCCAAAAAAAAAAAAAAAGAAAAAGCCCCGAAATTTAGTTTTAGGTTTTACAGAGCGCTTTCAAATTTAAATGTCCACATATTTTGACATAACAATTCCCAAATTCCCAATTTAAGAATTTATGTTATAAAAATTCTCAACCAGGGGCTGGGCATGGTGGCTCACTCAGGTAATCCTAACACTTTGGGAGGCTAAGGCAGGAGGATCACTTGAGGTCAGGAGTTCGAGACCAGCCTGGCCAACATGGCAAAACTCCATCTCTACCAAAAAAATATAAAAATTAGCTGGGCTAATTAGCTGGGCACACACCTGTAATCCCAGCTGCTCAGGAGGCTGAAGTATGAGAATCCCTTGAACCCAGCAGGCGGAGGTTTCAGTGAACAGAGATCGCACCACTGCACTCCAGCCTGGGCGAGACCAAGACTCTGTCTCAAAAAAAAAAAAAAAAGTACAAACTTCTCAACCAGAAGTCTGATGGCATACATGTAAGTACACTTGAATAAAGTTACTATGAAAAGGACAGCTAAATTATTGCACACCTATGCTGAACAATGCATCTGTTGGTTAAAAAAGAACTATTTGTACCTACATTGAAGATTCTTCAGGATACATTATATAGTAAAAGCAAAAATTGTAAACAGCATGATTTCATTATTATATTCAAAGATGTTTGTGGACACGTGCATAGAGCTTCTAGAAAATATACAACCAGTGGCAAGTAAGCCCTGGGAACTACTAGAGAGAGTGAGGACTGAAAAACACTTTTTACATTTTATGTGTTTTGAATTAATCTGAATGTGCACATATGTAAAAATTATCAATGTTTAATATTTATACAGTCTGTTGTATCTATGTTGTATCTGAACAAAAAAGGTAATACATGTTCATTGTAAATTAAAAAACACACCACCCACAGATTATTACTTGAGTCCACATCCCAAAAGAGAACAAAGATCTTCCATGTTTCTGTTAATCACCATCAAATCTAATCTACATCCATCCAGCTTCCCCATCTGAATCTCAAGGAGAAAAATACAGCAGCTTCCATTGGAATGACTACTGGGTGATGTTGTATTCATCCTTTACACACATTGTCCAACAGGATCCTATAAAGCATCACTTCCATTCTAACTCCCAAGACCTCAAATTCCTCATCCTCAAACTACATCATACATTTAGTAAGTGAAGCTGGAAATCAAGCCCAGATCTAGACCTCATATCCCACAAAACAAGCCCAGATCCAGACCTCATATCCCACATCCTCCCGGCTTTTCCCTTGGTTCAACAAGGACACATATGGCAAGCAACCAGTCTCCTCATCGCAAGGTTTCAGCAGTTTCTCCTTCCTACTCTCCTGATCCTCAGCAGTATCTGACATTCAAGACATTTTTTTCTGCAAGTCAGGGTTATACCAAACTTGATAACAAGCTGAGACAGACAGACACCGTGGACTCCACTCCAGATACCTCTACCTCTTGCAATCTAAGTACACATCCCCAGGAACCATAATCAGCCTCCTGAGACAAAGCCGTGACATCTACCTCTCTATGCCCTCTTGTCCTAACCTCCTATCCTTAGGACCCTCTCCAACTTCTCCACAATCCACTTATATTATGATGAAGCTACTAAAAAACACATTGAAACAAAAAAAAGTCTCATTTTTCTGTCTTAAAACAGGATATCCAAATGTTTTTATTCTATATAAGCCCCAGAGAGCAGACTACCTGTATACTAGTCTTTTTCCTAAAGAAAGAAGATAAATCAACCCTTCAAAAAAGCCAAACAAGATTTCCGTACTTAGAGAAGGCAAGAAATAGGACATCTCTGCTCTGACTTGCCACTGCAAACATGATTGGGCTCCTGTGCAAGCTACTTTGAGTATGTGGACAACTTAAATGGGAGGGATGAAGTCAGGCAGAGTTGTAGCACCTGGTAATGGGTTCCCGTGATTATCTGGAGGGCCTCGGGCAGGTAGATTCTCCCAGGGTTCTATGGAGAATCCTTTGGTAAAGCATCTATTGCGCTATTTCATTTTTATAAGTTTTCCTTTCTTATAATATTTAAATACATCCTGGAAGTAGTACTCTATTGATCAAAAGACTTGTATAGACAGCAGGAAAGTCTCGAAAGGAGTTATTCAGAACAAGTCACCTATCTCAAAATCAACTGATCTTAACATATCACCCAATTTTTAATTAATGGTTTTGGTCACAAGACAGGATTCATAATTGGAGAAGCATGCTACTTTGCCAAGGACCACTTTTTTTTTTAGTGTAAAAATGAAGGATTTTAGTTCCTCCCAAAAGATTTCTTGTATTTCTTTTAGCAAAAGTTTTATGAACAAAATGGAAGGAATACTTAATTTATGCTAGTGTCCTAAAATAATCATGATAAAGGTATTTTAAACCTGGCTCATATCCATAAACGTTTTGGCCAAGAGTTTCGACCTCTGCTAGTCAAATCACGCATTTAGTCCACCATATATATAGAAGAACTGGACTTGGGGCTGGATGCAGAGACTCACGCGTGTAATTCCAGCACTTTGGGAGGCCAAGGCAGGCAAATCACAAGGTCAGGAGTTTGAGACCAGCCTGGCTAACATGGTGAAACCCCATCTCTACTAAAAATAAAAAAATTAGCCGGGTATGGTAGTGTGCGCCTGTAATCCCAGCTACTCAGGAGGCTGAGGCAGGAGAATCACTTGAACCTGGGAGGAGGAGGTTGCAGTGAGCTGAGATCGTACCACTGTACTTCAGCCTGGGCAATAGAGTAAGACTCTGACTCAAAAAAAAAAAAAAAAGAAGAAGAACTGAACTTGGTCTACACTCTTTTGGAACCTAAGATAGGTTCAGACAATTTCCCCAATGTTATGTTAATAAGAAAGCAGAATGACTTTGTAACAAAGTGAAGGCCAGGCACAGTGGTTCACATCTGTAATCCCAGCACTTTGGGAGGCCGAAGTGGGAGGACTGCTTGAGCCAAGGAGTTCAAGACTAACCTGAGTAACACAGCAAGACCTTGTCTCTACTAAAAATTAAAAAAAAAAATTAGCCAGGCGAGGTGGCATGTGCCTATAGGTGCCTGTAGTCTACACCTGTGATCACTGTACTCCAGTCTGGGCAACAGAGCGAGACCCTATCTCAAAAAAAAACAAAAAAAAGTGAGCTCACACTCACCAGAAACGTTAAAAAGTACAAGAGTAGATCAACTGGCCAGGCGCGGTGGCTCACATCTGTAATCCCAGCACTTTGGGAGGCTGAGGTGAGCAGATTACCTGAGGTCACGAGTTTGAGACCAACCTGGCTAACATGGTGAAACCCTGTCTCTACTAAATATACAAAAAAATCAGCCAGGCGTAGTGGCAGGTGCCTGTAATCCCAGCTACTCAGGAGGCTGAGGCAGGAGAATCTAAGTCAGGAGGCAGAGGCTGCAAGTGAGCCAAGATCGCCACTGCACTCCAGCCTGGGTGACGAGTGAAACTCCATCTCAAAAAAAAAGAATAGATCAATTGTCATTTGTCACAAACAAGCCTTGTCCATTGAGTCAGAGGATCTACTAAGGAGATTCTTACATCTCTAACAGATACATAAATACTCAGATATTTCTAGAAACAAAGAAAATGCCAGGTGCGCTGGCTCACGCCTGTAATGCCAGCACTTTGGGAGGCCAAGACAGGCAGATCACCTGAGGTCAGGGTTGTTCAAGACCATTCTGGCCAACATGGTAAAACCTGTCTCTACTAAAAACTATAAAAATCAACTGGGCATGGTGGCACACACCTGTAGTCCCAGCTACTCAGGAGGCTGCAGCAGGAGAATCTCTTGAATCCAGGAGGCGGAGGTTGCAGTGAGCCAAGATCACACCACTGCACTCCAGCCTGGCAACAGAGCAAGACTCTGTCTCAAGAAAATAAATAAATAAAAAACTAATGAACAAAAATTGAATAAATGAATTCTGAAAGAAAGGTTATAACCTAGGTTGCTCCAAAATTTGTAAATCTTTCTCCTTCTATTTACAGCAGAGCCAGAAGGCCGAGATTTACCACCACCCCCACTCACTTATTCATCCATCTACATCACTCAGTGGTATTCTACACAGCTGATTACACCCTCCTTCTCCACAGGCTTTCTTCATTTATCTTCTAGAAACAGTTTGCCCTGCTTGCTTTCTTCTACTCAACTGTCCTTCCTCACCCTCCTTTGCTGGTCTCTCCTTCATCCTAGAGCCATAGGCTCAGTCCCTTGATGATCGTGTCCAATTCCATGGCTTCAAATGCCACAAGCTAATGAAGTCCCCAAATGTCACTTCTATGTCCTATCTCTCCCCGTGCTCCAAATTGATATATCTGCCTACTAACTTTCTTCACTTAAATTTCTAGTAAGTATTAGAAACACCGTATCAAAACCAAAGTTCCTGTTTTCTACCCAAGAATCTGCTCCTCTCCCAATATTCTCCATTTTGGTAAATGGCACCATCTTCCACCCAGTTGCTCTGGCCAAAAAAAATCTTGTCATTCTTCACGTTTCTCATACACCTCAGCTAATCCATCAGCCAACAGCAAATCCTGCTGGCTGTTCCTTCTGGCTATACAGAGAATAGCTACCACTCATTACCTCCAAAGCTAATAACATCATCTCCTGCCAGAATATTACAACAGTGCTAAATGCAATTTTCAGGTATTTTCTGTTCCAAGCATTTTGAAACCACACTACTCCACTCTTCCTTCAATTTGTGGAAGATGACATACAAAGATAGCCACCATCAATTCCTCCCTCTTGGTACATGCATGCCACTCTACCAACTAAAGATGGAGTTTATTTCCATATCTCCCCTGAATCTGAGCTGGCCAAATGACTTGCCTTAATCAATAGCATGGGACAGAAGTAATGTGCCAATTCTGAGCCCAGCCTTTAAGAAGACTAGCAGTTTCCATTTTCACTTAGGGTAAAATTAGTCAACTGTGCCAGGAAAAAAAAAACTCCAGCTTCTTCTGAACAATAAGATACCATTTGGAGAAAGGTTACAAGGATGGCCAGTTACATCAGCAAAGCTTCCCTGGTCCTTTCAGCCCAGTTTAGTAAGGGACCTGAGTGATACATGTGGATCAGAAACCACCACCTAACAGCCACAGAATGAGAAAGAATAAATTGTTCTGAGCCACTAAGTTTTGGAGTGGTTTGTTTATGCAGCAACAGATAACTGATATACCATGACCACAAGAGAATCAGCTTCCTAAACAACTAATGATAATGCAATAATGCCAGACATTCTAAAGACTTAGGCTCCTTTCAGCTTATAGTTCAATAGATTCCTCTAAGAATATTTCTTTTTTTCTTTTTGAGACAGAGTCTCGCTCTGTCACCCAGGCTGGAGTGCAGTGGCGCGATCTCGGCTCCCTGCAAGCTCCACCTCCCGGGTTCAAGCCATTCTCCTGCCTCAGCTGTCCGAGTAGCTGGAATTACAGGCGCCCGCCACCACGCCCGGCTAAGTTTTTTGTATTTTTAGTACAGACGGGGTTTCACCGTGTTAGCCACGATGGTCTCAATCTCCTGACCTCCTGATCCGCCCACCTCGGCCTTCCAAAGTGCTGGGATTACAAGCGTGAGCCATCGCACCTGGCCCAAGAATATTTCTACAATAACTTTAAACTATTTCCTAATCAAGTTAAGTGGTCTCAGGATAATTCTCTAAAATATCTATAGTTTACGTACTATGTATTCCCCTTCAGGGCAATAAAATTGACATAATATGTCAATATTTATAACTGTGTTTATTTACCAATACTGAATACTTGCCAAACAGCAATTTCAAACCATGATAAATTACACCCTTAATTTTAATGGAACACTCAAAACTACGGATGCTTGCCACCAGCCTTCAAGCAAAATCCTGGCAGTCCAAGCCAATTTGTAACATCGGAATTATGGGGCTGAGATCTTAACTAAGAATACCAATCCTACCCCTTGGTCATTGCTACCACACTGCCACCTCCTGTCTTATGACACTGGAAGCCTGAATCAGAGGCAACAGTCGATAAAGGAAACTCAGCTAAGAATAGCACAGCTAACCATCTCGTCTTTCCGCCTCTCCTTCCTCCCAGACCAAACCAACCGCCAGAGTTACTGAATGGCTAACTCACACCTTCCAAAAATTAGTTATTGCTAGAAAAGTTGCTGCCTGGATGCTGCTAAAAACAATTATAATGGAGTCACTTCAAATACATGAAGGTAGTTCAACAGCTTCACTTTAACACAAAATCCCAATCCTATAACCACACATTAACTAAACTGGTGTCGCTCATAGGAGTTTCAAAGCATGGCAAAGATCATTTCCCCCTTGCTGACGGCATGAAAGAGGTACACAGGCAAAAACAACAGAGCTACAGAAAAAAAAATTTTAAGTCAAGCTCCTTACAGGAAAAACCCCAGATCTCTCTAATTCCAAAAGATATTTTTAAGCCTTAGCTGATAACCTATTTATTTTGAGCACAATGGCAAAACCTCAGAACAAAATACTATATGCCCCTTGTAGTTTATCATAATGGCATCTGGCCTGAACAGAGAATGTAACTGATCACACAAATCAAAGGGAAAGCCAGAAACAGAAGCCAAGATTCTCAATTTCCACTGGCTCCAGGCACATGCCATGTTTCCATAACATCTTCCTCAGGGTTACTGTGGACAGCTACACAGTAGATGCATCTAATTTTTTAAAAAACTCTTATTAAAACCAAAGTAAGAAATCTTTCAAACTCTCTCAATTTGTTTTGAGAAAATATGAAATCAGGAAAAAAATCTTTTCAGCTACAACCACTTAGGCAATCCCACACTGATCTTAAACTGGGCACTCCAAAGATAACCCAGTTTATAATTATTTAACCAGCCAAGAAAGCTTCCTAACATTCAGAACCTCAAGTCTCTGCATGTGTGAGAAACTTTCCCGAATCACAAGATTCACCTGAGCCACACACTGATAAGGAAGGAGTACCACTGCTATTCATACCTGTGTTTAGATGTTCTATATTAAAAACATCTTTTATTGTCCTAAGACTTTGAAGTCGGAGGCAGCATTGAAGGGTCATGTGCCCTGGCTAATAGGCACGTTGCTGGTCCTGACACTAGCCTATTCTATCCTTAACACCTATTAAAATGCAACACTAGCTTTTTTTTTTTTTTTTTGAGACGGAGTCTTGCTGTGTCGCCCAGGCTGGAGTGCAGTGAGTGGCGCGATTTCGGCTCACTGCAAGCTCCGCCTCCCGGGTTCACGCCATTCTCCTGCCTCAGCCTCGGAGTAGCTGGGACTACAGGCGCCCGCCACCACGCCCGGCTAGTTTTTTGTATTTTTAGTAGAGACGGGGTTTCACCGTGTTAGCCAGGATGGTCTTGATCTCCTGACCTCGTGATCCACCCGTCTCGGCCTCCCAAAGTGCTGGGATTACAGGCTTGAGCCACCGCGCCCGGCCAACACTAGCTTTTAAATAGCCACTTAAAGTAAGATACATTTAAAACCCCAATGACTTTTATAAGTTCTACCCAATTTACATGTTAAACACAAGACTAATATGGAAATAAGTTCTTCACTTTCTTTTTTGCATTTTCCCCCGATTTTACTGTGGTAAAAACACAAAAAATTTACCATCTTAATCACTTTTAAGAGTACAATTAAAAATTCAGTACAACCTCTTGACCTTCCCTTAGGTGCTGGGCATAGTGTTGGGCAACCATCACTGTTTTTTTTTAAGTAAACAAACAAAAAAGAACGTTTGAGCTTAGGCACCATAGTCCGTTTTAAAAGATCTTACCCTAAGTTAGCCGGGCATGAAGGCGCATGCCTGTAATCCCAACTACTAGCAGGGCTGAGGCAGGAGGATCACTTGAACCTGGGAAGCAGAGGTTGCAGTGAGCTGAGATCATGCCACTGCACTCCAGCCTGGGCAACAGAGTGAGACTCTGAGGGGGGGAAAAAAAATCCTACCCTAAAAGGAAGAAAAAAATAAAGGATCCTGCCTAGAAAAACATTAACTATAATATCCTATTTTTTTCCTCCTTTCTTCAAATGTATTTGTTGCTACACATAATCCTAAACAATGCCAACAGCTAAATCGTGAGGAAGTTTCATAAAAATATGCTTAGGTTCTTCATCACATAGGAAGCAGCAACAACAAAAAGGTTAGGTTCTGAAAAACTGAACATATGAAAAATTATTTTCATAATTTAAAAAAGTCAAGGAAACTGAACTAAAACCACCATCCTCTCAGTTCCCCAGTGTCAGCAATTTTCCTCTTCCCTCTCCCATGCCCAACAGCCCACAACATAACAAAAAAGGACATCAGTGCTATTTACATAATCACATAGGGGCACAAACAAGGCCCCACAGGATACCAGCAGCTCTTCCAACCAAACTCAGCTACAACATTTCCAAGTACCAACTATTTTCCATACCCACCCTTACCTCCAAGGTGGAGGGAAAAAAGTTGAGCCTATACTTCGGAGTCAAAGTCTTCATGTTCTATAGCTTTTACATTTAGAATAGAAAGTGCAACACTATCACAGATATCCAGTGCAATCTTCTCTTTAGTCCAGATGCAGGAGACTTCAATGTCTGTAAAGTAACTGCTATAATCTTCCCCAACTGAGGGGTATCTGAATGCAGAAAAGCCACATTCCTTCCACATTCCCTTGAGACCTCAGTAATTGGGAGCTAAGCTTGGTCTGAACCAAATTCAACCTTACTCCTTCCTGAAAGTGTCCCCCCGCCAAGCTCCACTGGAAGTCAAAGCTAGATCACAGCCTGCCAAGCCTCCAATCACCTCCTGGGCCTGCTCCCCTATTTAGTCAGCGCAAGCCCATTCATCCATCTCAGCGTGCATTCTCCAGCACCAGGTTCCTGACATGCCTTGTATATCAAGTATAAAGGTCACTGGTGCACATGTGGGTGTGCCTGCCTCAGATGCCCACATGATGATGGGATGGAATGAAATGACTGCTAAGCAGAAAGAACTCCACCCTCAAGTCTAGCAGGCTTGGCAAGGATTGGTTTGTGGCATTCAACTATCAGAGCAACCCCCATCAGTCAGTACAACCTCTTGACCTTCCCTTAGGTGCTGGGCATGTTGTCACCCTGATGCCTTCTCTGCCTGCTTCCAGAGCCTATGAAAATGGTGGAATAGTCCAGATATGAGAAACTGCATCACAGCTCCAAGGGTCAGTTAAAATAATTGTAACATAGATTTCCAGGGGCAGAGAAAAGAAGTTGTTTTTTTTTTTTTGAGGTGGAGTTTCACTCTTGCTCAGGCTGGAGTGAAGTGGCATGACGGCTCACTGCAACCTCCACCTCCCCAGTTCAAGCAATTCTCCTGCCTCAGCCTCCCGAGTAGCTGGGTGGGATTATAGGCACCCCCCTACCACGTCCGGCTAATTTTTGTATTTTTAGTAGAGATGGGGTTTCACCATGTTGACCAGGCTGGTCTCGAACTCCTGACCTCAGGCAATCCACCCACCTCGGCCTCCCAAAGTGCTGGGATTACAGGCATGAGCCAGGGCACCCGGCCAAAGGCTCTACTTTTAAGACATTTCAACACAAGCAAGGAACATGACTGTTCTATCAGTAAAAGAAATCTCCAGTGTTCTCATCCCTGTTTACTTCGTTAGTAAGATAGTACTGTATCACTTAAAATCCTGAGCATTTTAATGCTAGTGAAAAATTAACTTAAAAATTTAATCTACATTATTAATAAACTGAAGATACATTGATAAATACTTGCTGTCACTGGTGACACCTTACCTTATGTGCTTTCCTAAAGAGGAACTCCTGTTTATTATAAAGTAACAAGTAACTAAGTATATATATGCTTTTGGACTAAGCAAGGGCCTTTAGGAATAAAACAGGCACTTATTACCAGGTAATGTTTTTAAATTAATCCCCTACACCTGGGGAGAAATTCCCATCAGTTAGCAAAAGAAAAGCAGCAGGGGAAGGCACAGTCATCTGTATTTACATGTAGCTTAATGAATTGTAAAAATCCAAGACATTTAATTTTTAAATTTAGAAACTCCCAAAAGTTAAAATGCCAGTACTTGAGGCACAACCATTTGCTTATTTATTCAACATTTTAACAAAATTAAGACACACTGACCAAACATAATAACTAGAATTCGCAAAATGTGCTTATGTTTTTTCCCTAACTAATTCAGGCTATGGCTTTAAGCTTCTTTTTAGGGGAATATAACTTCTCCCTCGATTTTCAATTCTTGTTAAACCAAGCTCAATTTATATGAAAGTAACGTGACCCCTACCAAACTTCGCAATTAGAACAATCTATCCGGTCACTCAAATCCCTTTCAATTATCTTAATGAAATTAAAGCATGAGAACAAGAAAAATCCAAACCAACTCATCCTTAAAAACAAGATTTGTGAAAATGCTTTGCCTGGGAAGAGAGCTGGAATCTACACAGGCATATAGATGACATGTTTTGTAGCCATCTATTTCTGCACAGCACCAGTGAAATGCATAGCACTCTCCTGCTCTCCAGCACACACACTCTCACCAGTATCTAACCAGATACACGCAGTCCTGATTTAAATTAACTTTCAGCTTATTGTTTGGCTCAGGTTGGGAGTTGGGGGGATGGGAGAGGGGCAGGCAGAAACCCTAACCCCATCTTGCAAAACCCAGAAAGGCTTAGAGGCCCACCCCGGTGCGACTGGGAGGCAGCAGTGCCTTTCCAACTGGAGTTAGAGCCGGAACCTATGGTGTGAGTTGGCTGAAGGTTTTAAAAAATAAAACAAAACAAAAAAATAGAGCAGGAATCTGGCCGGCTCTAGCGAAAGGAAAGGAGTCTCCACTGCTCCAAAGGGCTTCATAAGAAAAAGAAAAAGGGAAAGAGCCATGTCTCCAAAATGCTTCAGAGGCTAAAACAATCTGCAAACATTCTGTAAAGGGACATACTACACACATGATCTCGGAGACGAGAAATCCCCCTCCTTAAGTAGCACAAAATCTTCCTGTCTTCATCTTTTGGTGGTTGTAAGCAAAAATGCACCCAGGAGGAGTGGGGTGGAAAGCGGGAAGACAAAGGTGCCGACTGCAAGAACCTGTAGAACTTTGGAGTGACTCAAAGGCACTTCGGGGCCGGAGAGGCCCCGGCGTTTACGCACGCGTTCCAATACCCCGGGCGAGCTCACAGGGCAGAGGCAAATTTCCCTCCAGTCGGCCGCGCCCACGGCCTCCCAAACCCGGACAGAAAGGCGCGCCCCCCGCGTGTCCGCAGCTGCTTTCGCCTGTCTTGCTCCTGGAGGGGTAGGGGAATCATCCGCTGCTTCCCAAGTCCGGCAGACTATCCCCCGAAACTGCTTGTTGCGACCCATTTCCCGTAGGAGCAATTTGACCCGCTCTGACCGAGGACATTCAGCTGTGAGCTTCCGAGAGATTTTTGTAACCAATAACCATAATCCCGCGGCAGAGGCCACAGACAAGCTTTCAATTCCTACCCAGCATCATCAACACACACACACCCCCGCCATAAACTTAAAAGCAAGGGGAAAAGACCAGAACACGCCACACGGCAGCCGGGTAAGCACCAAAGGACAAGAAGTTCTCAGCTGAGTCTCTCCACCCAATAACGGAGTGAGAACAGAATCGGGGGAAACAGAAGCAGCAGCTCACCTTTGCCTTTTTGGGACCGAGTGCTCAACTTCTATGGGTTTCCCGTGCAGTTCTATTTTACCTGCGGACACACAAGAAGTGAGAGACGGTCGGCCGAGTTCAGCGGCTCTCCCTGCCCGAAAGACCCGCACAGCCCAACTGGCGACACAAATGGCCTCCTGAGGCCCCCGAAGGGTCCCCGAGACCCGGACGCGGCTCCAGACGGAGGGAGAAGCCGACCCCCTCGGGCGGCGTGGGCATTTAACTTGCAGATGGTTGAGGAGCAGGGTCCGCTGACGGGCCCACTACTTGGGTATCAGTCCAGTCCCCAAGCCTCCCCCACCGACCCCTGGGGGCCACCAACACGAAGCCCGCAAGAGGGACACGGCCCATCCTCTCACCGCCCTGGACACGCTCCACAGGACA
This sequence comes from Colobus angolensis palliatus, assembly GCF_000951035.1. NCBI lineage: Eukaryota > Metazoa > Chordata > Mammalia > Primates > Cercopithecidae > Colobus > Colobus angolensis. Next base: position 6,098,360 of record NW_012115477.1, read on the forward strand.
GACTCGGGGCAGGGGGCTCCCCTGGCTTTCTTCAGGAGGGGGCGCCCTGGCCCTGCCCTCTGCTTCAGCCCAGACCCGCCGGGAACACTCAGCAGTGGGCTTGGGGAGGACAGGGAGTGGCGGG
>NW_012115477.1:6098621-6098981 GCF_000951035.1 Colobus angolensis palliatus
GCGGGCGGCCCGGTGCGTGGCGGCGATTCCCTTCCAGGCGACCAGCCGCCCCCGCCCACCTGCCCCTATCGCTCGTCGGACCGGGGGAGGTGGAACGGGGAAACCGGGCACACTCTCTCCTCCCGCAGGGTGGGGAGGAAGCGCGGGGCCGCCTGTGCGAGGCACCAGCCCCGCGGTCTCACTCGGCAGCAAGGTCGAGGCCACTTTCCGTTCTCCACGGCCGGGGTTTCGGGGCGCAGCACAGACAGCGCCGTAAATAACGACCGAGGAAAGCAGGAAGGAATGAGGCACAGGCGGGCATTCTAGCTCGGCCCCCGAGGCCCAGCGTGCCGGGGCCTGGAGCACGCGCCTGGGCCCAGG
>NW_012115477.1:6099031-6112247 GCF_000951035.1 Colobus angolensis palliatus
CTGGGCGGGCGGTGCAGGGCTGGGGCGAGAGCCCGGGTGGGGCCAGGCCCGGGCCCACCTGAAAGCGCCTCGATGGCCTTGAGGGCCCAGCTCTCGTCCGGGCAGTCCACAAACGCGTAGCCAGTCTTCACCAGGAAGGGTCCCGACACCGGGATCTTGGCGTCCTTGAAGATACTTTCTAGGTCCGAGGGGGCGGTGTTGTCGCTGAGGTTTCCGATATACAGTTTGTTCATTGTGAAGAGTGGTTGTTTAAAAAAAAATTAACGAGAAAAACGAAAAATTAAAACCACCCACGGTGATGGATGGATCCAGCTGGTTTTGTTCCCCCTCGTCTTCTCGCCTTTAAAATACACAAACACAGTAAGAACCAAGCACAAGAATGAGGAGCGAAAAATCAGATCCGAGGCTTGTTTTTCCTTGTCTAGATATGTTTTAAAAGAGAAAGAAAAGAAAAAGCCTAGCTACAACCCAAACGCATCCACCAGTCTTCCTAAGTCTGAGAAGGAGGCGGGATTAGCAAGAGAAAGGAGGAGGAGGAGGGGAAAAAACTACTTTTTGTCTCTTCCTCCCCAACCCCTTTGGCTTCGGCCAGCGGACTGTGAAAATATCACACTACGTGAGGCAGGCGCCGCCTCCCCATAAAAAACCCAGAAGGGTGACTGGCAGGAGGGAGGGGAGAGGAGGAGGAGGGATGAAGGCGCAGGAGGCGGAAAAAATCCGCTCCGAGTGTCCGGCTTTTTGAATGAGCCACGTGTTCAAACTACAAATCAACGTCTCACGTGAGGAATCCCAGAGCCTCAATTAGAGTGGGTTTCGGAGAAAAAAAAAAAGCGAGCGAGAGGAAGAGGGGGAGGGGAAACGAGATTGGGAGAGGGACCCTGAGAAGGGGGAGGAGGAAGAGGGAAAATGCTAAAGGAACCGCAGCCGGCACCGAGGGGAGCGCGGCGCGGGGCGCTGACGGTCACAACTCGAGTTTGGAAAGGGTTATCTGGTCTGGGCGGATCCTGGGAGGGAGGGCTGGGATATTGATTTTTTTTTTTTTAATGAGGAAATGGGTAGAGGTACTAACAGGCAATTCCTCAGCTCTAGTTACCGTAGTTTTAATCATTCGATTTTTCAGAATAGGTTATTAACAACAAAACCAGAGTCACAATCCCGAACTCGCCTGGTGGCTTTAATGGCATTAGAAGTGTAACCCCGGCAAAGCCGCAGGCACGTTTCTAAGGCTGGCAGGGACGGAAACGCTGCGAGGAGGGGTGGGGGACTGGGTGAAGGGGGCAGGGGGTATTGGCAAGACAGGCGGGCGACGCACCCCACCCTGTGCGCCCTTCTCGGGCCCCGGGCACCGCGCGAGTGGGGGCGGCCTGGGCCCGGGGCGGTGGGGGATGGGAGCCCGCAGCGTCCTGGGCGGGTGTCTGGGCGACACCTCCTCCGCCTCCGCCTGCGCTCGCGGTGGCTCTCGGCTTCGCGTTTGCCATTGGTTGCGCGATTCAGAAAAGGCTCCAGGATAAATGAGGCCGGGGGCGGGCTTGGCCACTGGTGGGGGAGGGGAGTGCAGGGGCGGAGGTTTCTAGCTAGGGGCTGGGGTCGTCGGGAACCTGGGCCGCTGGAGGAGAGAAGTCAAAGTGGGAGAAGTCGGTACTTAAAGGGAAATCCTCTCTTCCTGTAGTTTTTAAAGGGGGAGGAGTGGAGCAGGCTGGTACTTTTATTTAAGTAATTTTAGTTGGAGAACTTGAGACTTAAAACTGGAAGACCGTCCTGCGTTACCCCTAGGTGGTATTCGTATTTGAAAAACTGTTCGAGCCTCTTTCTGCCTCTTTTCTGCCTACATTTGGCCATGAGAGCCATACATAATTTTCTCTATATGTAATGAGTACAATGGTGGTTGTTGGGGGAGGATTTGGGCCCGGTGGAGCCTTTGTGGGCCAACAAAATGTAAACTGGAGACGAGCAATACGGAAACGAAGGCAGTGCTGGGGTTCTGGTGGAAATCTCCAAGTGTCGTTTAATGATTGTGTACTCCACTCAAAGGTTTCATTTGCACTAGATAGTTGTGTTTTTAACAGGTATATTTTTAACACGTATTCTATGGAAAAGATATAACATGCAAATTCTTTAAGTGAAATAAATTCTATATAACATGAAAATATAGACAAGAATCTTTAATGACTTGGTGCTCTTACTGGTAGAAAAAAGGTATCCTAAATAGAGGAAATATTGTGATTTACGCTGGAAACATCTTCGGTAATTGATAAAAGCTTCTCTCTCAAAACCGTTGTTAGCATTTTAAAATGTGTATTTTTCATTTAAAAGATGAATGGTAGATTTAAACATGGGAATTACTGCATGATATAAAGAGTATTTACATTTTGTCTTTTAAAGGGAACTTACTTTGTAATTTTGTGTTAAGGAACCGGAAGGTGTCAGATCATCCATTTTAAATGCAATTGTTCTTTCTTACAGGTTTTTCTTTCCTGCCAAGCGAATCCAACATTTTAAACGTAAACACACTTTCACAATATTTGATTCACGTTTAATGAAATGTTGTTACTTTATAAAATAGGGGGACAGACGTGTTTTTGTGTTACAATATTTGGAACTGAATTAAGAGCTCAGCCTTGAAAGAACGTTTTGGTAAAATTTCTCTTTAAGTTTATGGTTAGGTTTAACTTTTTTAAAGCTTTTTTTTTTAAAAAAAGAGAACTTTAGTTTGAAAAAAGAAAAGATGTATTCTTTTGGCTTCTGTGGTATGCAAAATGTAAATATCAAAAATTATGGATTTATTTTAAATGTACCTGTTGTAGAAAAGCCATTTGGAGAAATGTTCTTCATTCATTCATTTGGTAATATTTGCCCTTCTCAGTATCACTGTAAATTTTACAACCTGTTGATCATTTAACTTTTAGTAATTTTTCATAAAAACAAATTGTGTGTGTTCAGTTTGCTTCCAAAATCAATTGAACCATGGCTTCTGGGTTGACTGTATTTGCTTTTACTAAAACTGAGACCTAAGGAAATATCTACTTCTAAAGCATGGAATAAATTGTTTATTTTCCATAAATACTAGTCCATGCTTGTCTGACACTATCAAGCAAATCTTAACAGCTGGAATTTAAAACAAGTGTATGTTTTGATGAAATATGTTCCTGGGACTCCTGTTAACCTAATCTGTGTATTATTGTAACAAACTGGATAGTCCATCTAGGACCTTAAAAACATACACGAGTAATGTAAGCTCAGACATCAAAGAGAGGTAGATGCAGTCCACTCCACTTCCAGTCTCCAATCATTTAAGGGCTGAGTCAAAAGATCTTAGGTAGTTTTCTTGCACTAGCACTTCAAGTACAAAGATACCTTTGGTGAATTTTCAAGAATGAATATAAAATCAATTTAACTTCCAGGTCTTTTTTAATGAATCTCACACAAATTAACTGGTTATAGGCTACTTCAGCTTCTTCCTGAAGCAGTTGTAGCTCCTAATTAATGTGATCTCCACGAAGAAAGAACTCCCACCTTGTACCTTGTGTGTGCTCTAGGATGCGGCTGAGTCCAGTTGCAGACTGTTTACTCTTTGGACAGCTGCATCTCCTCCTTATCTGCTGAACTGAGGACTGTACAAATGTTTCTTTTGGGTCAGCATAATATTAAAGCATAGCTATGTTTAGAAGGCCAGTTACCGTTGCTGTACCCACACGTCAGGGGCAAAGGCTGAGTGGGCAGATGGGGGGAAGGGGCTGACACCCCTCCTCACGCCCGACTTGGGACCAGCCTGGAGTCTCAAGCCGAATCCCCTCACGCGGGTGGGCACACAATGCCTGGCGTGTCGCTTGGGCCTCCTCCGAGGTGCTTTAACAGGCTCTTGCGCTTTTGAACGGCCCTCCTGGACTCTGATCTGTTTAAACCAGGGGCGTAGTAAGTGGTAACCTGGATCTGCCCTCTCCTTGGAAGCTGCCTGTATATATCTTATTGTTTAAAATAAATAAAAATGGTGCCCCGGGAGAGAAGATGGGGTTGTTTCCTTTTTCCTCTGGCTCTGCCCTGAGAAAGAGGGCGGGATCCTCACAGCTCAACACTGGGGAGGGTCTTTCGTCGGCAGCCGGCTCGCCTCGGAGGGCCTGGACCACTGGACCGCCCTTTCCCGGGGCCCTACCGCGGGACCGCGGGCTTCTGGGTCCTCCTGGGGTTGCGTCCATATGTGCGGAGCCGTGTGGCCGGGGCCCTCGCCGCGCCACCCCACCTGAGTCCGCCCGCCAGCGCGGGGACGCACCGGGCAGCGTGGGTTTGGCGATTCTCCCGCACCTCCGGTCTCAGTTGCGTGTGTGCGCGAGGGATTCCGTGGGGCTCAGGGATGCTTGGTACCCACTGGGGAGAATCCCTCGCCGAACCCTGCGGGTCTGCCCGGGGTGGGGCGGGCCGCGAGACTGGCGCGCAAAAGCGGGTACAAGGCGGGGCTCCCGCGCTCCCCGGGGCCGGCTTGCCGAGTCCAAGTTGAGCAACCGGCGTCGAGAGAGACACCGCCCCTGCTGCGGGCGGGGGCCTCTCCTCGCTCCCGATTGGCTGACGGGGGGAGCCTATCGCCGTGGGCCGCCTCCGCCAGAGCGGTTTGCTGGTTTCCATTCATTGGCCCCGGAGCCGCCCCTGGATTTCCATCTTTTGTGGCGCGAAAATAACCCTTTGCTCCCTCGTTGGTTTTGTTGAGGTTGAGAGGTGGGATTGTGTTCCCCTCTGCTCGCTCTCGTTTTTCCTGCCCTTTAACTGCTCGCCCCCAGCCCCAACCCCCAAGGAGGAAAGAGGGAGGTAACGCTGAGGAAGGGTGGAAAGCAGTTCTGCGTCCGTGGGTGGAGCCCGCCCCTTGGCTGACCGCATGGTGCCCGCACGGTCCCCTCCCTTCCCCCAACGTCCAGCGCCCGGAGGTTCTGGATTTGCGCCATGCTCAGCAGCTGGAGTCACATCTTCGTTTCCCTGCCCATTTCCAACATCTTAGAGTTTATACGTCCTTTTTTACTTAAAACAACTACAACCAAATATGTTCTCAGGTACCTGAACTTTTCTGGGCTTCTAGAGTAATCGACTCGCCCTGCCCCCTCCCTTCCTAAACCCCTTTGTGGTCCACAGGGTTGTTTTAAGCAAAATCAAACAACCCCTCCAAAAAAAGCAAACGAAAAATTCCGGGTAAAATCAACTATGCTGAGACCACGTTTTCGTTGAAGCTGCCCTAAGACCAATGAAGCTGAGACCGACCTTCAAGGATTAACGATTTCTGTAGCTGAAATGTTCCAATTTTACTGACGTTTGGTGGAGACGGTGAGAAAAAATAAATATGAATTTGACTTGGAAAAGCACAAAACAAACGAAATAATCATATTTAATTTGATTAACTGAAAAGGCAAACAGCTACAATGGTGTATACTAGGTACTGGTGTCTTTGGTGAGTTTGTAATTATATACATAAATTGCTGTTGGTTTCATCAAAAATACAGATCAGAACTCTGGCTATGACAAAAAAAGAAGGAAGTATAAATTTGTTTGGTATATCTAATTTCATAACAGACTTTACTAACTTTTAATTATCTGGAGAAAAGGAAATGTACCAGTTAAGAATATAAATTAATTTGTTTGCAGATAATTGTTCATTTTTTGTCTTGACAAAATACTCGATTTGGTTAAAAACGGTAAAATGATAATTCTTCAGTAAATATTTAAAACTTTGAGAGGATTGGTTTAAATCAGAGAGTTCAAAGATTTTCTGTGTTGTTTACTCTTAGTGATGTTACATCCTGTGATGTTACATCTTCCTCTAAGTGCTTTTGAAAAAATTACTAGTTCTGTTACTCTCTAAAAACTAAAGTAACATAAATTGCCATGTACCAAAATTTTAAAACAAATTTTAACAACTGAATTGGTTAGTAAAGAAAAACTACTTTAAAACAGAAGTAATCATTAAACATATTTTATTTACATTTATATAATTCAACTACATTTCACTAATGTGGTTGATAGTATTTTTGAACTTGTCATGTAAAATTATTCATCAGAAACATTAGAATAACTTAGAAATGGTTTGAGTTGAGTAAATTAATTAAAACTTAAGGACTGAATTTATAGTATGCTAAAGATTATAGAGTTAATTTAGATAATCCTTTATCACCTAAGAAATTTAAATTATGAAAATATGATTGTGAAATGATTCTAGGTTGGAATTTATATATTCAGTTATTTTTTATTTTGGAAATGATACAGTAGAAAACTATTGAGGAATTTATTAGAGAAAATTGTAATTGTAAAAATAAAAAAAGTCAAAATTAATCATTTAGACAAGCCAAAACTCTAAAACCTGGGATATTTTTTAATGTTTTATCAAAATCAAAGATTTATACAATCAATATTTTAAAAAAACAAACAAAAAACTGTTCTGTTTGACAGAAACTGATTTTTTAAATTTTCAACTACTGAGTCAGGAATTGGAATTTTTATCTGGTAAACATTATCCATAGTTGTTAAAGTAGTAGATAAGCATGAGTACTTTTATTGGAATTATATCCTGTATTAATACTACTTCACTTAGGTGAAAACTTTAAAATACTCATTCTTCTGGAGGAGGGGTGGGAAGGATGAGACCTTCACTGAAGACTCTTTGGTGATTAGTGTGTACATATGTATTTGCAGACCAGCCACAGAAAACAGGGTAGGCGTTTGTTTATAGGGGGAGGGGTCTGGGGAAACTGGAAAGATTTGGGTATTTAATCTTGTTTATTGGTTGCAACTCATTTATCCTGCAGGTTTCCTTGCTCAGTGTGGAGGGAAGAGGGTAGAGAGAGAATGTATTAACTAATGGTGTAAAATGGGAAAGTAATCCATGCATGAAATCCCACTGGAAAGAACAATAAAAACCTACTCTCCCCACTAAAATAATCTGAAAACGAAGCACATGCTGAGGTTATAGCTAGTTTTCAGCACTCTCTAACACCTACATTTAAAAGACACATGCTAGGTTGCTGTGTTCATATTTGGACCCTTTGTTTTCTTGACCATTTCTATTCCAGAAACTCATTCCAAACATCTCAGGAATTAAAGGTTCTTTAATAAAACAGCAGATCTCATGACATATATTTAGATATAAATTAACTCTTTCTAGTCTATCTTTAAGGTAAACTGATTAATGCCTCATGCTATCTATAAATGTAAAGTTAATTTTTAGATGTACTGAGGCAGAATAAATTTTACAATTCCTTACTTGCAAGATGATGATAGATCATTACTATTTCCATTTGGATTCATTAAAATTCATTCCTTCTTGATTTTAGTTTACATTTTGGTCCTAAGCTATTCTCTAGCATGATGATCCTAGCTTTAAAGAGGGAAACAGCAGGCTAAGTGAGGGGTTTTTGTTTTTTGTTTCTATTTCAAAATATCTCAGCTGAAGTTCATAAAGAATCTGAGAGCATAAGATATAGTAGAGAAAAACAAAACTTAATCATCTTTCTCAAAATCTATACTGTAAAAAAATTTGTCCTGAAATTCATGCCTAACATGCTTCTATTGAAACATGGACTTTTTTTTTTTATAGAGGATTGTTTAAATATAAACACATGTATATTCTTAATCTGTGTATATTCTTAATCCCCAATGTGATTGTTGGCACTATCACATTGGGGATTAAAAATATACAGAGAGAGAGAGAGAATTTTTCTTGCTTTTTCTCAACTGACTTAAATTTAGTGATCAGTTATTTCTAAGTTGACAGTACTAGTGCCTTCTTAAAGCCAAAATTTTGTTTGAACTGAGGTTTAATTTAATATCAATAATTGGACCTGACTGATAATTTCCAATTCTTGATTGATTTTGTTTTGGCAGTGGGTGGGGGGGGGGTCTTGTGTCATTCATTGAAGCAGTTTTTCTGTTTTTTTAATTATTTTTTCTTTGTAGGGTAAACCATTTATATATTATTTGTAACTTAAAATCTTTTTCCTAGCATTTTCCAAGGTTTGAAGAATAATTTAAAAGTAAATCTTCCTTTTAAGATTTGAATAAAGACTTTTTAAATTGTGTACAATATAAATAAATATGAAATATTTTGTGTTTTAATCATCCATTAAGCCGAAATAACTGCATGGTTCCTTTTTTATAAGTAGCCTAAATCTAATCCAGCTATTAGAAATCTAATTACTAAAAAAGATACCAACGAAGTAACAATTCATAAAAGCCAAAAAAAAATCAGTTTTTGTTATAACAGAAATAGATACTGTTTCTATCATCTGGTGAACATTTTGTTATTAGACAATTAAGTACAGAATGATGTTACCATGTTTTGTTTTCGTTTGTTCAAAATTGCCTAGAATTTTGTTCCTTGACTCTGTTACCATATATCTGGTGGTAATTTCTTTGCTTTTGTATTTCTTCCTTACCAAGATTCAAATGATATCTTTGCTTTTCATTTAAATAAATATCTATAAAAAGCCAAATAGAAAATAAACTAAAACATCAAAAGTTGTATTGTAGTACACTGTAAGTGCTTATTTCTGCAACCATAGTGATATATTCAAATTTTATTTTAATCCCAAGTCAATATAGTGACTTTTTGAAAGAGATTAAATTGAATTTTGTTTTAAAAATTAATAAAGCAAAAAAAAGTCAAGTAGATGTTTTAATTCAGTGAATAGACAATAGGGCGAAAGGTAACATTACTCTGTTCCGTCAACAACAAGAGATCTTCCAGTTGAGGGCAGTTTTGTCGGGTATGGAATGCACTCAGTGTGTGCACTTGGACATGTGAATATATGCACATATTTCTGCTGAGAAGCCCTTTAGAGAGATTAGTGAAGGAGCAAAGCAAGATAGAACTTGTGTTCAAATTCTGAGGTTGCAGGTTAAAACAAGCAAGGGAAGCACTACTTTTAAAGTGTTTTCTTAACCATCAGAATACTTGAGTATGATGTCTTTAAAGCTGGGGAGATAAGACTAACAGTATAGATTGAAATGAAATTATGATGCTACTAGTATATCACCATTAGAACTTACATCATACAAATATGTTTTCCATTTTTTAATCTTTCTATAACTCATTTTCTATTTAAAATATATGTAGTTAGTATTATACATATAAAATATTGATCAATATTATTAAAACATAAACATAACCAGTTTAAAAACTGGTAGAAGTAATACGAGTCACATATTTTGAAGTTAAATTTATCTCCAAAGCATGAAGTTATCACAAATCCTTTCTGTTGGATTGTTCTACCACTTCTATTTGTGTACATTATTCATAATAGATACATTAATCAAAATAAACAGTATTATCTGAGAAAATGTCTATAAAAAAAAGAGCCAAAGATAGATACTGGTCTGTTCTTGTCGTGAAAACAACAATGGTTTTTGAAACTTAAATAAGGACAGAAAACTCAGATTTAAGTGAAGTGTGAGTCCTGTTATTTACTGTCTTTATTTGGGGTTAGGAGAGCTGAGATTAAACTGTAATGTTGGTTCAGGAATGACCACCAACAAAGTTTTAAGTTGCTATAAATGAAGAATGTTCTTTCAATCAAATGATAGCCCCTTCCTGTTATTCTTTAAAATAATTTTTCTTATTTATTAAATATTCTTAAATTATTTCATTGCAAAGTGAGGGAGAGTCATATTGTATTAGGATAACCAAACGTTTTTAACACTTTGAGCCTCTAAATGGATGAAGAATGCCCATTGCTTTTTAAACCAAAACAAAAACAAGTTTATCTTTGTTACAATAAGTGATGCATTTATCTTCTTTCTTTACCTATGGCAATGTTCTGCTAACATAGTAATAAACTGAGTTGCTCTCTGGGTGTGGCAGTTAATAGAAATAAATATATTACAGTGAAGCACAGAGAGGATATATAAGCAACAAAAAATAAAAATATCAGATTTATGGAACTCTTGATTAAGCTAAAATTTAGAGTATCTTCTTACAACCAAATCCAGTAATCAAGCTTACAGTCTTTAAAACCTGTAACAAAGTAAAAACTTGAAAGTATTGTTAGTATGAAGTTGTTGCTAATTATGAGAAAAATCTATTTGTGGTTTCGTTTAATGTAAGTTTATATAATATAAAATACAATTATTTTGTTTTTAAAGTTTTTTCCCCATGTTTCTTTCAAGTAAATTCAAAAACGTGAAAGTTAAACTGAGCCAGGCGCGATGGCTCATGCCTGTGATCCCAGTACTTTGGGAGGCCGAGGCAGGCACATCACAAGGTCAGGAGATCGGGACCATCCTGGCCAATATGGTGAAACCCTGTCTCTACTGAAAATACAAAAATCAGCTGGGCGTGGTGGCACGCACCTGTAGTCCCAGCTACTTGGGAGGCTGAGGCAGGAGAATTGTTTGAACCTGGGAAGCAGAGGTTGCAGTGAGCCATGTTTGTGCCACTGCACTCCAGCCTGGGTGACAAAGCGAGACTCCATCTCAAAAAAACAAAAAGAAAAAAGAAAGTTCAACTGAAGACTGTTAAAGTTGTTTTATAAAAATCAGGTATCTGTGGATTAAAATATGATCCTTTTCTAACTTTTCCATGAAAGCTTGGAATATAACCTATTAAAAGCTAACTGACAGCCGGGTGTGGTGGCTCATGCCTGTAATCCCAGCACTTTGGGAGGCTGAGGCAGTCGGATCGCCTGAGGTCAGGAGTTCGAGACCAGCCTGGCCAACATGTTGAAACCCCATCTCTACTGAAAATACAAAAATGTAGCTGGGCGTGATGGCACGCACCTGTAGTCCCAGCTACTTAGGAAGCTTGAGGCAGGAGAATTGCTTGAACCTGGGAAGTGGAGGTTGCAGTGAGCCGAGATCACAACACTGCAAAAAGCTCATAAAAGAAGTTTTGCTGATTTAAAAAAAATATGTATCTTACAGGTAATGTAAGGACATTGGAGATTTTGATTGTATATCTATATCTATATGTAGCTGATTAGAGGTTGTATATTCCCAGATTCATTTTGAAAACAATACATTTGAAGAAAATTGCCACTTTGGCATTATCAAAGTGATTCTGCAATGTAAAATGAAGTAATAGACTCTGGATTTTGAATCCTGCTATGGACATACCAATGTAAATATGCAAATATAGTCTTGTTTTCAAAAGCCAGGCTAGAGTGCATGTTAAGAAATCAGACTCTGTGACGTAAAGGGAAGTCAAAGTGTTTAAAGCACTTGTAACAGGAAAAGAACGCATACATAACTGGAAGGTATCTTCTGGTTATATCCACTATAGTAAATAGTATATCCATTATAGTAAATAGTAAGTTACAATTTCTCTAAAATATAATTTTGATAGTTAAGATTTTATCTTTGGAAGTGTATGCTTTTAGCACTTTTTATTTAATGAAAAGAGAGATTGAGGCAGTGTGTGTTACAACCTAGTACTAGAAGACTCAAAGTGGGAAGATACAATATCTACCCCTTTGTTTGTTTCTGAGACAGAGCCTCCCTCCATAGCCCATGCTGGGATGCAGTGACTTGAACACAGCCCACTGCAGCCTTGAACTACTTGACTTAATTAATCCTCCCACCTCAGTCTCCTGAGTAGCTGGGACTACAAGGCACGTACCACCATGCCCAGCAATTTTTTTTTTTTTTTAAATACAGTGTCTCACTATATTGCTCAGGCTGGTCTTGAACTCCTGGGCTCAAACGATCCCCTTGCCTCAGCCTCCCAAAGTGCTGGGATTACAGGTGTGAGTTACCACACCTGGCCCTATTTAAATATATTCCAAATTCTTAGATACTTTGGATAAGGAAGTTTGGTGGGTTTGTTTGTTTTCTGTTTAATAACTAGGGGATTGTACATTCTCTTTTACATGACTTTCATTTGAACTTGTTTCATAAAGATGTTTCTATAATTTGAAGGCTAGACAGATTATTAGGGATCTACTAGATACCCATTTACCATTGAGGCCAAGGAAGGTCAGTGCAGGCAGACACACAGCTAGTTCAGTGGCAGGACCAAGATGTGTTCATCACCAAAGGACATGATAGAACAACCCAAGGGAGAACAAGTATGTTTTTCCTATTTTTGGTAACAAGAAAACAGACCCAAGATGAGGTATGCCCAGACACAAAATAATTACCTTCTTAAATAAAACACCTACATTTATGCTTACCAGGGGTTCTGCAAGTTATGGAAAGCTTAAAGGTTGAAAGTTTTGATGGTGGAGGAGACCTTGAAAAAAATCACCTGCTGTACCTCAGTAACTTCAGTCAAGATCTCGTTTAAACTCGCAAACAGGTAAAATCAGTTCACTAAAAGGCTGCTAGGGAAGAAATCCCATGATTTATTTAGCCTGTGATCTCTCTCCTGTCTCTCAAAAGCTTGATTTAAGGCCCAGCTATATCAGAATCGCTAGGTAACAAGGAATCTGCTTGCTTGCTTGCTTTCTCTCTCTCTCTCTTTCTTTCTCTCTGTCTCTCTCTCTCTCTTTCTTTTTTCTTAGACAAGATCTCACTATGTCACTATGTTGCCCAAACTCCTGGCCTAGGGTAGTCCTCCTGCCTTGGCCTCCCAAAGTGCTGGGATTACAGTCCTGAGCCTCCATGCCCAGCCAAGAAATCTGCTTTAACAGTCACCTCACACACTCCTAGTGGTAAGGTAAATTCTTCCTTATATCAAACTTGAAAAATGTTATGCTCTGATTTACTCCAGATTACCAATCGGCGGGGTTGAATTTTATTATATTTTTGCTTCAGTGAAACATTGGAGGCTGGGCATGGTGCCTCATGCCTGTAATCCCAGCATTTTGAGAGGCCGAGAGGAGGATCACTTGAGCTCGGGAGTTGGAGACCAGCCTGGCCAACATGGTGAAACCCCATCTCTACCAAAGTATAAACATTAGCTGCGCATCCATAGTCCCAGCTACTCAGGAGGCTGAGGTAGGAGGATCGCGTGAGCCCGGGAGTTTGAGGCTGCAAGTGAGCCGAATCTGAGCCACTGCACTCCTGCCTAGGGGACAGAGAAAGACTCTGTCTCAAAAAAAAAAAAAAAAAAAAAAAAAGGGAGAAGGGCACATGTCATCAGGACTTTCTGGAGCTGGGACTTCACAGGCAGCAGGCATCCTTCAATTTCAAAAATGTATTTTAAAAAAGGGAAAAAAGAAAAATACCACGGGGTGGAGGGGCTGTGTATTACTACTTAATATTTCTTACCTAAGTTCACATGAAGCACAAGGGTCTGAATCTTTTTTTTTTT
>NW_012115477.1:6118597-6119340 GCF_000951035.1 Colobus angolensis palliatus
CGGCCGTGGATGGGGCCGTGGCCAAGACCGCGGAGCTCGCGGAGGCAAGGCCGAGGATAAGGAGCGGATGCCCGTCACCACACTGGGCCCCCTGGCCAAGGACATGAAGATCAGGTCCTTGGAGGAGGAGATCTATCTCTTCTTCCTGCCCATCAAGGAATCTGAGATCATTGACTTTCTCCTGGGGGCCTCTCAAGGACGAGGTTTTGAAGATTATGCCCGCGCAGAAGCAGTAGATCCGCCCAGGCCGGCCAGCGCATCAGGGACTACAACGGCCACGTTGGTCTGGTTGTTAAGTGCTCCAAGTAGGTGGCCGCCGCCATCCGCGGAGCCATCATCCTGGCCAAGCTCTCCATTGTCTCCGTGCGCAGAGGCTACCGGGGGAACAAGATCGGTAAGCTGCACACCATCCCTTGCAAGGTGACAGGCCGATGCAGCTCTGTGCTGCTGCGTCTCATCCCCTCGCCCAGGGGGCACTGGCATCATCTCAGAGCCTGTGCCCAAGAAGCTGCTCATGATGGCTGGTATCTGTGACTGCTACACCTCAGTCAGAGACTGCACTGCCACTCTGGGCAACTTTGCCAAGGCCACCTTGAATGCCATCTCTAAGACCTATAGCTACCTGACCCCCGACCATCTGGAAGGAGACTGTATTCACCAAGTCTCCCTATCAGGAATTCACTGACCACCTCCCCAAGATCCACACCAGAGTCTCCGTGCAGAGGACTCAGGCTCCAGCTGTG
>NW_012115477.1:6120362-6121880 GCF_000951035.1 Colobus angolensis palliatus
TGGTCTCAATCTCCTGACCTCGTGATCCGCCCATCTTGGCCTCCCAAAGTGCTGGGATTACAGGCTTAAGCCACCGCGCCTGGCCGTCTGATTCTAACAGAAGGAAATATTTTATGAAAATGTATTGTTGGCTGGGAACGGTGGCTCACGCCTGTAATCCCAGCACTTTGGGAGGCTGAGGCGGGTGGATCACCCGAGGTCAGGAGTTCAAGACCAGCCTGGCCAACTGGTGAAACCCCATCTCTACTAACTGTACAAAAATTAGCCGGGCGTGGTGGCGGGCACCTGTAATCCCAGCTACTTAGGAGACTGAGGCAGGAGAATCGCTTGAACCCGGGAGGCAGAGATTGCAGTGAGCTGAGATGGTGCCACTCCAGCCTGGACAACTAGCGAGACACCGTTTCAAAAAAAAAGAAAGAAAATGTATTGTTTTACTTGGATTGTTGAGACAAATTTCTTATATTTGTCCAGGACGTCGGCTTGTGTTAATGGCTGGCATTAATAAGGGATTCCTTTACAGGGGATAGTTTTTTCTTTTCTTTTCTTTTTTCTGCTTTCTCCACAAACTGTTACTTGGGACTCCCCCTACTCCTATCTCCTAAGGAGTTGAAGAACCACTGAGGGAATTGCAAGCCCAAGCTCTCACCCCTAACTAGATACATGAACTGAAAAGTAAGTCACAGTCCTTGGCTGTGCCTTTTTTTTTTTTTTTTTGAGACGGAGTCTCGCTGTGTTGCCCAGGCTGGAGTGCAGTGGCCTGAATAAGTCGACCTCCTGGGCTCTCACGATCCTCCCACCTCAGCCTCCCAAAGTGCTGGGACCACAGGCCTGAGCCACCGTGCCCAGCCTTGGCTGTGCCTTTGAATTAAAAGCTGCTTTTCAATAACTTCATTTACCTGTCAATCGGTTTGTCTTCCTTCCTAAACTGTGGATGCTGCCCTGGTGCTTGTTTTGTGTGTGCGTAGCTGATGTTGCTGTGACCCTGGGTCAGTTTTCTTCACCTCCCGGGCCTTTGTTTCCACAACTGTAAAAAGAGTTAAACTACTTCTACCACCCTTTCTCTTTTTCATCGCAAGAGAGCACTGAGTGGTTTTCAACAGGTATTGGTGGAATTTAGTTTTCAGAAAAATGACTAAGACTGGGAATATTGATAAAATGATTGGACCAGTTTAGAAAGTACTATAAAATGCAAGAGAGAAAGGGATGCTTGCTTGACACTGGAAAATAATGCAGGGAGGGATAATTTGTGTCCATATAACCAGGATCAGAGACAGAGAGAAGGAAAGAAAATTTTACTCAAATAGCACGGCTAGGTAAGTTTGTGGGGAAAGCAGAAAAAAAAAAAATCTATTCCCTGTAAAGGAATCCCTTACTGGCCGGGTGTAATGGCTCATGCCTGTAATCTCAAAACTTTGGGAAGCCGAGGCGGGTGGATCATTTAAGGCGAGGAGTTCGAGACCAGCTTGGCCAATATAGTGAAACCTTGTCTCTACTTAAAAAAAAAAAAGAAAAAAAAAA
>NW_012115477.1:6127245-6132651 GCF_000951035.1 Colobus angolensis palliatus
TTTTTCTTGTTTTTGAGACAGTCTTGCCCTTGTCGCCCAGGCTGGAGTGCAGTGGCACAATCTCGGCTCACTGCAGCCTCTGCCTCCTGGGTTCAAGCAATTCTCCTGCCTCAGCCTCCAGAGTACCTGAGATTGTAGGCGCCCACCACCACACCTGGCTAATTTTTGTATTTTTAGTAGAGACGAGGTTTCTCCATGTTGGCCAGGCTGGTCTTGAACTCCTGACTTCAAGTGATCCGCCCACTTCGGCCTCCCAAAATGTTGAGATTACAGGCATAAGCCACCATGCCCAGCCAGGAACACCTTTCAGAATCTGATGAAACCACTTAACTTTCCTTAGAAAAAATACACACAAGGCCAGGGGTGGTGGTTCATGCCTGTAATCCCAGCACTTCAGGAGGCTGAGGTGGGTGGATCACTTGAGGTCAGGAGCTCTAGACCAGTCTGGCAAACATGGAGAAACCCCATCTGTACTAAAAATACAAAAATTAGCCAGGTGTGGTGGCGGGCGCCTACAATCCCAGGTACTCCGGAGGCTGAGGCAGGAGAATCACTTGAACCCCAGGAGGCAGAGGTTGCAGTGAGCCGAGATCGCGCCACTGCACTCCAGCTTAGATGACAGAGCGAGACCCTGTCTCAAAAAAGAAAAGAAAAGAAAAGAAAAAAACAAAAAACACACACAAATGCAAGCACATCAAGTTCTGAATGTATGTTCAAAGGGTTAAGATCTCTCTTAAAGTTTATCCATTACCCCCTAGTCATGGACCCTAGTTAAAACCCATTTCCTTAAACTAGCTACTCTAAAGAATATCTTATTTTAGAGGGGATACAATCATTAGATAGAAAGTTGAATTAGACAATTTTAAGACATTACTCAACCTAGAGATAGATACGTTACTAAAGAGAATAAAAAAGCAGAAAGATTGACTACTTTTTTTTTTTTTTGGTTTGGTTTGTTTTTGAGACAGAGTCTTGCTCTGTTGTCCAGCCTTGAGTGCAGTGACATGATCTCAGCTCACCTCAACCTCTGCCTCCTGGGTTCAAGCAATTCTCCTGCCTCAGCCACCTTGGGTAGCTGGGATTACAGGCGCCCATCACCACGCCTGGCTAATTTTTTTGTAGAGATAGGTTTCACTATGTTGGCCAGGCTGGTCTCGAACTCCTGACCTCAGGTGTTTCACCCGCCTTGGCCTCCCAGCCTGGGATTTCAGGCATAAACCACTGCACCCAGCCCAATAAATAACTTTTAGCAATCTTCCCACACCTTAAAATTAACTCTAATTGCATTTTACTGTGGAAATTGTAGAGCATTTTCTAAATCTCTCTCTATAGACTAAAGCCATAGAATGAAAATTGTTTCACTAAATAAAATTTTGGTTATGGCTGGGTGCGGTGGTTCACTCCTGTAAATCCCAGCACTTTGGGAGTCCGAGGCGGATGGACCACAAGGTCTGGAGTTTGACATCAGCCTGGCCAATATGATGAAACCCTGTCTCTACTAAAAATACAATTAGCTGGGCATGGTGGCGGGCGCCTGTAGTGCCAGCCACTGGGGAGGCTGAGGCAGGAGAATCACTTGAGCCTGGGAGGCAGAGATTGCAGTGAGCTGAGATCGTGCCACTACACTCCAGCCTGGGTGACAGAGCAAGATTTCATCTCAAAAAAAATAAATAAATAAAAATTTAGTTAGCACTTTGTTTTCTCATGACACACGTCTGTCATCTAAAAGTACAGTAGGCTGGGTGCAGTGGCTCACACCTATAATCCTAACACTTTGGGAGGCCAAAACGGGAGGATGGCTTGAAGCCAGGACCAGTCTGGGCAACATAGAAAGACCCCGTCACTACAAAAAAATTGAACAATTAGCTGAGAGTGGTGGCAGCACCTGTAGTAGTCCCAGCAACTCTGAAGGCTGAAGAAGGGGGATGAACTGAGCCCAGGAGTTAGAGGCTGCAGTGTTCTGTTTTGTTTTTGTTTTGACACAGGGTCTTGCTCTGTCACCCAGGCTGGAGTGCAATGGCACCATCTTGGCTCACTGCAGCATCCCACTCCTGGGTTCAAGCAATTCTCCCACCTCAGCCTCCCGAGTAGCTGGGATTACAGAGGTGCACCACCATGCCCAGCTAACTTTTGTATTTTTAATAGAGACGGCGTTTCACCATGTTGGCCAGGCTGGTCTCAAACTCCTGACCTCAGGTGATCCACCCACTTCCACCTCCCAAAGTACTTGCATTACAGGCGCGAGCCACCGTGCTCAGCCGAGGAGGCTGCAGTGTTATGATCACACCACTGTATTCCAGCCTGGGCAACAGAGGGAGACCTTGTCTCCCAATAAATAAATAAAAGAGTAAGTCTTAGTTTACAGAGGGCTTAATTTAGTTAACTTTTACTTAAAATAGAATTTAACGTTCTTTTTTTACACCAATTCAGTCTGTTTTGAAAGTCAATTCATAGAATTGACTTAAATATACTCGGTACTAAAGAAGTTCTAAGAATAACTTATATGGAAAGATTTCTGCTTTGTAGCTGTCAAAATAGATTACAAATTAATGTATCCTTTATTGGACTTGTGCTACAGAAAAAAATTGCTGTAAACCCTGTGTACATTTAATCAAAACATTACAATATTACTCTGAAAGTGGTGAATTTTTTGTGTTCAAAGGAAGATTTTGTTTAAAAAAAGTCAATTTTATGTGTATTAACTAACCTCAATAAAGCTGATTTTAAAGAGGGGCGTAGGTGGGTCCAGTGGCTCATGCCTGTATTCTCAGCACTTTGGAAGGCAGAGGCAGATGGATCACTTGAGTCCAGGAGTTTGAGACCAGCCTGGGCAACATGGGGAAACCTGGACTCTACAAAAAATATACAAAAATGAGCTGGGCATGGTGGCATACATCTATAGTCCCAGCTACTTGGGAGGCTGAGGCAGGAGCATCAATTAAGCCTGAAAAGTGGAGGCTGCAGTGAGCAGAGATCCCACCACTGTACTCCAGCCTGGGCAGAGAAAGACACAGTCTCAAAAAAAGAAAAAAGGAAGGGGAATAGCCAGGCGCAGTGGCTCACGCCTGTAATCCAGCAATTTGGGTGGCTGAGGCTGGTGTATCACCTGAGGTCAGGAGTTCAAGACCAACCTGGCCAACATGGTGAAATCCCGTCTCTACAAAAATACAAAAATTAGCCGGGCTTGGTGGCGCACGCCTGTAATCCTAGCTACTCGGGAGGCTGAGGCAGGAGAATTGCTTGAACCCAGGAGGCGGAAGTTGCGGTGAGTGGAGATCACGCCACTGCACTCCAGCCTGGACGACAGAGCAAGACACTGTCTCAAAAAAAAAACAAAAAACAAAAAACCCAGAGGGGATAGAAGAATGGCTAACAAATGATTGTATAATACCCTATGATTGAAAATGAAATTATTTTTAAAATCATGTTTTAAAAAGAGTTTTAAAAATGACTGGGTGTGGTGGCTCACGCCTGTAATCCCAGCACTTTGAGAGGCTGAGGTGGGTGGATCACCTGGGGTCAGGAGTTGGAGACAAGCCTGGCCAACATGGCAAAACCTGTCTCCACTAAAAGTACAAAACTTAGCCAGGTGTGGTGGTGGGTGCCTGTAATCTCAGCTACTTGGGAGGCTGAGGCAGGGAGAATTCCTTGAACCCAGGAGTCGCAGGTTGCAGTGAGCCAAGATTGTGCCACTGTACTCCGGTCTGGGTGACAGATCGAGACTCTGTCTCAAAAAAAGGAAACAAAAGAAATAATAATAGCAGAACTTTATTTAAAGGAGATTTTGAGGCTTACTATGGATGATTATTTTCATTTTGGCAACATATACTGAGTTAAGGCTGGGCGCCGTGCCTCACGCCTATAATCCCAGCACTGTGAGAGACTGAGGCAGGCAAATCACCTGAGGTCAGGAGTTCGAGACCAGCCTGGCCAACACGGTGAAACTGTCTCTACTAAAAATACAAAAAATTAGCTGGGTGTGGTGGCACAAGCCTGTAATGCCAGCTACTTGGGAGGCTGAGACAGGAGAATCCTTTCAACCCAGGAGGTGTAAATTGAGCCGAGATCATGCTATTGCACTGTAGCCTGGGTGACAGTGAGACTCTGTCTTAAAAATATATAGATAGATAGATATAATAATATTACATATTTATATACATATTATATGTATCTATATATGTATCTACATACATAGATATACATATTAACACAAATATATACATATATGTATATTTAATATACATATTATATATATTATTAACATGAGGTTTTTATGATATCCTATTTGAAGAGAAGAAATGGCAAAATTGACCTGAAAATCTAAACTCCTCGAACAGTAATTCTTGGGTTGAAAAGTAGAGTTTGGCAGGACGCTGTAGCTCACACCTGTAATCCCAGCACTTTGGGAGGCCGAGGTGGGTGGATCACCTGAGCTCGCGAGTTCGAGACCAGCCTGACCAACATTGGAGGAAACACCCCCCCCACACACACACTAGAAATACAAAATTAGCTGAGCATGGTGGCGTGCGCCTGTAATCCCAGCCACTCGGGAGTCTGAGGCAGGAGAATAGCTTGAACCCAGGAGGCAGAAGTTGTGGTGAGCCGAGATCGCGCCATTGCACTCCAGCCTGGGCAACAAGAGCGAAACTCCCTCTTTTTTCTTTCCTTTTTTTTGGAGATGGAGTCTCACTCTCTCGCCCAGGCTGGAGTGCAGTGGCGTGATCTCAGCTCACCGCAAGCTCCGCCTCCCGGATTCACGCCATTGCCTTGCCTTGGCCTCCCCAGTAGCTGGGACTACAGCGCCCACTACGGCGCCCTGCTAATTTTTTTGTATTTTTAGTACAGACGGGGTTTCACCGTGTTATCCAGGTTAGTCTCAGTCTCCTGACCTCGTGATCCGCCTGCCTCGGCCTCCGAAAGTGCCGGGATTACAGGAATGATCTCATGTAATTATTAAATGAAATTCCAGCAAGTTATATGTATTTCACCTTCTATTTTAAAAGAGCTGTAATTCCAGATAGCAAAATATATGTTTTGGTTATGGGATACTTTTGTTTTGAGATGGGGCTGGCTGTGTTGCCCAGGCTAGCCTCAAACTCCTGAGCTCAAGCAATCCTTCCACTTCAGCCTCTTGAGTATCTGGGATTACAGAGACACAACACCACATCAGGCTGGGATCTTTCATTCTTACATTTCTTTCATGATGGGTTACACGAAATAGTTAACACTATTGTGGTGAAATGTCATAAGGTTTCATTGTGTTGTTAGCTACTTAGCTAACAACAACAACAAAAGATTTATATAATCCCTAGATTCTAAAAGTTGTGACTATAGCAGATATATTTTTCTGTTACGACATTAATGTACTGCTTCTCCGAGAAAACACCAAATGGCGGATGACGCCCG
>NW_012115477.1:6138811-6141017 GCF_000951035.1 Colobus angolensis palliatus
TGCAGTGGCACGATCTCGGCTCACCGCAACCTCCGCCTCCCAGGTTCAAGCGATTCTCCTGCCTCAGCCTCCCAAGTATCTGGGACTATAGGCATATGCCACCACACCTGGCTAATTTTTTATTTTTAGTAGAGACGTGGTTTCACCATGTTGGCCAGGCTGCTCTTGAACTCCTGACCTCAGGTGATTCACCGGCCTCGGCCTCCCAAAGTGAGCCACCACACCTGGCCTATTCCTGAAATTTTTATGTACTAGTTTTAGTACCCATCAGAGACTTTCCTTATCAACTATTATTATTGTGGTTGCCAAATAATAACATATAGTTTTTTTACATTTATATATTAACCCACCTATAATTTGTATTGTTGCAATATTGTATGAGGCAGGAGTCTAAATCTATTTTCTTCCAAATAGCCATATACCATCCTTTATTGATTTGTCATTTTCCCATAAAAATAAAATGCCACCTTTATCATATAAGTACGCAAGTTTTCTTTCCTTTTTTGCGACAGGGTCTCACTCTGTCAGCTAGGCTGGAGTGCGGTGGCATGACCACGGCTCACTGCAGCCTGGATCTCCCAGGCTCAACTTACACGTCAGCCTCCTGAGTAGCTAGGACTACAGGTATGCACCATCAAACCCAGCAAATTTTTTATTTTTTGTAGATGTGGGGATCTCACTATGTCGTCCAGGCTAGTCTTGAACTCCTGAGCTCAAGTGATCCTCCTGCGTCAGCCTCCCTAAGTGCTGGGATTACAGGCATGAGCCACCACGCCCAGCCCATGTAAGTTTTCATAGGTACTTGGATCTAGTCTGGAGTCTATTCCTGATTGTTTATTCATTTCTAAGTACATTCTTCCATGTGATCTTTGGAACTATTTCATTGAACTTCCAGCCCCCAGTCCCCAAATCTTGTAGGGACAACTATAAACTGTTTAATAAGACCTTTCCCCTTCTGTGTAGGAATTTGGCCTTTCATTAAATTTCTAGTTGTTTCTCTGGTACCCTGATAAGGAGAGTATGTCAACTATGTTACAACATTGCTTGTGGTAAAAATGATTTGACTGGTAAATTGTGTCTGGACTGGGAGAAACTAAAGTATCCAATGACACTACATCTTAAGTGCAATGACATAAGAGGCATGTATCTCAGAAAGCTTGGAAGGGATGCCTGTGGGTACTGGGTCATAAAACTTTTAAAACCAGGTGTCTCGTGCACTTGCGTGATGTGGATCTCACATCTCAGACCTAAGTTGTATTGCTATGTGAACTGCTACAAGGTTTCCTGTGAAATGCCTGGCACTGCCCTACTTGCTGCTTCCTATCCTGTATTTTTCGAAGTGAATATGCCAAATGTGGACTAATGGTTTTCTAAGTCTGAATGTTTAACTTAAGATGCCCTGCTGGTGCATTCTCACTGTAACTCCATGAAGTGTACAATAATATACATTTGGAGGTAAGGATTGAAATATTTATAGTACTAGGTTTTCCCATTCAGTAATATGAATTCAGGATATATACATAAAAGACAACAAATGTTTTTCATTTTCTTCATTTGAGCTTTGCATTTTAATAACAAATTTAATAATTTGTTGTTAAAAAATAGTATAAACTCTAAATCGCCTTAAGAACAACCAAAGCATACAAACCATACTTTAAAATGATAAATTTTATTAAAAGTTTGATTACAAAAATATGTGTATGCCTTTACAAAGACAGGTTTGAAACTTTGCCTACATTCATTGTTGAGGGAAATGCTAAATTTCAGCTGTAAGTTTGTGAAAATAATGTATCAATAGCTTTGTTAGAATATTTGAAATAAATCCAGCTGGGAGCCATAGCTCACATCTGTAATCCCAGCAATTTGGGAGGCTGAGGTGGGCGGATCACGAGGTCAATTGATCGAGACCATCCTGACCAACATGGGGAAACTCCCACTCCACTAAAAATACAAAAAAAGTAGCTGGGCGTGGTAGCGCACGCCTGTAGTCCCAGCTACTCTGGAGGCTGAGGCAGGAGAATCGCTTGAACCCGGAAGGCAGAGGTTGCAATGAGCTGAGATCGCGGAACTGCACTCTAGCCTGGGCCGGCTATCTCAAAAAAAGAATATAGGGCCGGGCGCGGTGGCTCAAACCTGTAATCCCAGCACTTTGGGAGGCCGAGGCGGGCGGATCACGAGGTCAGGAGATCGAGACCATCCTGGCTAA
>NW_012115477.1:6141652-6142980 GCF_000951035.1 Colobus angolensis palliatus
TGTTACCCAGGCTGGAGTGCAATGGCGTGATCTCAGCTCACTGCAACCTCCACCTCCTGGGTTCAAGCAATTCTCTTGCCTCAGCCTCCCGAGTAGCTGGGATTACAGGCATGCGTCACCACGCCCAGCTAATTATGTATTTTTAGTAAAGATGGGGTTTCCCCATGTTGGTCAGGCTGGTCAACTCCCGACCCCAGGTGATCTGCCCGCCTCAGCCTCCCAAAGTTGCTGGGATTACAGGCGTGAGCCACCGCGCCCGGCCCATTGTGACCTGTTTGTACTTGATATTCTTCTGAATATCAAATAGAATGCTTAACTTATCTGACATATATAATCTGGGATCCCAGTATTCCATATCAATGAATTTTCTTTTTTTATTTGGAGATGGAGACTCGCTCTGTCGCCTAGCCTGGAGTGCAGTGGCACGATCTCAGCTCACTGCAACTTCCGCCTCCCGGGTTCAAGCGATTCTCCTGCCTCAGCCTCCGGAGTAGTTGGGACCACAGGTGCATGCCACCACACCTGGCTAATTTTTTAATTTTTAGTAGAGACAGGGTTTCATCGTGTTAGCCAGAATGGTCTCGATTTCCTGACCTCGTGATCCGCCTGCCTTGGCCTCTCAAAGAGTTGGGATTACAGGCGTGAGCCACTGTACCCAGCCATAAATGAATTTTCAAGGTGACTTAAGCACCAACACTTTAATGATAAACTGCCATTTTTCTTCCCTTATTACACAGATTCCTAAAAGTGATTTTTAACTGTTGTTACGGTTGTCATGATTGTTTTCAGCCGAAATCCCTTCTGTCACACTGCCCTTATACTTTAGCTCTTTCAATTACTCTTCTATCCTCATTCATTTATGCAAATATTTATTGGATACCTACTCCATGCCAGGCACCATTCTGTGCAGCAGTCACAAAGCAAGGAAGTTACCTCACTGGTTAATCATTTTACAACTTTCAAACTGCAGAGTATACCAGGAACAGTTATGTAGCACCAAACTACATATATGTGGAATTTTTTTTTTTTTGCTATATATACTTGAAACTAGACAGATTAAACACTAACTCCCCATTTCTTCTCTCTGCATATACTTTGAATTTTTCCTAGTGTTTGGAGGCATACTCTGTAACAGTCTAAAACTAGTACCTCAATTACCCATGTATCCATGCACTTAAAACTATACCCATTAAATACTAACTCCTCAGCTGGGCACAGTGGCTCATGCCTTAATCCCAGCACTTTGGGAGGCCGAGGTGGGCGGATCACGAAGTCAGGAGATCAAGACCATCCTGGCCAACATGGTGAAACTCCATCTCTACTAAAAA
>NW_012115477.1:6144255-6152121 GCF_000951035.1 Colobus angolensis palliatus
GTGGCGCATGCCTGTAATCCCAGCTACTTGGGAGGCTGAGGCAGGAGAATCGCTTGAACCCGGGAGGTGGAGGTTGTGGTGAGCCAAGATCACGCCACTGCACCCCAGCCTGGGCAACAAGTGGAGGCGACGTCGCAAAAAAAACCTGTCTTCCGGATTGCAGCTAATGTTTCCAGTGTTGATATACTGCTTGTGTTTGAAAATCAACAGTGTTCTATTCAGAACTATAGGTTCTTTTTATTATTAAAGCCAAACCAAACCTTTATTATTATTAGAGACAGGGTTCTCATTATGTTGTCCAGCTGGAGTGCAGTGGTTATTCACAGGCACAATCATAACATAATAGCACAATGCAGCCTTGAATTCCTGACCTCAAGCAATCATCCTACCTCAGCGTTCCAAGTAGCTGTGACTATAGGTGCACTCTGCTCAGCTCCCCAGTCGCAAAATTTAAAATAATTTTTAATAATAAATTTATTATTTAAAAAAGACAAGTCTTTCAAAAAGTAAGCTTTTAAAGAAAGATGTCTAGCTGGGCATGGTGGCTCATGCCTGTAATCCCAGCACTGTGGGAGGCCGAGGTGGGAGGATTGCTTTAGCCTGGGAGGCAGGGGTTGCAGTGAGCCAAGAACACACCACTGCACTCCAGTCTGGGTGACAGAGACTCGGTTTCAAACAGAACAAAAGATGTCTGAGGCTTCAATCCCCTAACACTTTTTGAGACCACTTTAGCCAGGCTGGTCTTGAGCTCTTGATCTCAAGTGATCCACCTGCTCAACCTCCCAAACTGCTGGAATTACAGGCATGAGCCACCACGCCTGGCCCTAATCTTTTTTTCTTTTAGAGATGGAGTCTTACTCTGTTGCCCAGGCTAGAGTGCATTGGTGCGATCTTCGCTCACTGCAACCTCCACCTCCCGGGTTCACACGATTCTCCTGCCTCTGCCTCCTGAGTAGTTGTGATTATAGGTGCGTGCCAACATACCTGGCTAATTTTTGTATTTTTAGTAGAGACGGGGTTTCACCACGTTGGCCAGTCTGGTCTTTAACTCCTGAGCTCAGGTGATCCGCCCACCTCGGCCTCCCAAAGTGCTGGGATTACAGGCATGAGCCACTGCTTCCGGCCTTTTTTTTATGAGACGGGAGTCTCACTGTCTCTAAGGCTGGAGTGCAGTGGCATGATATTGGCTCACTGCAACCCCACCTCCTGGGTTCAAGTGATCCTCCTGCTTCAGCCTCCTGAGTAGCTGGGATTACAGGCGCCTGCCACCACGCCCGGCTAATTTTTTTGTATTTTTAGTAGAGACGGGGTTTCACCGTGTTAGCCAGGATGGTCTCAATCTCCTGACTTCGTGATCTGCCCGCCTCAGCCTCCCAAGTGCTGGGATTACAAGTGTTAGCACCGCGCCCAGTCCTCTAACACCTTTTTTATAAAGGTCACTTGAAACACCCTCTTCTTTTACTTTACGGTCATTTAAAAATGTGTTTCCTACTGGAATACATTCAGACTTTTTAAGATATTAGCTACCTACCGGACAGGCACGGTGGCTCACACCTGTAATCCCAGTACTTTGGGAGGCTGAAGCAGGCAGATCACGAGGTCAGGAGATCGAGACCATCCTGGCTAACACAATGAAACCTCATCTCTACTAAAAACAGAAAAAATTAGCCGGGCTTGGTGGCGGGCGCCTGTAGCCCCAGCTACTTGGGAGGCTGAGGCAGAAGAATGGCGTGAACCCGGAAAGCGGAGGTTGCAGTGAGTCAAGATCATGCCACTGCACTCCAGCCTGGGCAACAGAGCGAGACTCTTGTCTCAAAAAAAAAAAAAAAGGAAGTATTAGCTACCTATCTTTCCTTCAGCATGGTGCTAGTACTGAATATTCTCAATATTTACAACTTAGTCTCCTCCAAAAGAGAAGAAAAACAAGGGTTTTAAAAGAACCAAAGACAAGACAAGAAATAACATTCTGGTGTAAGAAAAAATATTTTTAAAAATGAGAAACAGTGGGAAATTAAAACTCAGGATGGGTAAAATTTCATATAAATATGCACTGGGGGGATGTGAGGGAAAAGGACCAGTTCCTCAATCATATTTCTCCATTGTACCACAATAAAGAGACAATCCCATTTTCAAAGAAATTAGCTTTTATTTGAGACTACTTTTCCCCACATGTATCTTTCAAGAATTCTATGCTATATGATAACCTGCTTATCCACTGTTCCAATACCAGAATTTCTAACAGCAAATTATACAACTGCTGTAGGTAATAAATAAGGGTTGTTCTTCACTGATTAATAAACTTCAATAAATTTAACAACAACAAAAAAACACACTTTAGTTTTTAAGTTTTAACAGATGTATTTCAAATACAGCATGTTTTACAGGAGTCCACAAACTTTCCATCTCTAAAAAAAAAACTTTCAACTACCTGACTGTTCCATTCCACCCCAGACAATCCTGACATGACTGAACTACTTCATGTGTTACTTTCCTGAAAATAAAGTTAAAAAAAGGAGTTCATGATAAATGAAGATCTCTAATACAGTATCTAACACAAAATAAGCTTTAAAAAGACAGTTTCTTTCCTTATTTGATTAGTTAGAAGTTTAGGTAAAAGCAAAAAAAAAAAAAAAAAAAAATTACAAAGTGTAACATTGGGGTTCTTTTTATACTCAAGATGTTTAACTGCTCAAAATGACAACAATTACATCTTTAAGAGTATAATTAAAAGGGGTGGAAAACAGCAACACAATTGACAAAAGTGTAGATGCTAAATAAACCAAAGATTTTTTTCTTAAGGAGTAGGAAGAATCCAAAGCTTGGGGAAGTCTCAGGAAAAAAAAAAAAAAAAGAAAAAAAAAGAAAACAAAGAGGAAAAAAATGTCCTTAATTGCAACCATTCCGTTATCAATAGCGTCCTAAAAGAGAAAAAGCAAAAAAAAAAGTTAACAATTATAGTTTAATTTGCCTAATATTTTTCCAACTATTAACTGCCACCTTCCACCTTATACTCTAATATTCTAAAGTAAGCCATTAATTAGAAATGAGGTTTTTAATGCTACAAAAGCAAAGTTCACATACTTGGGCTGTAGGAACGAGATCTTGATCGTGATCTGTATCGACTATAATAAGGAGAAGGTGATCGTCTTCTGTAAGAAATGAAAGATTACTTAGCATACTATATAATCACTCCACTGAGGCAGTTGACAATAAAAATTCCTCATCATTCAAAATATGTACCTAAGGTGATAACTACTTAATATTAAGTTCTCTTTGTGCCAATGAAACCAAAAAAGTATACAGCACAACAAAACACTGGCATATACAGATTGCTAACTTCTGTTCCCAAAGCGAAGATGATCTATTTTAAAAATCAAGTTTTTATTCATATGTATCAAACATAAACGTGCCAAACACTACTATCATCTAACTTAGAACAGAAAGCTCAAGTTAAAACATTACCTGTACCGGTAATCATAGTCTTCATATCTGTCATACCCACGATCATATCCTCTATCATAGTAAGAATCTCGACGTCTGCCACCACCTCCACCTCCACCACCGCCTCCTCCTCCACCACCACCACCACTACTGCAGAAAAATGTAAAAATTCTGCATTAGTGTGAATGACTATTTTCCAGGACACTTTAATAGAAATTGAATGCCTTAAAAAAGAGAAAAGTGAGAAAGAACATCCCTTTCATCAGAAATTGCCTCCGTATCTCATTTTACTGACTCCCATGGTATTCTGCTTTGCCTTATTCACTACACATATAACCAAGAAGGACTTCACAAAACTCTCAAAACTATTAACTGCTCTTCTATTAATGCACTGCCCAAATCATCAAAACCTTTTCAACAAACTGAAACGATGAAACACTGTGTTGAGCAGCAGTATAAAAATGCTAAGATGCATCCCTACTGCTAAATGAGACTGGTAAAATAAATTGAATAAAAGGTGTATCACTGACTAAAAGGCAATAAACACCAAGAATTTTAAAGTAACTAACTCTGGACACCAAAGAGAATACCAAGGAATGACTATATTCCTTCTTTTATTCCCGAGAAATACCTCTGTGAATATTGCCTTTGGTTGTGTATTTTATTTTTACTTTTTGAGACAGAGTCTTCCTCTGTCACCTAGGCTGGAGTGTATTGGTGCGATCGCAGCTCACTGCAAGCTCCGCCTCCCGGGTTCACACCATTCTCCTGCCTCAGCCTCCCAAGTAGCTGGGACTACAGGCACCCGCCACCACGCCCGGCTAATTTTTGTATTTTTAGTAGAGACGGGGTTCCACCGTGGTCCCAACCTCCTGACCTCATGATCCACCCACCTCGGGCTCCCAAAGTGTTGGGATTACAGGTGTGAGCCACTGCGCCTGGCCAATGAACATCGCAAGGCAGCCAGGAGGGTTGCATATTTAAAAACATTATCAAAACCCCTACTTATGTTTTTTGTTTTTGATTTTAGGAAGAGTCTCACTCTGTTGCCCAGGCTCACTGCAACCTCCGCCTCCCAGGTTCAAGTGATTCTTGTGCCTCAGCTCCCAAGTTGCTGGGATTACAGGTGTGTGCCACCACACCCGGCTAATTTTTCTATTTTTCTTTTAGTAGAAGCAGAGTTTTGCCATGTTGCCCAAGATGGATTTGAACTCCCGGCCTCAAGTGATCTGCCTGCCTCAGCCTCCCAAAGTGCTGGGATTACAGGTGTGAGCCACTACACATCAGGATGGGGTACCGTGGCTCATGCTTATAATCTCAGCACTCTGGGAAGTCAAGGTGGGTGAATCCCTTGAGCCCAGGTGTTCAAGACCCACCCAGGCAATGTAATGAGACCTCTCGCTCTAAGAGAGTCCTTCTCTCTTTAAAACAAAAAAATTAGCATGGTGGCATGCACATGTAGTCCCAGCTACTTCAGAGGCTGTGGGAGGATTGCTCTGGCCCAGGAAGAAGTTGCAGTGAGCCAAGGTTGCTCACAAGGTGCTACAGGTTCTTTTTATAACCTACCTCCAATTTTATTCTTTAGCTTATGAGGCACAACCTCAGCTCACTGCAAACTCTGCTTCCCAGGTTGAAGCAATCCTCCTACCTCAGCCTCCTGAGTAGCTAGGACTACAGGTGCATGCCACGATGCCCAGCTAATTTTTGTATGTTTTAAGAAGAGATGGGATTTCACCATGTTGTACAGGCTGGTCATAAACTCCTGGGCTCAAGTCATCCGCCCACCTTGGCCTCCCAGTGCTGGGATTATAGGTGTTGAGCCACTGTGCCCGGCCTACTGTGGCATCTTTTAATATTTTTAACAAATGCTAAAATCAGTAAAATCTGTCTTATACACAAAGACTTCCCCAAATCACATAAGAACAAAAAGAGAATCAATATTTAAACAGCCTATGATATTTTTCTAGTATTCAGTAATTTTTCTGCTTGTACAGTACAAAGAGCTGAGCCAGGCTGGGGGGGGAAAAAGCCCGGATGCACTTTTGATAGTTTTAATTTATCCTGTTGCTCAAACATATGTATGTAAAAATAAAAAGACTGGCTGAGGCAGGTGGATTGCTTGAGCCCAGGAGTTCAAGACCAGCCTGTACAACATAGTGAAATCTTACCTCTGAAACACATAAAAAACAATGTATTTAACTTTCAACTCTATTCTGGCATGGTGGCTCATACCTGCAATCCTACACTTTGGGAGGCCAAGGCGGGCAGATCACTTCAGCCCAGGATTTCAAGACCAGCCTGGGCAACAAGGCAAAATCCCACATGGCAAAACCCCATCTCTACAAAAAATACAAAAATTAGCTGGGCGTGGTGGCACGTGCCTGTAGTCCCAGCTACTTGGGAGGCTGAGGTGGGAGGACTGCTTGACCCAGGAAGCAGAGGTTGCAGTGAGCTGAGATGGCGCCACAGCAGCCCAGCCTGTGTCACAGAGTGAGACCATGTCTCAAACCCACAACCTTGCCAAAATCAATTCTAATTATAGGAAAAAAGTTTTTCTGAGTAATCAAAATTTTGCACATATCTCTGGTGGATTTCATAGTTTAGCTTAGGAAACCTGAACTCTTACTGAGTTGGTCTGCCCATGTAGATGCCTGGTGTTGGTGTGTGTGCTCTCTTGGTGATAGAATAATCCACCCGAATTCTTCTACCATCCAGCTCCATTCCATTTGCCCTTTCCATAGCCTAGAAAGAACAGGCACAGAAAGTCACGTATAATTCACCAGTCTTGAAGTAATTGTTACTTAAAATTAAGCACAAAGTATTTGTAATCCAAATAAACTCCTGATTTTGAAAATGACAGCAATGTAGCTTGTACAGGGCACTGTATAGACAATTCTAGACCTCAACAATGTCCAGAACACATTTTAATTTACTCAGCAGAAAGAGTAGTTAATAAACTTTCCCAAATAATTTTCTAGTTCTGGTTCAATTCCCATTCCCCACTCCATGAGATCAACAAACAGTAGTTAATACACTTTCCCAAATAATTTTCCAGTTTTGGTTCAATTCCCATTCCCCACTCCATGAGATCAACAGGGGAGCGGAGACTGAAGTCTTTTCAAGCTAATTTTGTAGGTTGCCCAGGTAGACTGCCATTTCATACTTTCTAGTCTCCAGCGATTTCACTTACAAAGACTGACTTCAGAACATTAAAAAGGGTTTGCTAAGCTTTATACAGGTTCTTTTTATAACCTGCCCCCAATCTTATTCTTTAGTTTGCAGTCTAGTATACTGACAAGACTCAGTGAGCAGTCAAGAAATGATGATATAAATAGACAAGAACAAATTTATGGTAATGCCTTTCAGCCTTTTACTGAGACTGAACTAATAAAAGTATAATAAACTAATAAAAGCTACACAATTTTTATGTATCCACAAATATTTCTCTGTAAGAGTGCCCTATAAACTAAAGGTCAATAAAAAACAAAACAAAACAAAAAGACAAGGTCTCAATCCGTTGCCCAGGCTGGCAGTGACAAGATCATATAGTTCACTGTGGCCTCAAACTTCTCGGCTTATGCAATCCTCCAGCCTTAGTCTCCTAAGTAGCTAGAACCACAAGGTTTGTGCCACCATGCTTGGCTAATTAAAACAATGGACTGCATTTTATTATTTATTTATGAGAACAAGTTTTGCTCTTGTTGCACAGGCTGGAGTGCAATGGCGTGACCTCAGCTCACTGCAGCCTCTGCCTCCTGGGTTGAAGCAATTCTCCTGCCTCAGCCTCCCAAGTAGCTGGGATTACAGGCATGTGCCACCATGCCCAGCTAATTTTTTGTATTTTTAGTAGAGACGGGATTTCACCATGTTGGCCAGGATGGTCTCGATCTCTTGACCTTGTGATCCGCCCGCCTCAGCCTTCCAAAGTGCTGGGATTACAGGCATAAGCCACCACACCCGGCCTGCAAGCATTTATTTTTGTAGAGACAAGATCTGGATATGTTGTCCAGGCTGGTCTCTTAACTCATGGCCTCAAGCGGCCTTCCCACCTCAGCCTCCCAAATTGCATGAGCCACCTTGCACAGCCTAATTCTTGAAGATCAAGAGATGTCTCTTTGAAAAGAACTCTTTAGAGTATTATTTGTTTCTGGGACAATTTTTTTTCTATTCTCTCACACACACATATATATTTGTAGAGACCAAGTCTCCCTATGTTTCCCCAGGCTGGTCTCAAACTCCTGGGCTCAAGTAATCCTCCTGCCAAAGTGCTGGGATTAGAAGCATGAGCCACCACACCCGGTTCAATTTTTAAAAAGAACCTTACATCACATAAATGTCTGCAAAAGCAAAGCTGCAAAAATTTAACACATTTTCCATTTGAAGTTCCAAAATCAAAGTTGATCTCCCCCCATCCCATCCTAAGCA
>NW_012115477.1:6153016-6159179 GCF_000951035.1 Colobus angolensis palliatus
CTCACTGCAACCTCTGCCTCCCAGGTTCAAGCAATTCTCCTGCCTCAGCCTCCCGAGTAGCTGGGATTACAGGCACATGCCACCATGCCTGGCTAATTTTTGTACTTTAGTAGAGATGGGGTTTCACCGTGTTGGCCAGGCTGGTCTTGAACTCCTGACCTCAGGTGATCCACCCGCCTCGGCCTCCCCAAATGCTGGGATTACAAGGTGCGAGCCACTATGCCCCAACAGCTTTATCCAGAAGTGGAAGGGGTACAGGTGGAATCAAGAGATAAACATGTTTCATATTAAAAAATAGTAAGAAGAAAAAATTAAACTGTGTTCTGGCTTGCACTTTGCAACTTTTACTTCAGCTCAGATATCCTAGTATTTCTAAATTGATACCTTTATCTCTTGAGAAAAGGAATATATAAATCACAAATATGTAACAGTAGGAAAAAAAAAGTCGTAATACTGACAAATTAAGGCATTAAACTGCCTGTGACATAAATGACTAAAACCTGAAGTACTAGCCGAGATTGCGCCACCGCACTCCAGCCTGGGCGACAGAGTGAGACTCTGTCTCCAAAAAAAAAAAAAAAAAAAAGCCTGATTATTAATAGAACTTCTAGATATATACAAATATATGTATTTTTTAATTTAGAAGACAGAAAGTCTAATAAAACTAAAAGTATTAAGCTTCAAATTCCTTAAAATGCAATTTTATAAATCAATTACTATCAACTTTTAGTAAAGAGTAAGCGAGCCTAGGCCAGGTATGGCAGCTCCCATCAGTAATACTAGCACCTTGGGAGGCCAAGGCAGGAGGAACAGTTGAGGCCAGGAGGAGTTCCAAGAGCAGCCTAAGTGACAAAGCAAGACTCCCTGCAAAAACTTAAAGCAAGCCTAACACTTCCTTTATAATACCTAATATGTTAGAATAGCACTATTTCAAATCATTGACATTGATTAGTTCATTGTGTTAGACAAGAATAGCATTAAAAAATTATCAATTCTTTCCATGTAGTATTTTTCAATTATTGAACAGACTGATACACGAACATTTAGAGAACAGAAAAACAAAGTTCCTTCCTCATTATAGACACAAAATTAAACATATCAAACCTAAACATCACAGAATTATTTTTAAAGTTAACATAATCACCTATTTGGAGCATCATTATGGCTTATTCAAAAGAGAACACTTACACATATATACTTTTTCCATTAACTTTTAACTTTTTCCATTAACTTTACACAGCCAGATTTCAATTAGGATATGCCTATACCAGAGAGCATAACTGAAAAAAGTGAAACTGTGGTCACTCCAATTGTTAAAACTGAGAGGCAGAGTTTGAATTAGGTCAAAATTAGAAAGGACACAACAGGCCACATATGATGGCTCATGCCTGTAAAACCAGCATTTTGGGAGGATCACTTGAGGCCAGGAGTTCGAGATCAGCCTGGGCAACATAGTGAGACCTCATCTCTACAACAAGAAATTATCTGGGCATGGTGGCCCACGCTTGTAGTCCCTGCTACTCAGGAGGCTGAGGTGGGAGGACTGCTTGAGCTCAGGAGGTCAAGGCTGCACTCCAGCCTGGGCAACAAAGCAAAATCAGCAAGATCCTATCTTTTATTTTTTTGAGACGGAGTCTCGCTGTCACTAATCAATGTCAATGATTTGAAATAGTGCTCTTCTAACATATTAGGCGTTATAAAGAAAGTGGTAGGCTTGCTTTAAGTTTCCACAGGTGCTTTAAGTTTTCGCTGGGAGTCTTGCTGTGTTGCTCAGGCTGGTCACGGAACTCCTTCTGGCCTCAACTGTTCCTGCTGCCGTGGCCTCCCAAGGTGCTAGGATTACTGATGTGAGCTGCCATACCTGGCCTAGGCTCGTTTACTCTTTACTAAAAGTTGATAGTAATTGATTTATAAAATTGCATTTTAAGGAATTTGAAGCTTAATACTTTGTTTTATTAGACCTTCTGTCTTCTAAATTAAATAAAATATGTATTTGTATATATCTAGAAGTTCTATTAATAATCAGGCTCTCTTTCTCTCTTTTTTTTTTTCTGAGGAGAGTCTCACTCTGTCGTCCAGGCTGGAATGCAGTGGTGCGATCTCGGCTCACTGCAAGCTCCGCCTCCTGGGTTCACGCCATTCTCCTGCCTCAGCCTCCTGAGTAGCTGGGACTACAGGCGCCCGCCACCACGCCCGGCTAATTTTTTGTATTTTTAGGAGAGTTGGGTTTCACCGTGTTGGCCAGGATGGTCTCGATCTCCTGACCTTGTGATCCGCCCGCCTCGGCCTCCCAAAATGGTGGGATTACAGGCCTGAGTCACCGCACCCAGCCGCAAGATCCTATCTTAAAAAATAAATAAATAAGAAAGAAAGAAAAAAGGATGCAATGTTTACAGAAACAAAAGTCTGTTAATCAACTTTTCACACTAATTCAGTACTATAATCAGGCATATAAAAGACAAATTTACCTCCTTTGAGTCATCTATTCTCTCAAAATACACAAATGCAAATCCTCGAGATCGTCCAGTTCGCTGATCATAAACCACATTGACACCACTCAATGGTCCATATCGAGAAAATACTTCACGAAGATCTCTCTCTGTTGTGTACAAACTGAGGCCAAACACTCCAAGGCAAGTGTTGGGATCTGGATTTGCCTATTGAATAAAAATATTATTTAAAACTCCAAATTAAAATCAAAATTAAAGAAACAGAAATACTTTATTTAGAACACTTCATCTAATACACAAAAAATATATTGTTTCTAGTAATTTGGAGGTAAGATTTTAAGAGAACTAGAGCAGATGAGCCATATTTTACAATTCACAGTACACCCAAGGCCTTCTTTGGGATATGCTTTCTGTCTATTGCCTGAATTAAAATGTTCTTACTCTCCAGCCCAGCAACGTTCATAATGTATCCTAAAAATCTTGGAATCCCAGCACTTTGGGAGGCTGAGGTGGGTGGATCACCTGAGGTAAGGAGTTTGACACTAGCCTGGCCAACATGGTGAAACCCCATCTCTACTAAAAATACAAAAATTAGCCGGGCATGTTGGCAGTGCCTGTAATCCCAGCTACTCCAGAGGCTGAGGCAGGAGAATTGCTTGAATCCTGGAGGTGGAGGTTGCAGTGAGCCAAGATCACGCCATCGCACTCCAGCCCAGGCGACAAGAGTGTTAGAAATGTTTGTTTCTCGGTGTCGTAAAGAAGTAGCACTTGAACATATGTTTTTTTAGTAAGGCCATTTTTATTTTCTGGAGAAAGGGTACACTTGTCAGCAGTTTTGTCACAAGAGTACACTGAACAAAGGAAACAGGGTCATTTATAATCTGATGTGTCTACCTTACTGTTGTGTCTGTTTTTTATTGGTTGGAACGGGACTTCACATTCTGTATTTGTGTTGATTGGCTAGTAACTTAGAACTTTTTAAAAGAGGCAAAGGCAGGAGAACAAAGGAAGGAGGAAGTAACTTGTGGAATGTTGAGAAAGGTAAAAACACCTTTAAATAAAGAGGAGGAATAGGCTATGACCTAAAGCTTATTTGGACCTGTACAAGCATGTGAGGGCAAATATTTAGGCTAAATTGTGGGAGCTAAGAACATAAAGTACATTGATTTTTTTTATTACGGCTAGTACTTTTTTTTTTTTTTGAGACGGAGTTTCACTCTTGTTGCCCAGGCTGGAGTGTAATGGTGCGATCTCGGCTCACCGCAACCTCCACCTCAGTCTCCCAAGCAGCTACACCCGTTCACAGTATACACTACCCATCAGAGGCACGCACTACCACCCCCAGCTAATTTTGTATTTTTTAGTAGAGATGGGGTTTCTCCATGCTGTTTAGCCTGGTCTCGAACTCCCAACCTCAGGTGGATCCACCCAACTTGACCTCCCAAAGTGCTGGGATTATGGGCATGAGTCACCGCACCCGGCCTAGCAGATATTTAAGAATGTTAGCACAGGTCTTTGAACAAATTTTGCTCCTAAGAGAAGTTATTTATTTCTAATTAGATGGGGAGGAAAATCTCTTTGGAAAGGAATCTTTACTTTTTACAAGAGCGAAACTCCATCTCAAAAAAAAAGTTTAATACCATCTTTCTTGTTTATTCAAATGCTTTACATCCCTTACAGATTTGTACTTATCTGACTTCATCTGTAATTGTTGATTTAGACTCCCTCTCCTCCATTTTCTTTTTTTTTTTTCCCCTGAGACAGGGTCTCACTCTGTTGCCTAGGCTGGAGTTTAGTGGCCCGATTATGGCTCACTGCAGCAGCCTTGGCCTCCTTGGGCTTAGGGAATCCTCCCATCTCAGCCTCCCAAGTAGTTGGGATTACAGGCATAAGCCAATATGCCTGGCCCATTTTCATTCTTTAGCAAGGATATTCTTTCAGTGTTCCCACAATCCAGATTTTAGAAATAAATTTACAGATTTCAAAACATTAAATAATGACATGCTCCACCACAATTTAAGTTAGTATCCTGTGGGAGAAGCATAGCACAGCATGCAAACATGCTCTAAAAACTTCAGAGTTCGGCTGCCTGGTTGAAATCTAGACTGCCAGTTAGCAAAAACAAAACCAAAACCAAAAGTCCTTCAATGTCATACATCCAAGACTCAATAACTTGCCTCACAGAAATATTAAGAGCCTGAAGTGTACTGAATAAAAGTGTTAGCTATGATTACTAAAAAGTTTTTAGTATTTCTTTGACCCCCTTACCCCATCATAAAACTCTGAACATATCCCAGTATTCCCAACTCAGTTTATGCTTTTCACTTGAATTCTTGGAACATATTTCTTCCCAAGTATCATCTCCTTTATTTTTTGAGACAGCATCTCACTCTGTCGCCTAGGCCAGTCTAGAATGCAGTGGCACAATCTCGGCTTGCTGCAACCTCCACTTCCCCGGTTCAAGGGATTCTCCAGTCTCAGCCTCTCAAGTAGTTGGGATTACAGGCATAAGCTACCACGCCTGGCTAAACTTTGTATTTTTAGCAGAGATGGTTTCACCATGTTGGCCAGGCTGGTCTCGAACTCCTGACCTCAGGAGTGAGGTCACCCGTTTCGGGCTCCCAACAGGAATTACAGGTGTGAGCCGCCGCGCCCAGCCTTCATCTCCTTTTTACTCAAAAGTCATGAAAAGAAAAATATACTCCCAGCCAGGCACGGGAGCTCACGCCTGTAACCCCAGCACTTTGGGAGGCCAAGGCAGGTGGATCACCTGAAGTCAGGAGTTCGAGACCCAGACTGGCCAACATGGTGAAACCCCATCTCTAAAAATACAAAAATTAGCTGGGTGTGGTGGCGCACACCTGCAATCCCAGCTATTCGGGAGGCTAAGGCTGCAGTGAGTCGAAATTGCCCCCCTGCACTCCAGCCTGGGAGACACAGTAAGACTCTGTCTCAAAAAAAGAAAATATACTCTCTTTGCATTCTTTGTCATAAAACATGTAAGCTTATGAAAGATGGTGGTATTTCCTTTATTTTGAAAGCTAGAGCAGCTTATTAAGGATGTTTCCAGAGTATCACTTCTAAACAATGGCCAAGCTCTCCTAAAAGCAAGACATGCCATGACTGAACACAGGAGAGAGAAAATAAGTCATTAACTTTTATAAACCACATACCCTGCTGCCAGTATGTCTTCTCCGGTTAGACATTGGAGAATGGCTTCGGCTCCTTCGCCGCCGGTATTCTGGTGTGTATGATCTACTTCGAGATCGTCTCCTATGAGAGTGAGAGTGGGATCTGGATCGAGTGTAACGTCTATGAGAATGCCTCCTTGACCTCGACCTTTGAGAGAAATACATTTAGGTCAAAATATTGAAACAAAATGGCTAACATCCTTCCCTCTTCCAAGGAAGTATACATGTATCCCTAACTATTGAGGTCCTTCCTCCTTGTTTCTGAGGAAAGAGTATTCTTCCTCCTGTTCACCTAAGTCACTACATCTTCCACTCTGTTCTCAGTCAAGCCCCTCTACATTCACCCTTTCCACCTAACCTTACAAAAATGTTAAGGCCCCATCTTCTTAAAAACAAACAAACAAACAAACAAAAGGGGCCGGGTGCGGTGGCTGAAGCCTGTAATCCCAGCACTTTGGGAGGCCGAGATGGGCGGATCACGAGGTCAGGAGATCAAGACCATCCTGGCTAACATGGTGAAAC
>NW_012115477.1:6163730-6180131 GCF_000951035.1 Colobus angolensis palliatus
CAAAAAAAAAAAAAAACACAAAAATTAGCTGGGCGTAGTGGCCTGCACCTGTCATCCCAGCTACTCAGGAGGCTGAGGCTGGAGAATCACTTGAACCCGGGAGGTGGAGGCTGCAGTGAGCCAAGATCGCGCTACTGCACTCCAGCCTGGGCAACAAGAGCGAAACTCCATCTCAAAAAACAAACAAACAAACAAAATCCTTTTTGATTTTCTGCTACTTTCTCCATATAGTTCTTTGTCGCCCAGGCTGGAGTGTAGTGGTGTGATCTCAGCTCACTGCAGCCTCTCTTTCCCGGGCTCAAGAAATTCTCCCACCTCAGCTTCCTGGAGAGCTGCACCACCATGCCTGGCTAATTTTTATTTTGTGCTCCCAAAGTACTGGGGTTATAGGAATAAGGCACCACACTCAGCCTAAGCCTCTACTTATTGATACTTTCTATAACATCTCACTTGTCTACTGCTGCTTTTCTAGTTCATCTCCTCTAATTCCCAGTTGCTTGCAGTCCTTTCTTTTTTTTTTTTTTTTGAGATGGAGTCTCGCTCTGTTGCCCAGGCTGGAGTGCAGTGGCCGGATCTCAGCTCACTGCAAGCTCCGCCTTTCGGGTTCACGCCATTCTCCTGTCTCAGCCTCCCGAGTAGCTGGGACTATAGGCGCCCGCCACCTCGCCCAGCTAGTTTTTTTGTATTTTTTAGTAGAGACGGGGTTTCACCGTGTTAGCCAGGATGGTCTCGATCTCCTGACCTCGTGATCCGCCCGTCTCGGCCTCCCAAAGTGCTGGGATTACAGGCTTGAGCCACCGCGCCCGGCCATCAATTATTACTTTTAAACAGCAATGAAAGTGAGACAATAAAACTCTTCCAGCCAGGTGCAGTGGTTCACGCCTGTAATCCCAACACTTTGGGAGGCCAAGGTGGGCAGATCACCTGAGGTCAAGAGTATGAGACCAGCCTGGCCAACATGGTGAAACCCTGTCTCTACTAAAAATACAAAAAATCAGCCAGGCACCTGTGATCCCAGCTACTCGGGAGGCTGAGGCAGGAGAACTGCCTGAACCCGGGAGGTGGAGGCTGCAGTGAGCCGAGATCGTGCCACTGCACTGCAAGCTGGGCAACACAGCAGGACTCCATCTCAAAAAACAAACAAACAAAACCCTTCAAGAGTCTCTACTTTTTTTTTAAATTAGACAGTGACAAATAACATTAAAAAATTAAGAGTAAGGGAATAATGGATATGTGAGTAACTCAATGTTCTCAGGTGACAATCAAATGAAATGAGAGAGGAGAAAAATGTTCTAGGTTGAAGGTGACAAATGCAAAGGCCCTAAGGCAAAAACATGCTTCTTTCTATTTCTATGCTCAAATTCTAGCCCGTGCTATTCTGCACATAATAAATTTAATAACTGAGTAGTAAGTAATCGAGCACCGGGCTAGACCCTTGTTGTAACAGAACACAGCATGGTTGCTAACCCCAAGAAAAGTACAACCTTTTAACTGATTTTTCTGTCTCATGCCCCTTTGCAAGTAGACTGTTCAAAGACGTAAAATCTATCCCTCCACCCAAGAAATGACAATGAAGTAAGCTAACTGGTCAGGCTGTTTTAAAATCTTTTTTTTTTCTTTTGAAGAAAGAGTCTCGGCCGGGTGCAGTGACTCAAGCCTATAATCCCAGCACTTTGGGAGGCCGAGGCAGGCGGATCACCTGAGGTCAGGAGTTCGAGACCCCCCCCCACCATCTCTACTAAAAATACAAAATTAGCCGGGTGTAGTGGCATGTGCCTGTAATCCCAGCTACTAGGGAGGCTGAAGCAGGAGAATTGCTTGAACCTGGGAGGCGGAGGTTGCGGTGAGCTGAGATCGCGCCATTGCACTCCAGCCTGGGAAACAAGAGCAAAATTCCATCTCAAAAAAAAAAAAAAAAAAAAGCGTCACCCAGGGTGGAGTGCAGTGGCGCTATCTCTCGGTTCACTGCAACCTCCACATCCTGGGTTCAAGCGATTCTCCTGCCTAAGCCTCCCAGGTAGCTCGCCACTACGCCCAACTAATTTTTGTATTTTCAGTAGAGGCGGGGTTTCACCATGTTGCCCAGGCTGGTCTCAAACTCCTGACCTCAAGTGATCCACTCACCTCGGCCTCCCAAAGTGCTGGTATTACAGATGTGCACCACTGCACCCAGCCTGTCTTAAAACTTTTTATCCCACCTCAGTACACCTGGGGCATTTGACAGTGAACTTTGCATCGGTTCTGCATCGGTTCACTATAGCGTTTCTGTTGTCCATGGTGGTGGGACCCCGAATCAGATGAGGACTTTTCTGCCCAATTACATGTGACCAGAGCTCTACCGTGGACATAGAGTCAGAATCTTCAGATAAAAATGTAGCTGGAATGTAAATCCTAAAAATGCTTCTCAATCGTTCTGACCAACCAGTGTAACATACACACATCAACTTTCTCTGCACTAAATTACATGTGAGACTCCAGTGTAGAAAACCACCTTTTTGTTGTACAAATATTGTTGGCATAGAAGCCAAACACTAACTATCAAATGCCAAACACACTTAAATCAATGGCTATATACATATAATTTGTATTGGCTGCAACTATCCAATATATTAACTGGGCTAGATGATTTTATTATTAATTTCTTATTTTTCAGAGACAGGGTCTCCCTGGCACCCAGGCTGTGGTACAGTGGTACAGTCAATGCAGCCTGGAACTCCTGGGCTCAAGTCGTACTTCCAAGTCTTTGTCTGGGATATGGTATTCATTTACAAAGAGCAGTCTGAGAAAAACTACTTCGTCATTTTGAGTCTTTTGTGAAATTTCCACACAAAATGCAGCCAACAACCGCTTTGTCCTCAAAAACCCCAGAAGAATATTTTAAGTATTATCTTAAACACACTTACCTGGATTTTGATCTTGATCGAGAATGGGATTCAGAGTGTTTGGAAACCCTTGATGGACTACGAGATCCTGACCTGCTCTCCGATTTTACACGAGCAGGAGTTCCCGTTGGAGATTTTGACTGAGAGCGAGACTCCTAACAAAGAAGACAGTATTACAAATGGCACTGGTCATGTAGATGCCTAACACCTAACATTTAAAGTACCGTAATTATTTATATTGATTGCTCCTGAAAAACAAATGGTTAGGCAACACCCTCCAGAAAAAATTTCAGCTCAATAATAACCCATTGTTAATACTGCTAACTGTCCTCAATAATTCCCTACTTGAACCAGATCACCAATTCTCTATTAACTAAGTAATCATGCAAATTCATCTACAACTTGATCATACAGACACTGGAACATAAACCATACATTTACTTAACCTAGGACCCATTCATTCTTCCAGATTCTTTTAATTCTACTTCACTCTTGCTTTCTACTTCTCTTCATTCTTCATTGAGTTTTTCATTTTTCATACTTCGTGTATTCTTCCCCAATTCAAACAATTCAAAATAGCCTTAAAAAAAATTCAAGTGCTTCTATCTGACCAATCTTCTGTTCAATTTTTTCCCCCATTCAATTTTAATTTTCTGATCTTTAATACTTTTCATTAGCCTTCTTTTATCTTGATTTATCTTCCACATTCTTGGAAAAAACTCTTCAATTTCTTCACGAACATTAACCTTAATGGAAAAAGAACATTTAGTATATTTAAGCACGTGGGGATTATAAAACTCTGCTGGAGTTCAGAATGTTATCTACCAAATGGAAAAGCCAGCAGGTAAAGTGCAAGTAACTAATTTAAAAAAAAAAAACAAAAAACAAAAAACAATTTTATAGTCTTTAAAATTGTTCAAAACTCTAGTTTCTAACAGAGAAGTTACTAAATTTCTCTAAATGTTTTTTAACCATACTCTTCACCCTCCTCCCATGTTTCATTCTAGTTCCTAAAATGTGAGCAATTTTAATATAAATAATTCAAACACAAATCTAACAACTATAATTTCCGCCCACCTGTTAAATTTTCACTATTTTATAATCTGAAGATTCTTAAAACAAGCTTTCACTAAGTTAGAGTAAGCATTCCAGGCTGAAATATTTGTACACACCTATCTAAACTCACCCATAGCACATGTCAAAGTTCAAATAAGTCCAAAAGAAAAAAATCAATAAAATTACAACTTCTTTCAACTTCGACCGCTATCTTTGTTCATTCTGACTTAAAATACGTCCTGAAGACAAACAAGCATACTGAAAAAACTAATAGGCATCAAAGTCTTAAAATTTCCCCA
Organism: Colobus angolensis palliatus; assembly: GCF_000951035.1. NCBI lineage: Eukaryota > Metazoa > Chordata > Mammalia > Primates > Cercopithecidae > Colobus > Colobus angolensis. Next base: position 6,167,968 of record NW_012115477.1, read on the forward strand.
TTAGCTTATTAATTTCTGATATATACATTTTTGCAACTATATCACTTTAAAATGCTCTATTATCCATGAAATACCATAATGTGCAAGAAGGTATAAAATGTGTATCATGGTCTTTATCTTTGATTCCACCTGTTTTGTACAGTTTTTACATAATTTATGCATTTATGTATACCGGCACTCCCTTCAGTGACTATATCCTATATCCAAAAAGTGATGAGTTTCTGAAAAAATTGGATGTAAATCAAAGCATTCCAAATAAAATAACTTACTGATCATAAGCTTTTTTTTTTTTTTATAACAGATACGAGGCACTCATGATCAAAACAGGATAGACAGCTTGGTTTCTGTCCAGTTAAGCCTTGATTATCAGTGTAAATAATTATCTCAATTTTACAGAAGTAATTTCACACCAATTTATTTATGCCTTAAGACTATCACACAACTCAAACAGCTTTCTGAAAATGTTTCCTTTGCTTCAAGTTTAATGTCAAGACTTATTTATCAAAACTGAAATACACAGCTAACCTTTCCGCTCAATACCAACCTTTCCCATTTAGCTACCTACAAGTCTTTCACTGCATCTCAGATACTCTAAACTACTGAACAGATGTCTGCAGCAGGCACAGCAATCTGGGCTTTTTCAGTCACTGAAACTATGAAAACAGCATATTCAGTATCTTATAAAAAAAAAGGCATGGCTAATTTGCCTGTAATTTAAGTTTCACAGACTGGTTCATTAACCAAACAGATAAGAGTATCTCATATTCCCCTCTTCTCTCTTGGTTTTCCTTTCTACAAAATAGACCTTATGATATAACATTCATTTATGCTACTGTTGAATAGCAATAGCTGGATTACCATCTACGAAAGCTGCTACTGTCCTTCTTATATATACACAGGAGGCTTTCCTCTGTAAAACACTACAACCCTTTAATTTTACTAGGATGGAAATAAAAACCTTTTATTAAAGTAAACAAGATAATTCAGTAACATCTTAAAATTCAAATTTTAAATCCGTTTTGGAGTAGCAGCAAAGCATTACGGTATGACAGAATGTCTTTTTAAGAGACGTTAGCTTATTTATTTTGAGATGGAGGAGTCTCATTCTGTCACCCAGGCTGGAGTGTAGTGGTGCCATCTAAGCTCACTGCAACCTCCACCTCCTGGGTTCAAGTGATTCTCCTGCCTCAGCCTCCTGAGTAGCTGGAATTACAGGCATGCACCACCTTGCCCGGTTAATTTTTGTATTTTTAGGAGAGAGGGGATTTTCCCATGTTGGCCAGGCTGGTCTCAAACTCCTGACCTCTGGTGATCGGCCCGCCTTGGCCACCCAAAGTGCTGGGATTACAGGTGTGAGCCACCATGCCCGGTCAACATTAGATTTATTTTAAAAGAAGCCTTGCTTTTTATTATCAAAGGTGTCACAAATACCTAACCTCCTTTGTTGTCTGCCCTTCTCTCTCTTTATCTCAGAGGAAATCTCAAGTCTCCATAAATTTCTTCATGGAAACATCTAAGTTTAAAACAGTCCTCTTCTTTCTAGCTACAAAGTTGTCACCATGATTTTAACTTTTTTTTTGAGATGGAGTCTCGCTCTGTAGCCCAGGCTGGAGTGCAGTGGCATGTGATCTCAGCTCCGCCTCCCAGGTTCAAGCGATTCTCCTGCCTTAGCCTCCTGGGTAGCTCGGATTACAGGTGCGCACCACCACACCCAGCTAATTTTTGTGTTTTTAATAGAGACAGGGTTTCACCATGTTGGCCAGGCTGGTCTCAATCTCCTGACCCCTTGATCTGCCTGTCTTGGCCTCCCAAAGTGCTGGGATTACAGGCGTGAGCCACCACATCCAGCTTCATTTTAACTTTCAAAAACAACTTACACACTTATATTAACAAATCAGTCAGTAACACTGTTAGTAAACTTAACTGGAAGAATAAACTGCCAAGTATATAATTATTTAGAAATAAAGTAACATTTCTCAAAAGCTGTTACCAAATAAATGTCACTTTCATGGAACTCTACATTAGGAATCAGGCTATAAGAAGTCCTTTATATAAAGAGGATAAATGCTAGGCTAATCCTTTTCTCCCTGACTTGTCTTCATTATGAAACAATTTCAACTTTTTCTCAAAGAAATTCATAAAACTATCCATAATTTGGAAAATGAATTGAAATTGCAAACAAAAAAAAAATTGCTAGGAATGGGTGGTATCTGCCCTATTTCACTAGACTACTTGTTCTTAAAGCTGTCCAGTCAAGGAATCCTACATTTCCTCAGTAATCTGGCTCCTGCATCCAATAACCATTAAAAATACACTGCCCGGTTGAAATGGGCAGATTAATAACTCAACTGGTATCATGAATTTTAACAGAAATCTTAAATAGGCCTCCAGTCTATCTTACACGTTATAAAGCAGAAGCCAGGCAGAAAAGTTCTTCTAACAGCACAATCTGCTTAAACAGGTTTTTGTTTTGATGTTTATTTGCTTGTTTGGTCTTTCTGTGTCACCCAGGCTGGAGTGCAATGGCACAATCTTCTCATTGCAACCTCCACCTCCTGGGTTGAAGCAATTCTGCCTCAGCCTCCCGGGTAGCTGGGAGTACAGGCACCCGACACCGTACCCGGCTAACTTTTGTATTTTATTTTAGTAGAGACGGGGTTTCACCACATTGGCCAGGCTGGCCTCGAACTCCTGATCTCAAGTGATCCACCTGCCTCAGCCTCACAAAGTGCCGGGATTACAGGCATGAGCCACCGCACCTGGCCTGCTTGATTAAACTATTCTTTATTATCAAGATGCCCCTGCTGTTGGTTGAAGGAAATGGCCAAAAATTAAAAGGAGGGAACTAACACTAAGAAAGTATTATAGTGTATCCAATACAAGCTGATCAAGAATTGTCTGTGTTAAAACAGAGTTGTATTTTACACACTGAATAACCACAATAACCACGTACTATTCTTTAACCAGGAAAAGGGTTATTATATACATGTACATACTGTTGAGGAACATGAACAATTCCTACAGCAAACAATAATTGCAGTCTTTTAATATAGCCTGTATCATACTATAAAAAGAAATTCCAATACAATATATATATGTGCTATCCATTAAAATAAAGAAACTATTAAACGCTATACTGTAACTTACTCTAACATTAAGGCCAGGCAAATTCTATGCCATTTAATAGTGCCAAATTTACTCAAGTCCAAGTCTATGAGTATAATAAGCTTGTAAAACAAACTTACTCAAAATGTGTTTTCCTGCTGCTTTATGACATTGGAGCTCTATTTCCAGAGATACACACTAGTGCATTCAGGAAAATCACAAGTACCCAAAACAAAGGGAAATGTACCTAAATTATCCAAATACCTTACAATATTCATCTTACTGCTTACTAAAGAACTTCTTCAAGGCTTGTAAAAAACCTGTATTTACTCAACCTCAGCCTATAGAAAGAACAGTTCTGCTTCCTTCCTCTTGGGTATGGTAGAATACTTATACAGACCCCATGAAGTTAAAGCAACACTTCCATTCTCTCCTTAAACCATAACTGCTATTAGAACAAATCCCTTAAAAAGAAGATAGTGACTGCTCATATTAGTTAAATTTAAACATAATTTCCCCTCTTTTAAATGCAGCATGCCTATATGCTGCATTCTGAAGTCAATGTGGTCTTTATCTGCAAAGACTCAAACATATTCTAATACTGTACGTTTGCTTATTCTGTGAAGTTCAGAATAGTCTTATAAATGATTTAGTAACTGACCCACACATATAATCAAATTTAAACTCATACCATAATTGTGAAATTACCTGTAAAGTTTACAATATTTTGTACAGATTTTAAATGTGGTTCATAAGTCTCCTAGCTTATATATCATGATCAACTGTAACGTTCAAAAAGCTAATGTATAAGTGGCAATTTCAAAGGTAGAAAAAACAAGTTTGTTTATAAGGACTAATGTGGTTTAACCGTATTAAAAGCCAATAAATAGCAACTAAACCCAAACTACCAAGAACCTGTTACAGCATTCTCTATGTTCTCATCTTCTGGTGTTATACAGTATTTATGAATCTTGGTAAGTCAGATGATAGGGTCCTGGTTTCAAGGAAAAATCACAACTTTTCTTCTACATATTAGTCAGGCCTAGTCATTCCATCTTTGGTCAAAGTCATGGGACAGGAAGGATTATATATAACTATATATACAAGTAACTTAAAAGGAGGGAAGGGAAACCATATTTCCCTTTATTATTCTCCTCTCAACTTTTCTTCAGTATATACAACCTTTCCCTCATCTGGTTGTTACTATCTTTTTTCACCTCCATGCCTGTCTTGCTAAATTTGTGAGGACATATGAACAAATAGCAATCAGTTTTAATTCATTAGCACGTGAATACACATCTTTTAGTTATCTAATGAATGAGCACCCACTGATACTATCAAAGAAAGTTTTCTGTCAAGTTCTAAGAAACTATTATACTGATTATTGATGATATTTCACACTTGTTATGCTACATCGTAGGTTAGAGTTTGGTGGATTTAAAAAATTAAGCCCACCAAGTGTTTTCCAAACCACACATCCCTAAATATTTGAAACCGTGGACATTCCTTCAGATCTCAAGGTTCTATATTCCACTTAATGAGTGGTACAAAGTATAAGCCTCTATGACAGAACTGTAAAATTAGTTATGCACTGTGGGTATAATTACTTGTGCTGCTCCTTTTCAAAATCTTGCCATCTACTTATATTGAGCAGATCAGCATCCTTCAGTGAAGGAACCTCAAATATAAAAATTCGAGATTTAAATTTTTTTTTAAGTTTATATTTCTTTGCTTAAATGGAAGGGGGGAGGAGAACAACTGAAAGCATTAAAATCAGATGATAGTATTTAAATTTAGGAAAACAGATTAAACCCAAGACTCTCTTAGGTTAACACTCCCTACTATAAGAAAGCAAGCTTTACCCTTATGTAAGGTCAATTTGATGATATATGGAATTAAATTGCTAAAGATGCTGAATAAGCAAAATGCTGACATCTCTCACATTTATCTTAAAATTTCTTTCTTTTTTTTTTTTTTTTTGAGACGGAGTCTCGCTCTGTCGCCCAGGCTGGAGTGCAGTGGCTGGATCTCAGCTCACTGCAAGCTCCGCCTCCCTGGTTCAAGCCATTCTCCTGCCTCAGCCTCCCGAGTAGCTGGGACTACAGGCGCCCACCACATCGCCCGGCTAGTTTTTTGTATTTTTTAGTAGAGACGGGGTTTCACCGTGTTAGCCAGGATGGTCTCGATCTCCTGACCTCGTGATCCGCCTGTCTCGGCCTCCCAAAGTGCTGGGATTACAGGCGTGAACCACCGCCCCTTGTTTTGTTTAAACAAGCCAGTCACAGAGCTGGGTTTTGAATAAGTAGTCATCATCCCTATCATTCTCAGATTTCAGAAAAGGACCCTCCCCCCATTTCTTCTATTCTTTAACAAAAAATCTTTACACACAAAACTTTTAATTCCAAATTGGTACAGATAAATGTTTGCTTTTTTTGAGAGAGAGTCTGGCTCTGTCGCCCAGACTAGAGTGCAGTGATGCAATCTCGGCTCTCTGCCTCCCGGGTTCAAGTGATTCTCCTGCCTCAGCCTCCCGAGTAGCTGGGATTACAGACACACGCCACCACGCCCAGCTAATTTTTGTATTTTTAGTAGAGATGGGATTTCACCATATTGGCCAGGATGGTCTCCATCTCTTGACCTTGTGATCCACCCACCTCAGCCTCCCAAAGTGCTGGGATTACAGGCGTGAACCACCGCCCCTTGTTTTGTTTAAACAAGCCAGTCACAGAGCTGGGTTTTGAATAAGTAGTCATCATCCCTATCATTCTCAGATTTCAGAAAAGGACCCTCCCCCCATTTCTTCTATTCTTTAACAAAAAATCTTTACACACAAAACTTTTAATTCCAAATTGGTACAGATAAATGTTTGCTTTTTTTGAGAGAGAGTCTGGCTCTGTCGCCCAGACTAGAGTGCAGTGATGCAATCTCGGCTCTCTGCCTCCCGGGTTTAAGCAATTCTCCCACCTCAGCCTCCTAAGTAGCTAAGATTATAGGCATGAGCCACCCCGCCCGGCCTGTAGGAGTCTCTCAAAAATATCACAGCTACTCAAGAAGCCAAAACAAATCCTGAAAGGAGGCAAGAATAAACGGTATTTTTCCTCTTCAACTGTAGAAAACATAAATAACTCTCTAATTACAAGATAGGTCTCTAACAATAAGGAATCATTAACCTCTATTATCAACACTGGGCTGTTGTATGAAAATTGCACATTTTTATAAAGTACAATTCTTAAAATTTTAGGGGGAGAGGTGTAAAATGTTAAGAAAAGATTTCCATTGCCCTTAATTTCTATGAAGGGCATTAACAGGTTTTGAGCTCAAAATCCCAATTTTGGTTGAAGCTGTATTGAGGCAAACAACTCATTACTTTTATCAAGACACGTGAAAGCCACTGCTTAAGTGCTACCTTCACTCCCAGCTCCAAAGGACATCTCCACTTAAAATTGCTTTAATGGACCTATGTATTTATTTATTTTTGAGATAAAAGTCTCGCTCTGTTGCCCAGGCTGGAGTGCAGTGGCGCAATTCCGCCTCCCAGGTTCAAGTAATTCTCCTGCCTCAGCCTCCCAAGTAGCTGGGATTACAGGCGCACGCCACCAAGCCCAGCTAATTTTGTATTTTTAGTAGAGACAGGGTTTCACCACGTTGGGCAGGCTGGTCTCGAACTCCTAACCTCAAGTAATCCACCCGCCTCGGCCTCCCAAATTGTTGGGATTATAGGCGCGAGCCACTGCGCCCAGCCAGAAACGATTTAAAAAGGACATCTCCAGACAAGCTTCTAGCATTGTTCTAATTCTTTAACCAATTACAAATAAAGACAATTATCTCAACCTATAAAAACTAAAAGACAAAACATAAAAAGATACAACAGGTGAGCCTACAAGCACTAGCTGATTTCCACGAAAATACATTTGGGTACCACTTGTGAAAAAAGTATTTCCTATGACCACAAAGGGCCGTAAGGCCCTTTATTTCTATATTAAATAAATCTTTAATGCCTACATGTATTTTAGTTTAAAAGTGGGTGGGAATCTTTTTTTTTTTTTGTGGGGGGGAGACGGGAGTCTCACTCTGTCGCCCAGGCTGGTGGGTGGGAATCTTAACATGTTACTTTCTTAGGAGGGAAAAGTGACAACTGTCGGCAACTTACTCCTTTCCTAGACTTCATGATAAATTAAAAAAAAAAAAGCAAACAAGGTCCCTTTAGTAGTCCTCTTCACTCCCCACAAACCAAACCAAACATCAACCCCCCCACTTTTTTTAATAATGAAAGTTAATTGAAGGAATGTATGAATGGAGAGCAAATTTTCTATCGACAATTACTCAACATTTTCAAAACAAGCAGCACTTTACAACTACTATCATATATGCTTATTGCATGATTTTAGAAAGTTATGTTGGGGCAATCAATATACCATCCTAAAAAATGAGCAAGTTCAATTTTCATTTGTTTCCATGCTCCAAACTTTGTCAAAAAATTCCAATCAAAAGAAAGGCAACTTCTTTAGTCTATTGGGTAACTAGTACAGTCTATTGCTTTAAATCTCTTTCCCCAAAGAGAACTAAAGCCTAAACCGACCTTCTGATTTGACTTTTTGGTTCTAGATCTTTATATCATGAACTCCCAAAAAGGACAAAATTCGCCCTCCAGTACACACCTCAAATGTTTTTGTGTGCTTCCCCTGGTGACTAGAATTTAAACGTCAACACAACAGCCCGGAACGTGTTGCATGGGGCTTTTGTTTTCCTTCCCGAGTTTCACAGGAACTCACTTCTACAATTCCCAATGTAAGGTAAACTTTGGAAATGAAACTCACTGAAAAACGTTCCAGTACATTTAAGCTGGGTATAACGTATTCTTTGTGATGTTTATATTTCTCCGACCCCAAATACATTAATAAAAACTTTCTTCTGAGCCCTCTTCGGTGGGGGATAGGGTGAGAAGAGAAATGGGAGAGGGCCTGTTAATTTTCAGGTCATCTTTTAAGTTACAGAACAGTACATACTGACTAGTTATCTTAATACTGAGCCAATGAATTCGTTCAGTTATGTAAGATTAAAGACAGTTTTTTTTTTTTTTTTTTTTTACCATAAAAAGCTGTAAAGGAGTGGTCAGTTTTTAGATCAAAGGTCAGAGGAAGAAAAGCATTAAAAGTTCAGATATAAAGAAGAGGAAAAAACCCAACATCGAGGAATTAGAAAAATAAGGCGTGAAAGCATTTCCACATTCATTTCGAAGTGAAAGCAAAAGTCGAAGGGACATTAAAGGAAAAGGGCTCCTTGCGTAGTTTTCCCCTCACAGCTCTCGTCTTAAGAACGCTTAAGGGTCGGTGCGGTCGTTGACTAACCACTTCATTAGGCTCGTCCCACCTTCAACCTCAAGGCTTTCGCCTTTATAGACGCAACGCCGCCGGTTCCAACAGAGACGCGGCCGCTCACTGCAATAGAGAGCCAAGGAGACACAGGCCCCAGCTAGTCCCACGCCAGCTTCTCCCCGCCCGGAAAACAGCCCCGCGCACTTTCGACCCCGAGACCCTCTACGATGCTCGGGGTCGCCAGAAATGCCACCGCAGGAAGCACCTACCACTATCCGGACGGAGGGGAGCTCCCTGCCGCCTCCTCCCGCCCAACCGCGACCGGGACCCACACCACGGAGCAGACATAAGGAAGCCTCAGGGGTGGGGAGGAGGACGGGAGCAATGCGGGGGCGGGGAGGGAAGAGGACCCAGAAGTCCAGGTATCAATCAGCCTCCAAAAAAGGGGGAGGGGTGTTATCCGTGGTGTTTGGGGAAGGAGTGGAACCCAGAAGCCATCTTGGGATGGGAGGAAGCAATCGCGATGGCTCCAGAGGTTGCTCCTCGCGGGACTACCCGCAACCCCGCCCGACCGCGCTTGTTCCCGTGAAACCCCGAGCATTGGGCCGCCGCCTAGACGGCTCCCGCGGCTTTGTACTCACTCTGCCCTCGAAGTTGTTCTCCTCTACATCACTCATGTCGACGAGGCGCTCCCCAGAACTAAGTAAGAGACAAGTCTCGGCTCGAGGGATGGCCTAATTAACCCGCTGACTGGACCGTGGGGAAGAGGAAAGAGTCGGCAACCACAGCCGCTCCACTCCACTCCCACTCGGTCGCAAGCTCCGGCAAAATGGCGCCGGCGCCGCCAGAAATCTCCTGGCCTCCTCAGAGCACGACGTAAAGGGGGCGGGCATATCTGTGACGTCACGAGGCCCCACCTCCCGCGAGGCTTTGTACCCGCTGGGCGGGGCGCCAGGTTGGAGGTTGGCGGGTGACCTGCGCTCTCAGCCTGGGCGCCTTGGAATCGCGGTCCCGTGCTGTCCTCCAAACTTCAGACTTCTTCTCGGACGTGTCAACCTCTTTGAAGACTTTTCAGTCACCACCAAGTGGATTCTGATGCAAGGGAACAAAACAATGGAAGGTTTTTTTGTTTATTTTTTGAGTCAGGGTCTCCCTCTGTCACCCGAGCTGGAGTGCAGTGGAGCGTTCACTGCTCACCACAGCCTTAAACTCCCGGGCTCAGGCGATCCACCCACCTCAGGCTCCCGCGCGCGCCACCATGCCCGGCTAATTTTTTTGGGGTGGGGGACCGAGTCTCACTCTGTTGCCCAGGCTGGAGTGCAGTGGCGCTATCTAGGCTCATTTCAACCTCAGCCTTCCAGCTTCAAGCAATTCTCCTGCCTCAGCCTCCCATGTAGCTGGGATTACAGGCATGCACCACCACACCTGGCTAATTTTTGTATTTTTAGTAGAGACAGGGTTTCACCGTGTTGGCCAGGCTGGTCTCAAAGTCCTGACCTCATGTGATTTGCCCGCCTCGTCCTCTCAAAGTGCTGGGATTACAAGCGTGAACCACCGCACCCGGCCCACCCGGCTAAATTTTGTGTATTTTGCAGACATGGGGTTTTGCCATGCTGCCCAGGCTGATCTCGAATTCGTGGACTCAAGCCATCTGCTCGCCTCGGCCTCCCAAAGTGCTGAGATTACAGGTCTGAGCCACCGCGCCCGGCTGGAATCGTGTATATATAATTAACAGGCTTTTGCGGGGGACGTTGTCAGCTGACTGTATTACTTTTCTTCCATATTTGCCCGGTGTGACGTCAACGTAATACATGCACACATGAGGTTATGATGCAAAGTCGCTGCTCCTTGCCTCATCCCTCCCTGCTCCAGATCCCCCTCCTAGAGACAGCCGTGTAGTCTTTCTTATAATGCTTAACTCCCTACTAGTCTTTTTGACTTAGATATTTCCATAAAGCTTCATAGGAAGACCTCCCAAATCTGTCAACTTGGTTCCCAATCATGGTAATAATCTCTGAGATGACTTTTACTTGTGTAATGCAACTTAAAAAAATTAGTTTCATCGTACATTTTTTTCCTACAGTGCTTTATGGTAAAAAGATTGACATGGACTTTCAAATATAGTTCTATGGTAGGAAAGTTCATCTAGCATTGTTATGAAGATTGCTACCCCTGGGGGCAAGATTTCAAGGTTTGAATGTCAGTTATTGATAGGGCTAAGCTTATATGACATCTGGCTCTTAGAAAAGATGTTGAACTTGGCTGGGTGTGGTGGCTGATGCCTGTAATCCCAGTACTTTGGAGACCCTAGACGGAAGATCGCTTGAGGCCAGAAGTTTGAAACCAGCCTGGTCAACATGGTGAGCCCCCGTCTCTACAAAATAAATTATTATTATTATTATTATTATTGAGATAGAGACTCGCTTTGTCACCCAGGCTGCAGTGCAGTGGCGTGATCTCGGCTCACTGCAACCTCTGCCTCTGGGTTCAAGTGATTCTCCTGGCTCAGATTTCCAAGTAGCTGGGATTACAGTGCGTGCCACCACGCCCGGCTAATTTTTGTGTTTTTTGTAGAAACGGGGTTTCACCATGTTGGCCAGGGTGGGCTGGAACCTGTGACTTCAGATGATCTGCCTGCCTCGGCCGCCCAAAGTTCTAGGATTACAGACGTGAGCTGCCACACCTGGCCAGGTTGATACCATTTGAACCACTGATCAATCTCAGTACCATTAAAAGTGAGATAACCAGATATAAGATACCTCATGATGTGATGCAATAGAAAATACCCAGTGCCTCCTGTGAAGTATTCCTGATCCCTCAAACTGAACTCAAATCTAATTAAGCCTTAGATCTAGCCAACAGTTTATAGGAAATACAAGAAAGGGAAAAATAAAAACACCGAGATGAAGTACAGGACAAATAACTGCATTCCCCAACAGATGAAATTCACAATCAAAGATGGGAGAAAGGTAGACTATTATGTACTAAGAGTCTTCCCCCCACCCTTTATTCCTCTTATTTATTTTTTGGAGACATAATCTGACTCTGTCACCCAGGCTGGAGTGCAGTGGCACAATCATGGCTCCAACGATCTCCAACCACACCCTCTCAAGTAGCTGGGACTACAGGCCCCCAACACCATGACCAGCTAATTTTTAAATTATTGTAGAGACCAGGTTTCGCCCTGTTGCCCAGGCTGCTCTCAAACTCCTGGGCTCAAGTGATCCTGCCGCCTAGGCCTCCCAAAGTGTTGAGCAACCAGGCCGGGACTAGTAGAGTAGTTTCTTTTTTCTTTGTCTTTTTTCTGAGACAGTTTCTCTCCAGTACCCAGGCTGGAGTACAGTGGCACAATCTTGGTTCACTGCAACCTCTGCCTCTCGAGATTCTTCTGCCTTAACCTCCCCAGTAGCTGAGAACACAGGTGCATGCCACTGTGCTAGGCTAATTTTTGTATTATTTTGTAGAGATGGGGTTTTGATGTTGGCCAGGCTAGTCTCTAACTCCTGGCCTCGAGTGATCCACCCACCTCGGTCTCCCATAGTGCTGGAATTATAGGAGATATTTGCTTTATTTTATGAGTTGTAATCCATTGCTATAATTATTTATTTTGTTGCTTGAATTGTCCCAGATTTCAGTTATAATCTTTTGATATGTTTAAACATATATAGGCCGGGCGCGGTGGCTCAAGCCTGTAATCCCAGCACTTTGGGAGGCCGAGACGGGCGGATCACGAGGTCAGGAGAT
>NW_012115477.1:6180181-6184217 GCF_000951035.1 Colobus angolensis palliatus
GTGCTGGGATTACAGGTATGAGCCACAGCGCCCGGCCATTTTATAGATTTTTAAGGCTGAAGCTGAGAGTAGTAAAGCAACCAGGTGAGTCAGACAGCTGGCACAAAGCAGAACTGGGGTTTAAACTTGGGTAGATTAACACTCTTAACCATTAGGCTCTCTTGCCTCCCGAAAAGCCACTGTCATCACAGATAAAGAGCTCAAATGAGCAGACCTAAATTTAGTCTCCAGTCACTCAAAAATTACTTGTTTTAACCAAGAACTGAAGTGTTGATATTGTACAAACTCTTGCATGAAAGTAAAAACAGATAGAATGAACAGTTTATATTAATGATTTCACAATGCACCAGGCCAACCCAAGAAAGTCATTGTCTCACAGCGGTAGTTTTTGTTTTTGTTTTTTTTCTATGTATGCAGCTTGAGCTTTTGCTTTAAACATGTGCACATCTGCACATGTGCATTCTTCCCATCTGCACATGTGCATTCTTCCCTTTTGACTAACAAGCAGAGAGAGATACCTCCATACCACCTGAATATCCAGTTGCCCATCAACCCTTCATTCAGTGGGTTTGGCATCCATTGAAAAATCTTTGCCTGAATCAGCCATTCTATTCAAAATGTGGACTTTCCAATTCTATCTTGTCCCTCTATTCACCAGCTGGCAGTCTTCTAGTAAATAGTTTCGTTTTTCTTTGTTTTGTTTCTTGCCCACTTCCTCTCTCTGCTCAATAGTTTTTTGTTTTTTGTTTTGTTTTGTTTTAGCTTTCTCCATCAGCTACATGTTATTTGACTATTTTGAAATACAGCTCCATCGCTTCTCAGCCTTTTGGCTAGGATCACATGCAAAATATAGTTCCTACTGGAAATGACAAATGCTTAATTATTTTAATTGCCAATTTCAGAATAAGGTGTTTGTAAAACAGCTCCAAAGGAGGAATATGAAGCTTTTCAATTACATAACTGAAAGAGATTCTCACTTAGAGTACCTTTCCATTTACATACTGTGGTGTTATGATATCTCATATTCATTTTTGTCCAGGTTCCTGGCTGGTAACTCCCCATAGGCCTTGTTACAGTCTTTTGTTATAATGTTGGCTGTGTTAGGCTTCTTGCAGGCCTCAGGAAATAATCTCTTTGACCTTCTTCTGTGCTCCTTTCACTTGACCCAAGGCAGTACTCAATACTCTTCCCCTGCGTTTCTGATTGTGGGTCATAAGACCCTCATTTCAGAGAGGCCAATCACATTTCCAAATAGTTGTCCATAAAAACCCAGGAGGACTGGGTTCACAGAGTTTTCAGATAGCTGATACTTGGAGGTTCCTGGAGGGTGGCCCCCCCAGGGAGGGCATGGAAGCTCCACACCCCTTCCTCCATACCATATATTTTGTAATGTTTCTTTGAGTTTTGTGAGCTGCTCCAGCAAATTTATTAAACCCAAAGTGTTGGATGTGGGAATGCCCAAAGCACTAGGGTTATGGGCATGAGCTATCTATTCTTTTTAATATTATTACTGTTATTTTTTGAGACAAGAGTCTGGCTCTGTCTCCCAGGCTGGAGTGCAGTGGCACAATCTCTGCTAACTGCAATCTCTCCTCCTGGGTTCAAGTTATTCTCGTGCCTCAGCCTCTTGAGTAGCTGGGATTACAGGCACATGCTACCATGCTCAGCTAATGTTTGTATTTTTGGTAGAGACAGGGTTTCGCCATGTTGGTGAGGCTGGTGTTGAACTCCTGACCTCAAGTGACCCACCCCCGGCCTCAGCCTCTCAAAGTGCTGAGATTACAGGCATGAGCTGTGGTGCTCAGCCAAAAATATATTTTGTGGCCTCCCCAGTACCTCAAACCTGTAATCTCAGCACTTTGCAAAGCTGAGGTAGGAGGACTGCTTGAGCCCAGGAGTTTTTGAGACCAACTTGGGCAACAAAGTGGGACCCTGTCTCTAAAAAATTTAAAAAATTAGCTAGGTGTGGTGGTGCATGCCTGTGTCCCCACTACACAGGAGGCTGAGGCAGGAGGATCGCTTGAGCCCAGGAGGTCAAGGCTGCAGTGAGCAGTGTTTGTGCCACTGCACTCCAGCCTGTTTGACAGAGCGAGACCCTGTCTCTAAAGCCAACAAACATTTTATCACCTCAAGCACTCAGAGTAGAACACAATGAAATTAACCTGTAGCATTTAGCCAGTTCTTAGGAACTAGATCTCAACACTGAAAGTGAGAAAGATCAACCACAATCAAAGAAAAGATAGGTAAATTCGAACATCAAAATTTACAACTTTTGTGCATTAAAGGATAATATCCAAAGAGTGAAAAAAACAACCCATTGAAAAGGAGAAATATTTAGAAATCATATGTCTAATAAGGGTCTAGTATTCAGAATAAATAAACAACTCTTACAGTTTAAGAAAAAACAAGCAACCGGTCCCAGTGGCCCATGCCTGTAATCCCAGCACTTTGGGAAGCTGAAGTGGGCGGATCACAAGGTCAGGAGATCGAGACCATCCAGGCTAACATGGTGAAACCCTGTTTCTACTAAAAATACACAAAAATTAGCCGGATGTGGTGGCGGACGCCTGTAGTCCCAGCTACTCAGGAGACTGAAGCAGGAGAATGGTGTCAACCTGGGAGGCGGAGCCTGCAGTGAGCCGTGATCTCATCACTGCACTGCAGCCTGGGCAACAGAGCGAGACTCCGTCTCAAAAAAAAAAAAAAAAGAAAAGAAAATGTGAGTGTGTGAAGTATCTTTCCTCTCCCCAAGCCCAATCTCTCACTTTTGGCATGTGAGGAGTGTTAGAGTATTTGAGGCTAACTCTCCTTATTCATATCTTACTGGGAGTTTAGGAAAGGATCCTGCATGAGGAGCAATATTAGAAATAAGAGGTGTCTCCAGTTCCCTCATTTTATATGCAGAAAGGAAGACTCAGAAAAGGAAAGTCACCTGCACCAATAAGAGAGAGATGGACATTGGATACAGTGTACACTGCTCGGGTATTGGATGCATAAAAATCTCAGAAATCACCACTAAAGAACTTATCTAAGTAACCAAAAACCACCTGTTCCCCAAAAACTATATAAATAAAAAATTTGAAAAAAAATATTAAAGAAAGAGAGAGATGAAAACAAACTTAGAGATAATCTAATTACTTGGTTTTACAGAAGCAGAAGTCGTAAGTTGCCCACCCAAAGTCATGTGGCAGTAATAGTACCATTGAGTCCTCACCATGCTTCAGGCACTGGACTATTTTTATTTATTTATTTAGAGACAGAGTCTTGCTCTGTCACCCAGGGTGGAGCATAGTGGCGCCATCTCAGCTCACTGCAACCTCGGCCTACTGGGTTCAGGTGGTTCTCTTGCCTCAGATTACAGGCACTCACCACCACGCCTGGCTAATTTTTGTATTTTTAATATAGACGAGGTTTTGCCATGTTGGCCAGGCTGGTCTTGAACTCCTGACCTCAGGTGATCCACCTGCCTCTGCCTCCCAAAGTGCTAGGATTGCAGGCATGAGCCACCTCGCCTGGCCTGGGCTACGTATTCTAAAAAGTTTAACTTGTGTATTACAACAACCTAAAGATTAAATAATATTATTGCCTCCATTTTATTTATTTATTTATTTATTTATTTAGAGATGGGATCTTGCTATGTTGCCCAGTCTGGAGTGTGGTGGCTATTCACAGGTGCAATCATAGCAAACTGAAGCATGGAAGTCCTGGGCTCAACTGATCCTCTTGCTTTAGCCTTCCAAGTAGCTGGGGCTACAGGTGTGTGCCAGGTGGCTCAACTGCCTCCATTTTATAGATTTTTTTTTTTTTTGAGATGGAGTCTTGCTCTGTTGCCCAGGTTGGAGTGCAGTGGCTCATGTGATCACAGCTCACTGCAAGCTGCGCCTCCCGGGTTCACACCATGATCCTGCCTCAGCCTCCTGAGTAGCTGGGACTCCATTCGCCTGCCACCACACTTGGCTAATTTTTTGTATTTTTAGTAGAGACGGGGTTTCACTGTGTTAGCCAGGATGGTCTCGATCTCCTGACCTTGTGATCT
>NW_012115477.1:6189637-6194010 GCF_000951035.1 Colobus angolensis palliatus
CATAGTGAGACCCCTTCTTTCAAAAAAATTTTTTTTACTTCTTAATTATGTATTTATTATATTATTATTTATTTTCTTTTTTATAGAGACAGGGTCTTACTATATTGCTCAGGCTAATCTCAAACTTCTGGCCTCAAGTGATCCTCCTATCTTCACCTCCCAAAGTGCTGTGATTACAGTCATGAGCCACCATACCCGGGCTATATCTCTTCCATAGGGAGAAATCTACTGAAGTCCTTTGTTCATTTTCTAATTGTTGTTTTTTTATTTCATTTTTTTATTTAATTTAAAAAAATTGCTTTTGTTGCTGTAAAACTTTTTTTTTGTTAATTTCTTGTTTTGTTTTTGTTTTTTGGTGTTTTGGGGGCACAGGGGCTTGCTCTGTCACCTCATAGCCCACTGCAGCCTGCAACTCCTGGCCTCAAGCAATCCTCCCACTTCAGCCTCCCAAAGTGCTAGAATATAAGCATGACATAATTTTTTTGTAATTAGCTGGGCATGTTGGTGTGGGGCCATAGTCCTAGCTACTGTGGGAGGCTGAGGTGGGGGATGGCTTGGGCCCAGGAATTGGAGGCTGCAGTGAGCTACAATGGCACCACTGCACTCCAGCCTGGGTGACAGAAGGAGACCCTGTCTCTAAAAAAAAAAAAAAAAAAAGCAAGATGATATATAAATGGCTAATGAGCATATGAGCATATGAAAAGATGCTCAACATCATGAGTCTTGGAGAAATGCAAATTAAAACCACAATGATATACCACTTTACACCTACTAAGATGGCTACTATAATGTTGAAAAAAGAACAATCAATGACAGGTGTTGAAAAGGATATGGAGAAATTGGAATCTTCATACACTGCTAGTGGGAATGTAAGCTGGTGCACCTGCTCTGGAAAGGAGATGGACAGTTCCTCAAAAAGTTAAACAGAGAATTACTGTATGACCCAGCAATCTCACTCCTAGGTATATACTGAAGGGAAACATATGTTCGTTCACATGAAAAGTTGTACACAAATGTACATAGCAGCATTGTTCATGATAGCCAAAAAGTTGAAACATTTCAAATATCTATCAGCTGATGCATGGATAAAAAAGTGTGATATGTCCATACAATGGAATACTATTTAGTCATAAAAAGAGATGAAATACTGTTACATAGTCCAACTTGGATGAACCTTGAAAACATTATGCCAGGCGAAGAAAGCCAGACACAAAAGGCCATACATTGGGAGCTTCTGGATACTGCGTGAAGGTTCCTGGAGGGTGATGCACCTGGAGAGGGCATAGAAGCTTCCAGCCCCTTTCCACATGTCTTATCCTATGTATCTCGTCATCTGTATCCTTTGTAATATCCTTTGTAATATCCAGACCAGCTGGATAAGCAAGGGCCCTCTAGTTTCATCTGCAAACACAATGTGGGCCACTTCATACTGTGCTGCCTCACCACCAATTAGTATGATGGGCGTAGCACCTGCTCCTCCCACCTGTACAAATAGGACTCTGGCCCCATCGAGGAGGATGGAATTCTAAAAAATGAACAAAGGAAGGGAGCAATGGAGCTTGAGCCAAGAACTTCAAGTTAAAAAAAAAAGGCCACATTTTGTTTTTGTTTTGAGACAGACTCTCACTCTATAGTCCAGCCTGGAGTGCAGTGGCGTGATCTCGGCTCACTGCAACCTTAGCAGCTGGTCTCATTTACCAGTTTATTATAAAGGATATTACAAAGGATACAGATGACGAGATACATGGGATAGGACATGTGGGAAGGGGCTGGAAGCTTCTATGCCCTCTCCAGGTGCACCACCCTCCAGGAACCTTCGCATGCTATCCAGAAGCTCCGAATGCACGGCCTTTTGGGTCTTACTCTGTTTCCCAGGTTGGAGTGCAGTGGTGCACTCTCAGCTCACTGCAGCCTCCACCTCCTGGGTTCAAGCGATTCTCCTGCCTCAGCCTCTGGAGTAGCTGGGATTACAGGCGCCCGCCACCACGCCCTGCTAATTTTTGTATTTTTAGTAGAGACAGGGTTTCACCATGTTGGCCAGACTGATTTTGACCTCCTGACGTCAGGTGATCTGCCTGCCTTGGCCTCCCAAAGTGCTGGGACTACAGGCATGAGCCACTGCACCCGGCCAATATGGAAGTTTCTAAAGAAATTAAAAATAGAATTACCAGATGGCCCAGCAATCCCTTTGCTGGGTATACATAGCCAAAGGAAATGAAATCACCACCTAGTAAAGATATCTGCATTCCCATGTTCATTGCCATGTTCATTGCAGTACTATTAACAATGGCCAGGCCTGGCGCAGTGGCTCATGCCTGTAATTCCAGCACTTTGGGAGGCTCAGGCGGGTGGATCACCTGAGGTCAGGAGTTTGAGACCAGCCTGGCCAACATGGTGAAACCCCCATCTCTATAAAAAATACAAAAAAGAAAAAAAATTAGCCAGATGTGGTGGTGGGCGCCTGTAATCCCAGCCACTCGGGAGGCTGGGTCAGGAAAATTGCTTGAACCTGGGAGGTGGAGGTTGCAGTGAACTGAGATCGGGCCATTGTACTCCAGCCTGATTGACAAGAGTGAAAAACTCCATCTCAAAAAAAAAAAAAAAATAGTGAAGAATTGGAAACCACCTCAGCGTCCATCGATAGATGAATGGATAAAGAAACTGAAACTGTGAGATACACACACACACACACACACAGAGTGGAATATTATTCAGCTATAGGAAAGGAAATCCTGCCATTTGCCACAACAGATGAAACTAGAGGGCATTATATTAAGTGAAATAAGCCAGATAAATAAAGAAAAGTACTGCATGATCTCACTACTTACATGTGGAATCTAAAAAAAGGAAAGAAAAAAAAAAAAGCAACTTCAGGAGCAGAGGTACCCTTGCAGAGCACAGAGAAAATTCACAGTATCTTTAAACACTTTGCTAGGACTGACTTTGGTCTGTCAGTCGCCAAAATGATACCATCTGGGGAGTGTAGAAAAGACCTCTCTGCTTAATTTATTCTCAACTTTTCCACTTTGCTGAGACTCATGGTTAATCATCAGCAAAACCCCCTGTGTTCTCTATCTCCTCTTTAAGTAGTTCATTCACTTTGCTGTAGCTCAGAGATTCTCACCTGGAAGCAATTTTGCCCACCTCCCCAGAGCACATTTGGCAATGTTTGGAGGTATTTTTAGTTGTCACAACCGGAGATGGTGCTAGTGACATCTAGTGGGAAGAGGCCAGGGATGCTGCTAAACACCTTACAATGACAATGTACAGGATGGCCCCTCACAGCAAAGGAGTATCAGACCCAGATACCCCTCAATGGCCAAATTGAGAAACCCTGACTCTTTTCTGTAGGTACTGCTTCCTCTTTAGATCTCTCAGATCATCTGTGTTTTCTCATACCACTGGGTTTGGAGGTGGAGTGGGAGTCTTCTTCCTTTCTCATTGCTGCTTGCAAACAATTCTTCCTCCCTAAATCCTTAAAAAAGCCCAGCTTAACTTAGAATTTTACATCCTCAGACGTTATCACTCACCACCTCTCCTTAATGCAGTCATCTGCAGATTTCCACTCCTTTCATTGTCATTCTCTCCAACACCACAACCATCTTCAACCTCGGCGATTTCATCATCCACACGGATGATCCTTCCAACATCTTAGACTCTCAGTTCATTGTATTCCACTTTTGCGGGGAGTATGATTCTCCACCACAGTCACTTCCTCACCTACATTGCCATAATTGCCATCATCTGAATTTCACTTTCTGGGCACTACATCCTATCATTTTAGCCCACTCCCTGCAGTAGGTTGATTTCAACAAACTTTTGATCTCATTAGGTAGTGAGTGATAATGTCTGATGATGTCATTAGGACAACCAATCCATCAATCAATTGCGTAGTATTTATACTATGAAATTCAGCAAATCTACAAATTAGTGTTCTTTTCCTCTTTCTTTCAGAAAGCTAGTTGTTAAACATTTAACTCTTGTGTATTCATGGGATATACCTTAAGCAATCTATGTGTGTGTGTGTGTGTGTGTCTGTGTCTGTGTATGTATACATATATAAAATGTTGCTTTGCACATTTAAACATTTTGTATACCTGGTTTACTATAGTATGTTTTCTGATATGACTTTCCCTCCACAACATTTAGATTATGAGATGCATTCACGTTGATATGTGTAACTCTGGATTACGGTTTTTTTGTTTTTTTTTTTGAGACAGAGTCTCACTCTGTTGCCCAGGTTGGAGTGCAGTGGCATGATCTCAGTTCACTGCTGCCTCTGCCTCCCAGATTCAAGTGATCTTCCCACCTCAGCCTCCTGAGTGACTGGGACTACAGGCCTGTACCACCATGCCTGGCTAATTTTTTTTTTT
>NW_012115477.1:6195102-6198090 GCF_000951035.1 Colobus angolensis palliatus
CCAGGATGGTCTCGATCTCCTGACCTCGTGAATCCGCCTGTCTCGGCCTCCCAAAGTGCTGGGATTACAGGCTTGAGCCACCGCGCCCGGCCTAGTTTTATTCTTAAGCACGTGGATATCAGTTTTCTGAGCACCATTTATTGAAGAGACTGCCCTTTCCCCAGTGCAAATTTTTGGCACCTTTGTTGAAAATGAGATGGCTGCAATGTGTGGCTTTATTTCTGGGTTCTCTATTCTGTTCCATTGGTTTATGTGTATGTTTTTATGCCAGTACCATGCTGATTTGGTTTCTATAGCCTTGTAGTATATGTAGTATACTACTGAAATCAGGTAGTGTAATGTCTTTGGCTTTGTTCTTTTTGCTCAGAATTACTTTGGCTATTCAGAATCTACTGTGGTTCTGTAAAAATTTTAAGATTAAAATTTGTAACAATCTGGTCTGGCGTGGTGGCTCACACCTGTAATCCCAGCACTTTGGGAGGCTAAGGCTGGAGGATCACTTGACATCAGGTGTTTGAGACCAGCCTGACCAATATGGTGAAACCCCATCTCTACTAAATATACAAAAATTAGTCAGGCATGGTGGTGCACGCATATAGTCCCAGCTACGCAGGAGGCTGAGCAGAATTGCTTGAACCTGGAGGTGGAGGTTCCAGTGAGCCAACATCACGCCACTGTACTGCAACCTGGGTGACAGAGGAAAATTCTGTCTCAAAAAAAAAAAAAAAAGGTAGCTTTTTCTGTTTATGTGAAAATGTCATTGGTATTTTGATAGGGATTGCATTGAGCCTGTAGGTTACTTTGGGTGTATGAACATTTCAACAATATTAACTCTTCCAATTCATGAGCATCATTTATCTTTCCATTTTTTTTGTGTCCTCTTCAATTTCTTTCATTAATGTTTTATAGTTATCATTGTAGAGATCTTTGATTTCTTTGGTTAAATTGATTCTTAGGTATTTTATTTTATTTTTGTAGCTATTGTGAAATGGGATTGCTTCTTGATTTCTTTTTCAGATGGCTCACTGCTGGCATACAGAAATGCTACTGATTTTTATATGTTGCTTTTTGTATATGCAAACTTTATGAAATTTATCAGTCCTAAAACTTTTTTTGTGGTTTCTTTAGTTTTTTCTTGAAATAAGATAATGTTATCTGCAAGGAAGGACAGTGTGACTTCTTCCTTTCCAATGTGAGTGTTCCTTATTTCTTTCTCTGGTCTATTGCTCTGGCTAGGCCCTCCAGCTGAATAAAACTGGCAAAAAGGGGCACCCTTGTCTTGTTCCAGATCTTCAAGGAAAGACTTTCAATTTTTGTCCAGTCAGTATGATGTTAGCTGTGGGTTTGTCATGTATTGCCTTTATTGTTTGAGGTGTGTTCCTTCCATACTCAGTTTGTTAAGAGTCTTTATCGTGAAGGGATGTTGAATTTTATTAAATGCTTTTTCAGGATCTATTGAAATGATCATATGGTTTTTGTCTTTGATTCTGTCAATGTGGTATATCATGTTTATTGGTTTGCATATATTGAACCATCTTTGCTTCCGTGGGATCAATCTCACTTGATCTTTTACATATTAATTCTTAATTTAATAAGTAATTATTAGTGAAGAGACTGCCTAATAATATTAATATTAATTCATTTAATATTTATTTTTAACTTAATTTAGTTTGTTAGTATATTTTGTTGAGGATTGTTGACTATGTTTCTCAGGGGTAGTAGAATATAGTTTTCTTTTGTTATTGTGTCTTTGTTAGGTTTTGGTATCAGGGTAAAGCTGGCCTCACAGAGGAAGCAGTACCTTCTTATTAATTTTCTGGAATAGTTTGAGTAGAGCTGGTATTATTTCTTTACAAGCTTGGTAGAATTTATCAGTGAAGGCATCTGGTCCTGGGCTTTTCTTTATTGGCAGACTTTTTATTATGGCTTTAATCTTGTTACTTGTTATTGGTCTGTTTAAGTTTTCTATTTCTTCATGATTTGATCTTGGTAGTTTGCATGTGTCCAGGAATATATATATATATATATTTCTAAGTTGTCCAATTTGTTAGCATGGAGTTGTTTATAACATTCTTTAATAATCCTTTATGTTTCTGTGGCATCAGTTGTAGTGTATTCTTTCTCATCTCAGATTTCATTCATTTTATTTTTATTTATTTGTTTTTTTATTATTATTTTTTAGAGATGGAGTCATGCTATGTTGCCCAGGCTGGCCTTGAACTCCTGGGCTCAGGTGATCCTCCTGCATCAGCCTACCAAGTAGATGGTATATATGCACCACCATATCTGGCTATTTTTCTTTAATTGATACTAATATTTGTACATATTTATGAAGTAACTGATATTTTGATATATGCATAGAATGTGTAATGATCAAGTTAGGGTACTCAAGATATCCCTCACCTCAAACATTTATCATTTCTTGGTGTTGGGAACATTTCAAATCTTCCCTTCTTGCAATTTTGAAATATACAATATATTGTTGTTAAACATAGTCACCCTACTGGGCTATTGAACACTACCTACTATCTAACTGTATGTTTGTACCATAACTTTTTTTTTCCTTTTTGAAATGGATTCTCACTCTGTCCCTCAGGCTGGAGTGCAGTGGTGCCATCTTGGCTCACTCCAACTCCTGCCTCCTGGATTCAAGCGATTCTCCTGCCTCAGCCTACTGAGTAGCTGAGATTAAGTTGCCCGCCACTACACTCAGCTAATTTTTGTATCTTTAGTAGAGATGGGGTTTCACCATGTTGGCTGGCTAGTCGAGAACTCCTGACCTCAAATGATCCACCCACCTCAGCCTCCCAAAGTGCTGGGATTACAGGCGTGAACTACCATGCCTGGTGTGTTATTTTTTTTTTCTTTTCAATAATGACCATTGTAACTGGGGTAAGATGTTATCTCACTGTGGTTTTGATTTGCATTTTCCAGATGATAAGTGATGTTGACCTTGTTGGCTGGCTAGTCGAGAACTCCTGACCTCAA
>NW_012115477.1:6198331-6202597 GCF_000951035.1 Colobus angolensis palliatus
GGACTACAGACATGCATCATTACGTCCAGCTAATTCTTACTACGTCTGTATAGACCTCAGTTTCTAAATCTTTTTTTTTTTTTTTTTGAAGCAGGATCTCACCCAGGCTGGACTGCAGTGGTATGATGAAAACTTACTGCAGCCTCGACCTCCCATCTCAGCCTCGTAACTGGCTGGGACTACAGACATGCATCATTACGTCCAGCTAATTTTTAAATTTTTTGTAGAGATGGTCTCACCATGCTGCCCAGGCTTATCTCAAGCTCCCAGCCTCAAGGAATCCTCCCACCTCAGCCTCCAAAAGTGCTGGGATTACAGGTGCGAGCCACCACACCTGGTCTTATAATGTTTACATTGATTTGCATATGTTGAACCATTATTGCATCAGCTGGATGAATCCCATGTGATCATGGTATCTGTCTAAATATCTTTTTAATGTGTTTTTGGATTCAATATGATGATATTTTGTTGAGGATTTTGACTCTATGTTTATCAGGTATCTCAGCCCATAGTCTTTTTTTGTGATGTCCTCGTCTGGTTTTGGTATCAGGGTTATGCTGATCTGACAGGATGAGTTAGAAAGTACTTCCTTCTCTCAATTTCCTTGGAATAGTTTGGGAAGAATTGGTGTACTTTGTTCTGTTTACAATTGATACAATTCAGCAGCAATGCCATCTGGTCCTGGACTTTTCCTTGTTGGGAGTTTTTTAAAATTACTGATTCAATCTCATTCCTCATTATTAGTCTGTTTAGGTTTTCTGTTTCTTTGAAGTTCAATCCTGGTGATTGTGTCCCCCAAAATTTTCCATCTCCTTGCATTTCTTAGTATAGAGTGGCTTGTTATAGTCTCTAATAATAGTTTGTATATGTGTGGAATCAGTTGTAGTGTCTCCTTTTTCCCCCCAATTGTGATTATTTAGGTCTCCTTCCTTTTTTTTCTTGATTAGTCTAGCCGAGTTTATCAATTTTGTATATGTTTTCAAAAAACCAAATTTTGTTTCATTGATCCTTTGTATTGTTTTTTAAGTCTCCATTTCATTTAATTCTGCTTTTTTTAATAGCTTTTGCTTATTTTATTCAATATATTTGAACTTAATCATTCACAAATTTAACCTATCCTTAAAAGTAGGCATTACTTATTTTATATTATCCTATTTGTGTACAAAACAAACCCTTTACATATTCACACTTAGGTAAGTGCACAGAAAAAAGCCTGAAAGAATATACATTATTAAATTCAAATGCTGGTAACCTTTGGGAGGGTAATAAAGGGAGATAATTTTTTATTTCATTCTGTATATTTGAATTTTTTACAACATGTATTTATGGATTACTCACATAAATTATTATTATTATTATTATTATTTTCATGGGTCACTGAGGCTTTTTATTTTAAGCACAAAACCACCGGGCATCTTGCCTGTGGCCACCCCGGAGATGACACAAGGCTCACATGACTCCAGACACTTGGTGGCACGTAAGGCGAGAGAAACAGTGATTTGGGCCAGTTACACGACAGCAAAGCTAGAGCTGCCAAACAGGGCTCCGGGGGGCTTGGTTCTGCAGAAGTTCTAAGGAAGCGGCACGGACTCCATGGCAGTGGGTGAGGGGCGCTAACTAGCAGGGACCCCTGCAAGCGTTGGTTGGGGCCTGGAGCTGCCCGAGCTAACACAAGGGGAGGGGTCTATTTAGCTAACAGGTGACCGAAGGGCTTGCCTGTCCACAGCTTACTTGGCCAGGGGGTTTCTGAAGTTCCTGCCGGCAAACTTAGCTTTGCTGCCCAGCTCCTCTTCAATCCTGAGGAGCTGGTTGTACTTGGCCAAGCGCTCAGATCGGCAAGGGGCACCAGTCTTGATCTGCCCAGTGCACAGCCCCACAACCAGGTCAGCGTTGAAGGTATCTTCAGTCTCCCCAGAATGATGAGACACCATGACACCCCAACCATTGGCCTGGGCCAACTTGCATGCCTGAAGGGACTCGGTCACGGAGCCAGTCTGGTTGACTTTGAGCAGGAGGCAGTTGCAGGACTTCTCGTTCATGGCCTTGGCAATCCTCTTTGGGTTGGTCACTGTGAGATCACCCCCAACTACCTGGATTCCTGCACTGGCCGTGAACTTCTGCCAAGCTCCCCAGTCATCCTGGTCAAAGGGATCTTCGATAGACACCACTGGGTAGTCCTTGATGAAGGACTTGTACAGGTCAGCCAGCTGATCAGGTGAGATGTACCTGCTGGGGGTCATCGGGAGACTTGAAGTCCAGGTCATACTTCCCAGACCTGAAGAACTCAGAAGCCGTTACGTCCATGCCATGACCACCTTATCAGTGTAGCCAGCTTTCCCAACAGCAGTCTTCAGCAGCTCCAGGCCTTCTTTATTCTCCAGGATGTTGGGAGCAAACACGCCTTCATCCCCCACATTGGTGGCATCTTTCCCGTATTTCTCCTTGATGACATTCTTCAGGTTGTGGTAAACCTCCGCTCCAATGCGCATGGCTTCCCTGAAGTTTGCTGCACCGACTGGGAGGATCATGAACTCCTGCATGGCCAGCTTGTTACCGGCATGAGAACCGCCATTGATGACATTGAAAGCCGGGACTGGCAGGATGACTTCAGAGTTGCCAGCCAAGTCAGCAATGTGACGGTACAGGGGGACCCCCTTCTCAACAGCACCAGCTTTGCAGATGGCGAGGGACACCCCCAGAATGGCGTTTGCACCAAACTTAGATTTATTTTCTGTTCCATCCATCTCGATCATCAGTTTGTCAATCTTCTCTTGTTCTGTGATGTTCAGTTTCTTGCTAACCAGGGCAGGCGCAATAGTTTTATTGATGTGCTCAACAGCCTTTGAGACACCCTTCCCCATATAGCGAGTCTTACCATTGTCCCGGAGCTCTAGGGCCTCATAGATACCAGTTGAAGCACCACTGGGCACAGAAGCTCTGAAGAGACCTTTTGAGGTGAAGAGATCAACCTCAGCAGTGGGATTCCCACGAGAGTCAAAGATCTCCCTGGCATGGACCTTGAGAATAGACATGGTGAATTTCTAGCTGCTGGGTCTCCTGGCCTAGGGGAGGAAGTGGCGGGTGCAGCAGACACCGAGGTGAGTGTGAAGCCGGCGAGGTCTGTGAGGTCTGCATGCTCCGGGTCCCCACACCTACTCACATAAATTATTTTTTAAAAGGCATAATGGGATTCAGTTAAACCATACTTTCTAGTCATTATGTGCATATTAATCAAGACTTCTATTATTTCAAGTAGCTCTTAAAGTTTGTGAAATACTTTCTAATTTCCCCCTCAATTTTGCTTGCTCCAGTCATTTATTTAGTAAATCCTTTTCCTCACTCATAAGTTAATTCCAGTTTTGTCAGAAGTACAACTTAAAGTGGCTCCAGGCTACAGGTAATCCTGTTCAAAATTCAGGAACTCAAGAAATTTGGATGGGTTTTTGGAACTAAAAAAAGGTTTAGATAATGTGTTCTATATCCAAACTCATAAATGAATACATGTGGTACCAAGGGATACTTTGTATTGCTGTCTAGGCACTTTTGCACTAATGTTGCCTTTAGGGAAGTGGTTTATAATCCTTGGGTGCCCACTGGAAAAATCTGTGGAACTTTTAAAAAATACATAGATGCTTAGGCACCATCTTTAAAGATTTCGAGTCTATAGTTGTCAGGGAAGCAAATGTTCTTTAGAAATGTTTTTTCCTAAGAAGAAGAAGAAAAAAGAAATGCTTTTTCCTAAATCTCGATCAGTGATTATATGTGTAAAAAAACATTACCCAGAGAATGACTGAATACAGAACCTTACGGAATGCAAAAGCTAAAAAATTCAGAGTAAAGTTAGGGTTTTTTTTGGAGGAAGGGAACAGAATTGGTTTCTGCTAAACATATTCAAAAGCACCAAAAAAGATGAAAAACAATTTTAAAATACCTATTTTTGCACCAGTGGTGTTTTGTAGTATGTAGTCTTCCTCGGAAGCCATGTACTGATAATATAGGGCAAAGACTGTAAACAAATAACAAACGTAATCCTGAGGTTTATTTATCAAATGCCAGTCAGTGGAATCTCTGACCAGCTTTTAAAATGAGGGCAGTTTCATTACACTGGCATACTTGGCAAACCAGGTAAATACAGAAACCGTGTTCAAGATTTTAAAAATGGAGCAACACTGGTCAGCGTTTGGTATGTGAATATAATACACCTACTGATGGCCGGGCGCGGTGGCTCAAGCCTGTAATCCCAGCACTTTGGGAGGCTGAGACGGG
>NW_012115477.1:6202883-6210159 GCF_000951035.1 Colobus angolensis palliatus
AAAAAAAAAAAAAAAAATACACCTACTGAAAATCTTCCCATACATCATGAAAACTTGGAGGTAATTTGTATAGCTTGAAATGACTTTAGAGTATTATGCATAAAAGGGCCTCATCAGGAACAGAAAAGTGGCATTTTTTTTGTGTTTCGACTACAAGTTAGAACCCAGCTGGCTTTGATGTTATATTAAGTAAATTCTAGAGTATGTGGGGCATAAAATCAAGCTCCAGAGTATGTGGGGCATAAAATCCTGATTCAAGTTTTAGATGACAAAAATTCTAGTAAATATTCTTTTTAATAAGTGGCTTATCAATATTCTCAAATGCAATCTAATCATCCAAGAAAAAGTAGTTTCCACTCTTCTTTTGTTCTACATCCTTAATTGAATTAAATTTATTTATTCGTAGCCTATAGTTGTTTGGATCTCTTCTGAATGTAGTTTCAAGCTGAGAGAAAAATGTATTCATGCCAGCCAAAAGGGTTTGAGGACTGTTTGCAACTGTGTTCTTAGTAGATGGAATACCATCAAAAATGATGACATGATCCGCTAGATAGGTGGCCATGATGAAGTCATGTTCCACAACAAAGGCTGTCTTTTTTGCATGAAGTATGAAACGTTTGGCAACTCGAGCTGCCATCAGTCTTTGCTCAGAATCCAAACATGCAGATGGTTCATCAATTAAATAGGCATCAGCAGGTTTGCCCAAACAAAGGGCTAAAACTACTCGCTATAGTTCACCACCCGATAATGTCTGCACCTCTTGATTGGTGATGTTTTCAATTTGCAGAGGCTTCATTACATTAGTCACAAATTGTGAATGAGTATAAGCATCTCTTATCTTTTCATGTAGTAACTGGTGAACACTTCCAGTTGATTTGGGACTAACTTTCTGTAGCTTATAACTGACATTTAGAACTGGTACTTCTCCTCCTTTATCAGGTTTAAGTCTTCCAGCAAGCATTCTGATAAATGTCGTTTTACCCATTCCATTTTCCCCCAGCATCACCATGATTTCAGAATCTGTAAACTCTCCAGCTACAATTGCTAGCTCAAACTCTCCCATTTTTTCTTCATTTTTGGATATTTATACATACACATCATTTTGACTTCTTTTTCATTTGCTGTCTCAGCCACTTTAAAAACAAGCGATGCATCTCTGAATCTCAAGTTTTCTGTTGGAACATAGCCATCCAAAAAAATGTTTATGCCCTTTCTTACACTAAAAGGCATAGTGACAACTCCATAGGCGCTTGGTACACCATATAAACAGCAGATGAAGTCAGAGAGATAGTCTAATACACTTAGGTCATATTCCACCACAGTGATATATCTATCTGGATTTATTAGAGATTGTAGAGTAATGCAGCCTTTAAAAGCTGCTTGACATCTAGGTAACTAGAAGTCTCATCAAACATGAAAATATCAGCTTTCTGTATGCAAATGTCAGCGCAGGCAAATCTCTGCAACTCTCCTCCTGAAAGATCTTCAACATTTCGTTCTTTTAGATGGGTTAAATCAAGCTGCTAACATACAATTTCCTGTGTCTTTGTTTCATCTTTTCGGTCCAAAATAGATCCCACTGTCCCCTTTGCAGGCTTAGGAATCTGGTCTACATATTGGGGTTTGATGATGGCTTTTAGGTCATCTTCTAGAATCTCAGTAAAGTAATTCTGTAATTCAGATCCATGGAAATAAGTCAAAATCTCTTGCCAATCAGTAGGATCATCATACTTTCCAAGGTTTGGCTTTTGTTTTCCTGCAAAAAATGTTTAAAGCAGTTGACTTTCCAATACCGTTAGTTCCAACTAATCCCAAAACTTCACCTGGACGAGGGATAGGCAATCTGTGAAGTTTGAAGACATTGGCACAATATCGATGTGTGGTTTCTTTTTCAAGTTGTTTGGTAAATTGTCAATTGATAAGGCGCCAAAGGGGCATTTCTTAATACAGATACCACAACCAATACAAAGAGTTTCAGAACTTGGCTCTGGGGGGGAACTTCTGTGCATAATTTTCCCATCTGAACTACAGGACAACTCTTTTTGCATTCCTGTTGACATTTCTTAGGTTTACATTTGTCATGGTTGACAATAGCAATTCTCATTAATTTGTGTGCTATAACTGTGCAAAAGAATATCCAGCTCTTCTGGAGAAAATGATCACCTTGAGGAGGGGAGCGCAGAGGCCAAATCAGCTCTTGCCTTCGCTTATCAGCCACACAGCATGTTCTCATGGCCACCGGCCAAAATAGCCTTTTTTTTTTTCCTTTGAGGTGGAGTCTCACTCTTGTTGCCCAAGCTGGAGCGCAATGGTGCGATCTTGGCTAACTGCAACCTCCACCTCCTGGGTTCAAGTGATTCTCCTGCCTCAGCCTCCCGAGTAGCTGGGATTACAGACCACTGCCACCATGCCTGGCTAATTTTTGTATTTTTAGTGGAGGCGGGGTTTCACCATGTTGGTCTCGAACTATTGACCTCAGGTGATCCACCCCCCTCGGCGTCCCAAAGTGCTAAGATTACAGGCGTCACCGTGGCTGGCCTATTCTTTTTTATTAATTAAAAAAATTAAAATAGAGGCAGGGTCTCATTCTGCACTCACCCAGGCTAGAGTGCAGTGGCACAATCACAGCTCACTGCAGCCTCAAACTTCTAGGCTCAAGCAATCCTCCTGCTTCAGCCTTCTGAGTACCTGGGACTACAGGCACCCACAACCATGCCCCGCTAATTTTTTGTTTTATTTATTTTATATATGTAATTAATTAATTAATTTTTGAGATGGAGTCTTGCTCTGTCGCCAGGCTGGAGTGCAGCTGCGTGATCTCAGCTCACTGCAACCTCCGCCTCCCAGGTTCAAGTGATTCCCCTGCTTCAGCCTCCCGAATGGCTGGGACTCCAGGTGTGTGCCGCCACGCCTAGCTACTTTTTGCATTTTTAGTAGAGATGGGGTTTCACCATGTTGGCCAGGATGGTCTCAATCTCTTGACTTCATGATCCGCCCGCCTCAGTCTCCCAAAGTACTGGGATTACAGGCGTGAGCCACTGCGCCCAGCCAATTTTTTTTTTTTTTTACATAGAGACGGGGTCTCATTAGGGTGAAATGATATTGCATTGTGGTTTTGATATGCATATCTCTGATGACTAGTGATATTAAGCATTTTTTTCATATACCTGTTTGCCATGTGTATGTCTTCTTTTGAGAAATGTCTGTTCAAATCCCTTGACCATTTTAAGATCAGATGATTATTACTTTTTGCTATTGAGCTGTTTGAGTTCCTTACATATTCTGATTATTAGTCCCTTGGCAGATGGATAGTTTGCAGATATTTTCCTCCATTCCATGGATTGTCTCTCTGTCTCTCTGTTTTTTTTTTTTGAGACAGGGTCTCACTCTGTTGCCCAGGCTGGAGGGCAGTGGTGTGATCTCAGCTTATTGTAGTCTCAGCCTTCTGGGCTCAGGTGATCCTCCTACCTCAGCCTCCCAGGTAGCTGGGACTACAGGTGTGTGCCCACATGCCTGGGTAATTTTTTGTAGAGACAAAGTTTTGCTATGTTACCCAGGCTAATTTCAAACTCCTAGGCTCAAGCGATCTGCCCGCCTCAGCTTCCCAGAGTGCAGGGATTACAGATGTGAGCCACTGCTCCTGGCCTCTGTGAGTTGTCTCTTCACATTGTTCATTGTTTCCTTTGTTTTACGGAAGCTTTTTAGCTTGACATAATCCAGTTTTCTGTTTTGCTTTGGTCACTTGTGCTTTTCAGGTTTTACAGAAAAAAAATCTTTGCCCAGATGAATGTACTGGAGCAATTCCCCAATATTTTCTTCCAGTAGTTTCATAGTTTCAGGTCTTTTTTTTTTTTTTTTTTTTTTGAGACGGAGTCTTGCTCTGCTGCCCAGGCTTGGAGTGCAGTGGCCGGATCTCAGCTCACTGCAAGCTCCGCCTCCCGGGTTCACGCCATTCTCCTGTCTCAGCCTCCCGAGTAGCTGGGACTACAGGCGCCCGCCTCGTCGCCCGGCTAGTTTTTTGTACTTTTTAGTAGAGACGGGGTTTCACCGTATTAGCCAGGATGGTCTCGATCTCCTGACCTCGTGATCCGCCCGTCTCGGCCTCCCAAAGTGCTGGGATTACAGGCTTGAGCCACCGCGCCCGGCCAGTTTCAGGTCTTAGAATCAACTATTTAATCCATTTTCAATTTATTTTAATGAATGGTGAGAGACATAGGTCTCGTTGCATTCTTTTACATAGAGTTATCTAGTATTCCCAATAGCGTCTATTGAAAAGACTGTCCTTTCCCAATTGTATGTTTTTGGTGCCTTTCTCAATAATGAGTTGTGCAAATGTGTGGATTTATTTCTGGGTTCTCTGTTCTGTTTTATTGGTCTGTGTGTTTGTTTCTATGCCAGTACCTCATGCTGTTTTGGTGACTATACTTTGTAATAAATTTTGAAGTCATGTAGTGTGATTCCTCTAGCTTTGTTCTTTTTGTTCAGGATTGCTTTGGTTATTTGGGGTCTTTGTGGTTCCATACAAAATTTAGGATTTCTCTTTCTATTTTTGTGAAGAATGTCATTGGTAGTTTGATAGTGATTACATTGATCTGTAAATTGTTTTAGGAAGCATTGTCATTTTAACAATATTCTAATCTATGAGCATAAAATATTTTTCTATTTTAATGTCCTCTTCCATTTATTTCATCAAAGCTTTGTTGTTGTTGTTGTTGTTTTGTTATTTTTTTTTGAGATGAAGTCTTGCTCTTATTGCCCAGGCTGGAATGCAATGGCATGATCTCAGCTCACTACAACCTCTGCCTCCTAGGTTCAAGCAATTCTCCTGCCTCAGCCTCCTGAGTAGCTGGGATTCCAGGCACCTGCTACCACGTCAGCTAATTTTTGTGTTTTTAGTAGAGACAGGGTTTCGCCATGTTGGCCAGGCTGGTCTCGAACTCCTGACCTCAAGTGATCCACCCGCCTTGGCCTCCAAAAGTGCTGGATTACAGACGTGAGCCACCGTACCCAGCCTAATTTTGGTTTCTTTGTTGATTTTTCTGTCTGAAAGATCTATCTAGTTTTGAAAGTGGGGTGTTGAAATGTTCTACTATTCTTGTGTTAAGGTCTGTCTCTCTGGCTCGAAGGATATTTGCTTTATATATCTAGATGCCTCAGTGTTGGATGCATATATATTTGCAACCGTATATCCTCTTGCTGAATTGACCCCTGTATCATTACATAATGACCTTCTTTGTCTCTTTTTACAGTTTTTGACTTTGTCTATTTTATCTGATGTAATGATAGCTACTCCTGCTCTGTTTTGGTTTTCATTTGCATGAAATATTTTTTTCCATCCTTCACTTTCAGTCTATGTGTGTCTTTATAGGTGAGGTGAGTTTCTTTTTTATTTTATTTTTTATTTATTTATTTTTTTGAGACGGAATCTCACTCTGTCCCCCAGGCTGGAGTACAGTGGCACAATCTCGGCTTACTGCAAGCTCTGCCTCCTGGGTTCACCCCATTCTCCTGCCTCAGCCTTACGAGTAGCTGGGACTACAGGTGCCTGCCACCGTGCCCTGCTAATTTTTTGTACTTTCAGTAGAGATGGGGTTTCACTGTGTTACCTCGGATGGTCTTGATCTCCTGACTTTGTGATCCGCCTGCCATGGCCTCCCAAAGTGCTGGGATTACAGGTGTGAGCCACTGCGTCCTGCTGGTGAGGTGAGTTTCTTGTAGGCAGTATGTAGTTTATTCTTTTTATTTTTATCCATTCAACCCGTCTAATGTTTTTTAATTGGAGAGTTTAGTCCATCTATATCCAATGCTATTATTGGTAGGTAAGGACTTCCTACGGTCATTTTGTTACCTGTTTTCTGGTTGTTTTCTAATTATTCTTTCTTACTGTCTTCCTTTGTGGTTATTTTCTCTGGTAGTGTGGTTCACTGTCTTGCTTTTATTTTTTGTGTGCCCATTATAGGTTTTTGTTTTGTGGTTACCATGGGGGTTACAAAAAAATCCTATAGTTATAAGAAGTCGTTTAAAACTGATGACAACTTTGTAAAGAAAAGAAATAAATAGCTAAAACAAAACTAAAAAAGTCTATACTTTTACTGCAGTCCTCTCACATTTTCATTTTTTTGTGGTCTCATTTTATGTTTCATTATCTTATTATTATTATTTTTTTCTGAGATAGAGTCTTGCTCTGTCGCCCAGGCTAGAATGCAATGGGATAATCTCAGCTCACTGCAACCTCTGCCTTTGGGTTCAAGTGATTCTCCTGCCCCAGCCTCCTGAGTAGTTGGGATTACAGGCATCCACCACCACGCCCAGCTGATTTTTGTTATATATATATATTTTGAGACAGAGTCTCGCTCTGTCACCCGGGCTGGAGTGTAGTGGTGCAATCTCGGCTCACTGCAACCTCTGCCTCCCAGGTTCAAGAGATTGTCCTGCCTCAGCCTCCAGGATAGCTGGGACTAAAGGTGTGTATCACCACGCCCAGATAATTTTTTGTATTTTTAGTAGAGACGGGGTTTCACCATGTTGGCCAGGATGGTCTTGATCTCTTGACCTCATGATCTGCCTGCTTTGGCCTCCCAAAATGCTGGGATTACAGGCGTGAGCCACCGTGCCTGGCCTAATTTTTGTATTTTTAGTGTAGACAGGGTTTTACCATGTTGCTCAGGCTGGTCTGGAACTCCTAACCTCAGGTGATCACCTGCCTCAGTCTCCCAAAGTGCTGGGATTACAGGCATGAGCTACCACGCCCAGCCTTTATCTTAATTTTTAAATTTTAAAATAATTTCTGTTTCCCATTGGTCTGTGAGATGCATCAATTTATATCTTTTTATAGTGTCTTCCACTTAATAAATTGCCATAGTTATTATTTTTGATATATTTGTTTTTTAACCTTTATACTTAAAGCATGAGTGGTTTCTACACTACAATCACAGTTTTAGAGTATTCTGAATTTGTCCACGTACTTGTTTTTACCAGTGAGTTTTATACCTTCAGGTAATTTCTTGTTGCTTGTTAGCATTCCTTTTCTTTCAGATTGAAGAACTTCCTTTAGGATTTCTTGTAAGACAGACCTGGTGGTGATAAATTCTCTCAGCTTTTGTTTGTCTGGAAAAGTATTTCTCCTTAATATGGGAAGGATAGCTTTGCTGGAAACAGTATTTTCAGTCAAAACTTTTTTTCCTTCACTTTGAATACGTCATATCATTCCTTCCTGTCCTACAAGTGTTCCACTGAAATGTCTGCTACCAGACATATTGGATCTCCTTTATGTGCT
>NW_012115477.1:6210817-6212896 GCF_000951035.1 Colobus angolensis palliatus
AGGTTTGTAACATATGTATACATGTGCCATGTTGGTGTGCTGCACCCATTAACTCATCATTTACATTAGGTGTATCTCCTAATACTATCCCTCCCCACCTCTCCCCACAATAGGACTCGGTGTGTAATGTTCCCCTTCCTATGTCCAAGTGATCTCATTGTTCAATTCCCACCTATGAGTGAGAACATGCGTTATTTGGTTTTCTGTTCTTGTGATAGTTTGCTGAGAATGATGGTTTCTAGCTGCATCCATGTTCCTACAAAGGACACAAACTCATCCCTTTTTATGGCTGCATAGTATTCCATGGTGTATATGTGCCACAAATTCTTTCTTTTGCTTGATCAGTTCTTCTGCTGACACACTTGATGCATTTTTAAACTTGTCAATTGCACCTTTCAGCTCCAAGATTTCTGTGCTTAAAAAGTTATTTCAATCTCTGTTAACTTTGATAAATTTTAGAATTGCTTCTCTGTGTTTTATTGAAGTTTTTTGAGC
Organism: Colobus angolensis palliatus; assembly: GCF_000951035.1. Classification (NCBI taxonomy): domain Eukaryota; kingdom Metazoa; phylum Chordata; class Mammalia; order Primates; family Cercopithecidae; genus Colobus; species Colobus angolensis. Next base: position 6,211,313 of record NW_012115477.1, read on the forward strand.
TTCCTCAAAATAGCTATTTTGAATTCCCTGTCTGAGAAGTCATATGTCTCTATCTCTCCACGGTCAGTCATTGGTGTTTTATTTAGTCAGTTTGGTGAGGTCATATTTATTCTTAAGGTTCCTTTTTTTTTTTTTTTTTTTGAGATGGAGTCTCACTCTGCTGTCCAGGCTGGAGTTCAATAGCATGATCTTGGCTCACTGCAACCTCTCCCTCCTAGGTTCAAGCAATTCTCCTGCCTCAGCCTCCTGAGTAGCTGGGATTACAGGTGTGCACCACCACATCCAGCTAATTTTTGTATTTTTAGTAGAGATGGGGTTTCACCACGTTGGCCAGGATGGTCTGGAACTCCTGACCTCATAATCTGCCTGCCTTGGTCTTCCAAAGTGCTGGGATTACAGGCATGAGCCACTGCGCCCGGTTTTGTTCTTAATGTTCTTAATGCTTGTGGACATTCATCGATGTCCAGGCATTGGAGAGGTGGGTATTTATTCCAATTCTCACAGTCTGACTTAGTTTGTTTCTGTCCTTCAGAGGGCCTTCAAAAGATTCAAAAGGAACTATTGAGTTCTTGTCTATGGTCACTGCAGCCATTTCAGCACCAGAGGGCACCCTAAGCCCAGTTACGCTGTCACTCTCTTGCAGCCTCCTAGATAACCCAGCCCAGATGGATGTGGGAATGATCAGGGAGAAATCCCTGAGTTCCAAGGGAAAGTCCCTCATTCATTTTCCTCTTTTTCACCCAAATGCCCAAATAGAAGGAGTCTCTGTCAGCACTGAGCTGCCTGAAGTTGGGGGAGGGGTGATACGGGCACCTCTGTGGCCATCACAGCTGGTGTTATGCTAGGTTACACCCCAAGAACATAGCTTCCTGACCGGTGCAGCACCAGGGGTCACACAAAGACCGAGGTCCCTATGGCCTGGCTGCCACTAACATTTATTCAGTCTTACCAACCTTTCCTTCCCCACCCACCCCTCCAGCACACAGATTCTTCCTACAAGCTGCTTTAGCTGCTTGGAGTTAAGGGAGGAGTGGTGTCAGCAATGTGAGACTGTCCCTTCTACCCTTTTCAACGTGTATTTTCTTGTTATTATGCTACAACCAGGTACTATGATTGCTCCTCTGATTTTTTAATTCTTGCGAAGGTGCTTTCTTGCGTGGAGATTTGTCCAGTTGGAGGTTCCCGTGCAGGGACGATTGCTGGAGGGTTCTTTTCAGCCATCTTGCTCCACCTGCCTTGAAACAGTTTCTATTAATTTGCTGAAGTCTGTGCTCTGGCAAGCAAATGAGCAAATGTACCACTTGGGTATAGGAGGCAGAAATATAGATCAGATGCTAGTACAAATGAGTGGTTACTGGTTAGATAACTTTGCTTATAAAGAGCTTAGCCAATGCATCAATATCAAACTAGACAAATGAAAAATTCAAATTGTGAAACAGTAAGTTGAGAACAATACCATTTTGGTTTTGAAAATGATATATTTTGGGCCAGGCACGGTGGCTCACGCCTGTAATCCCAACACTAAAGTGGCCGAGGCAGGCGGATCACGAGGTCAGGAGATCGAGACTATCCTGGCCAACATGG
>NW_012115477.1:6213075-6215768 GCF_000951035.1 Colobus angolensis palliatus
AAAATGATATATTTGAATTCAAAATATAAGTCTAGGCAGCGTAGTGAGACCCTGTCTCTATAAAAAATAAAAATAATATCTGGAAATGGTGGTGTGTACCTGCTAGGGAGGCTGAGGTGGGAGGATCACTTGAGCTCAGGAGTTTGAGATTACAGTGAACTATGATCACACTATTGCACTCCAGCCTGAGTGACAGAGTGAGACCCTGTCTCTAAAAAAAAAAAAAGCAACCATAAAAACAAAAGAGAAAAAGAAAATATTTAATGTATTACCAGCAGTGTAAGGTAGCAGAGCTGTCCAACAGAGCAATACTTAGTGATGTTAAGAATGTGTGTACTCTATGACACTCTACAACAATTTGACTCCTGAGAATATATCCCAGAGGAACCCTTCCTTGACAATCAGGGAGACAGAAATAAGGATGTTCATCATACTTTTGTTTGTAGCAAACAAGAAGCAACATAAAGGCAGCACCTTAGACCTGGACAAGAGGGACTTCTGCGCTTCAGAATTCTTGGTGTATCACAATGACATAAAAAGTACATGGGCACCCTGGCCACTGACTTGATATTTAGGGGTGGCACAGCCTGACCTGTGACCCTACATATTCTTTGTTGGACTGGTGTTATTCAGGCTCCAGGGCAATGCCTCCATATATCTTGCTCTATGTCCTTAAAAAAGGGGGCTGAATTAGAATGTTGCAAAGGTCTTTAGGTTGTACTGTTGCCAGCCTTGGAGATGGGCACTGCTTTGGAGCATAGAAAACACTTGAGTGGCAAAAAAAAAAAAAAAAAAAAAAAAAAACTCAGGTAAGGGATAAAATAAATTAATTACAGAACTTGACAAATCCTTCCTCTCAGATGCTACAAATACATTAGAGTCTCACATAATGAAGCATCTTTTCTCAGTAGTGCTGGGGATCCATTTCTTTGCTTCTCTCGGTGTGCCAATTCAGGTTACTCACAAATTAACACTGTATTTGCAACACACAAACCTCACTGCAACCTCCGCCTAGCGGGTTCAAGCAATTCTCGTGCCTCAGCCTCCCAAGTAGCTGGGATTACAGGCGCGTGCCACCACACCCGGCTAAATTTTGTATTTTTAATAGAGATAGAGTTTCACCATGTTGGCCAGGTTGGTCTGTAACTCCTGACCTCAAGTGATCTGCCCACCTTGGCTCCCAAAGTGCTGGGATTACAGGCGTGAGCACCTGCGCCCGGCCAGAAAACTAGATTTAAAATTCCACTTCATTTAAACTATTTTGACCACATATTCTTTTTTTTTTTTTTTTTTAGTGAGATGAATGATTGCCTTTATTTATTTTGAGATAGCTTTTTGCTCTGTTGCCCAGGCTGGAGTGCAGAGGCTTGATCATACTTCACTGCAGCTGCAACCTCTCAGGCTCAAATGATCCTTCTGCCTCAGCCCCCCAAGTAGCTGGGACCACAGGTGCATTCTGCTACACCTGGCCAGTTGCTTATTTTTTGTAGAGATGGGATCCCTTTTCCTGTTTCCCAGGCTAATGTCAAACTTCTGGGCTCAAGCAATCCACCTGCCTTGACCTTCCAAAATGCCAGATAGTAAGTGGCAGCCACCATGCCTGCCCAATATTATTTTAACAGCACAATGTTTACAGAAAACAGTGTGATCTTTCTAGGTTTATAATAAATTATTTTGAAAATAGAAGCTAAACATTTAAGACAGATAAATAACAATCACTGTCCAGGATGAAAATTCAAAATAATTCAAAATAATAATAATGGTGAATAAACTGAGAAAAGAAATCATATACAAAATAAAAATAGAAATATTTACATTATTCACTTCAACTAGATTATAGAAACTCATGTTGAATAATTATATATACACACATATTTGAACTACCAAAAAATCCACAAAGAAGTAGAAAATTAAGGAATGCATCACTGATTTTATACCTGCTGTAAAAAAAAAGTTCAGGCTTTTGGCTTAAGTCACAAAGTGAGAAAACATTTTTCAGTTTTAAGTATTGATTCAAAAGATTGCCCAAAGCCAGTCATCTAAGAAGTCTGAATGGCCCTGGAAGTGCATTTCTTTCCCTCCTTTGGTAGCTTAGCAGGGAGCTGGCTCATCAGGACTGAGCCTGTCTGCAGAGGGACAGCTAGGCCACTGGCTGATGCTAATATTCCCAGGACGTAGAGATTCTTCAGGGCTGTTCCCAGGACCCTTGATGTGTCACTCGAGCCTTGGTGTTCTTCCTGGACCTGAGATCCCTTGGTATATACATTTTTTTCTTTCTTGGAGTAACTAGGTTGTCCCCACTCCCTTTTAGTTCAAAAATTGATAAGTATATAACAGTGAGGAGGCAAGGTCCTGTCTTCTTGACTGCTGTTTATGGCATGTCTAGTCTTTTGCCTTAGGCTGGCTCCAGAGACTGTGGCCAAGGTGCATTCAGAACATCTAGGCCAGGGCCAGGCACAGTGATTCATGCCTGTAATCGCAACACTTTGGGAGGCCCAGATGAGTGGATCACTTGAGGTCAAGGGCTCGAGACCAGCCTGGCCAACATGGTGACACCTCATCTCTACTAAACATACAAGAATTAGCTGGGCATGGTGGTGCACGCCTGTAATCCCAGCTACCTGGGAAGCTGAGTCAGGAGAATTGCTTGAACCCAGGAGGTAGAGGTTGCAGTGAGCCAAGATCGTGTCACT
>NW_012115477.1:6221577-6226434 GCF_000951035.1 Colobus angolensis palliatus
CCAGCCTGGGCGACAGAGCGAGACTCTACCTCAAAAAAAAAAAAAAGAAAAAAAAAAAACAACAAAAAAACAATAGGACTCTTTTCTCAGATCTTTCCTGGGTATGTGAAAATATTTAAGAAAAAAATAAAATAAATATAGCTGGGTGTGGTGACTGATGCCTGTAATCCCAACACTTTTGGAAGTCAAGGCAGGAGGATTGCCTGAACCCAGGAGTTCAAGACCAGACTGGGCAATATGGAGAGAACCTGTCTACAAAAAATTAAAAAGTTAGTTGAGCATTGTGGTGAGGGCCTGTGGCCTGGGTGACAGTGTGAGACCCTGTCTCCCTCTCTTTTTTCTTTTTTTTTTTGAGATGATGTCTCACCATGTTGCCCAGCCTGGTCTCGAACTCCTGAGCTCAAGCTATCCTCCCACCTTGGCCTCCCAAAGTGCTAGGATTACAGGCACGAGCCACCGTGCCTGGCTAGACCCTGTCTCGAGAGAGAGAGAAAAAAAGCCCAGGTGCAGGGGCTCATTCCTGTAATCCCAACACTTTGGTAGGCTAGGATGGGAGGATTGCTTGAGCCCAGGAATTCAAGACCAGCCTGGGCAAGATAGTGAGATCCCCATCTCTACAAAAAATTTTAAAAAATTAGCCGGGCATGGTGGCATGTGCATGTATTCCCTGCTACTGGGGAGGCTGAAGTGGGAGAATCACTTGAACCTGGGAGATAGAGGCTGCAATGAGCCGTGATCGCATCACTGCACTCCAGCCTGGGTGATAGAGTGGGACTCTGTCTCTTAAACAACAACAACAACAACAAAACAGAAGAGATAGGAGTTCTCAAATGTTGCCCAGATTGGATGCTGGATCTGAACTCTTGGACTCAAATGATCCTGTCTCAGCCTCCTGAGTAGTTGGGACTGTAAGTGTGTACCACTGTGCCCAGCAAAAATCAGACTTTTTATTATCTAACAGTGACCAGATAAGTCACAGGCCTTGCTTCTAAAGCAAGTCATCCCTCCAGAACAGGTTTGAATGAAAAGTGGAGAAAAGAAAGCCAGTTGTTTTTCCAAATATAACTGTGAGTCCCACCTGTTCAGTGTATCACCTATATTCATTTCTTTTTTTTTTTAATTTCTTTTTCACCTATATTCATTTCTAATACGACATAGTAATAGGGTTTATCTCCTAGGTTGTTGAGAAAGTAACAGAGATAATGCAAATAAAATGCTTAGCACAGTGTCTGATACAAGGAATGAGGCCATCTTAGACCATCTAGCCCCAGTCAGACTGCCTGATGATTGCAGCTGCATAAGTGATTCCCAGTAAGACTGGCAGGAGAACCACACAGCCAAACTCAACCCAAATCACTGATCCTTAGAACTGAAAGGCCTTGGAGCCAGGTGTGGTGGCTCACGCCTGTAATCCTAGCACTTTGGGAGGCTGAGGAAGGAGGATCCCTTGAGCCCAGGATTTCAAGACCAGCCTGGGCAACACAGGGAGACCCTGTCTCTTAAAAAAAAAAAAAAAAAGAACCTGATAGACCATGGAAAAGAGCAGATGCAGAGGGAGCATGAAGAGTGATTGTTCCTGAAGGTATGGTCCTAAAGGATAGGACTCAGGCCAAGAGGTAGATGGAAGAAAGATTTATTTTCAATATACAGAAGAACTTTAAAAATGAAGTTTCCTGAAGATTAAATAAAGTTCCTTTGAAAGTAGTGAGTTTACTGTCACTTGAGTTTTTTGTTTTGTTTTAAGCTGGATGACCTTCAAATGTCAGGGATAGTGTAGAATGAATGAATTCAAGTCTTGTATGGGTCCCTTTACCCTTACAGTTTTTGGAATCTAAGAAAACTCTGCACATCAATTTGGCCTGGAAGTTCTGAAAATACTTTCCTTTTATTATTCACTATAGTAACAATTTTAACAGTTTTCTATGAGTTTACAGCAATAAAGATGATTCATTAGAAACATCTGTCAAAGCTATTTCTTTTTGTCCTTTTAGTTTATAAAATTGCAATTAGCCAAGTAAAATGACTTTATCCTTGGGATTTATCAAACACACATATATATACTTTTTTTTTTTAATACAGTGTTTTTTGCTCTTGTTGACCAGGCTGGAGTGCAATGGCACAAGCTCAGCTCACTGCAACCTCTGCCTCCCGGGTTGAAGTGAATCTCCTGCCTCAGCCTCCTGAGTAGCTGGGACTACAGGCACGGGCCACAATACCTGGCTAATTTTTGTAGTTTTGGTAGAGATGGGGTTTCATCCACGTTGGCCATGCTGGTCTTGAACTCCTGACCTCAGGTGATCCACCCGCCTCGGCCTCCAAAAGTGTTGGGATTATAGGCGTGGGCCACCACGCCCGGCCAGAACTTAATAAATATTCTATGGATATATTGTTTTAAAGAGATAATAGGCCAGGCATGGTGCCTTATGCCTGTAATCCCAGCACTTTGAAGGCCCAAGGTGGGAAGATTGCTTGGGGCCAGGAGTTCGAGATCAACCTTGGCAATTAGCCAGACCTCCATCTCTAATTTAAAAAAAAAAAAAAGAAGAAAAAGAAAATTGCAATATAACTGAAAGCGATTTGTATAGTAAAATTAAAATATTTGCAATATTTTTGTTGTAATAATTTATTATATGCATTACAATAAACAATGGCATCATTTTATTATCATGGTATATGATGCTAGAGGTAAGACTAGTGCTTACTTTAGGGCCGGGTACAGTGGCTCACACCTGTAATCCCAGCACTTTGGGAGACCGAGGTGGGTGGATTACTTGAGTCCACGAGTTTGAGTTCAGCCTGGGCAATATGGTGAAACGCTGTTTCTACAAAAAATACAAAGCTGAAGTGGGAGGACGACTTGAGTCTGGGAGGCAGAGGTTGCAGTGACCTCAGATAGCACCATTGCCCTCCAACCTGGGGCTACAGAGACCCTGTCTCCAAAAAAAAAAAAAAAAAAGGATAGTGCTTACTTTGTGGGGTACAGAATAGAAAGGGGCCTGAGAGATCTTACTGGGGAATGGATCTACTTCTTGCTCTGGGTGGTGGGTTACATGGGCATAAACATGCACAAAGTTATTGAGTTATACACTTAAGTTTTGTGCACTTTACTATATACAGGTTGTACCTCAATGTGAATGTTTAAAAATTCATGGTTCATTTTGTTTTTTTGTTTTTTGAGATGGAGTCTTGCTTTGTTGTCCAGGCTGGAGTGCAACGGCACAATCTCAGCTCACTGCAAACTCCATCTCCCGGCTTCAAGCGATTCTTCTGCCTCAGCCTCCCGAGTAGCTGGGATTGCATGCATGTGTCACCACACCTGGCTAATTTTTGTATTTTTAGTAGAAACGGGGTTCACCATGTTGGCCAGGCTGGTCTCAAACTCCTGATGCCAAGTGATCCACCTGCCTCGGGCTCCCAAAGTGGATTGTAGGCGTGAGCCACAGTGCCCGGACCATGGTTCATTTCTGAATATAAGTATGGCATCAGAGGAGTGAAATTTCTTCAAATTAATAAAAAAAATTGGCTGGGTGCAGTAGCTCATGCCTGTAATCCCAGCACTTTGGGAGGCAGAGGCAGGTGGATCACCTGAGGTCAGGAGTTTGAGACCAGCCTGGCCAACATAGTGAAACCCCCGTCTCTATTAAAAACACAAAAATTAGCGGGGCATGATGATGCATGCCTGTAATCTAAGCTACTCGGGTGGCTGAGGCAGGAGAATCGCTTAAACCTAGGAGGTGGAGGTTGCAGGGAGCTGTGATAGCACCACTGCACTCCAGCCTGGGCGTTTTAGCAAGAATCTGTTTCACAAAAAAAATTATGTATCTATAACCACTCAAAAACGTTTGTCTGCATAGGTCTTGCCAGTAGAAAACAAAATAGGGGAAAGTTTTGATTGTTATAGTGATTTTGCTGAAAAATAAAGGCAAGAAAAATAAAGTTTTAGAATAAATATCTAATTTTTGAATTACATATGTCTTTAAAACTCATCCAGATGTCATCGTCCATCGACAGAAGATGTGTGTAAAAATAATTAATTTTAGCTCTCTTGGATGTTATACCAATTCTAAGTCATATAAAAATCAGAGTTTTACAGATAGGTTTCAATTTTTATTTTTAAAAAATTATCTAAGTCTGAATGAAAAGGTTAAATTTGTCTTTCTTTACAAAGGAATATTTGGCAAGGAAGAAGAAGAAATATCTAATTTTACAGCATGTTATTATCACTTATGACTTTTTTTTTTTTTTTTTTTTTTTTTGAGATGGAGCCTCACTCTGTTGCCCAGGCTGGAATATAGTGGTGTGATCTCAGCTCATTGCAACCTTCACCTCCTGGGTTCAAGCGATTCTTCCGCCTCAGGCTTCTGGGTAGCTGGGACTACAGGCGTGTGCTACCACGCCTGGCTAATTTTTGTGTTTTTCGTAGAGATGGGGTTTCTCCATGTTGGCCAGGTTGGTCTCGAACTCCTGACCTCGTGATCCACCCACCTTGGCCTCCCAAAGTGCTGGGATTACAGGTGTGAGCCACCGCGCCCCGCATCACTTAATACTTTTAAATATTTAAACTTATGATATACAGGCATTGGTCTTTTGGACCAAATGCATTTGGTCTCTTGCCTCAGACCCCACAAATGTTAAGGGTGGGCCTGATTGAGGGAATGGACAGGTAAACTGGGGCATGGAGTTAGATTTATGTATCATAATATGGGTAGATCTCAAAAAATAATATTGAAAGAGATAAAGAAGAAAATGAATATTACTTGTTTTTCAATAACAGACATTTATTTGACTCTCTTTTCTCTCCTTCCTTCCTTCCTTCCTTCCTTCCTTCCTTCCTTCCTTCCTTCCTTCCTTCCTTCC
>NW_012115477.1:6231724-6234224 GCF_000951035.1 Colobus angolensis palliatus
CTTGGGAGGCTGAGGCAGGAGAATCACTTGAACCCAGGAGGTGGAGGTTGCGGTGAGCTGAGATTGCACCATTGCACTCCAGCCTGGACAACAAGAGCAAAACTCTGTCTCAAAAAAAAAAAAAAAAAATTACTTTCTATAGGCAAGGCTTACATTTGAATTGGGGCAAGATGAGTTCCCAGCATAAGGAATAGAGAATTAAAATATTTGTCTTGGCCCAAACTCTTCTCTTTATTTTGCTTTGGACTAGGAGTTTTTCTCATGGTTGACAGACCTCTCTCACATTCTCAAACCCTAAGAGGCAGGTTGGGCCTCTCCCTCCCCTGACCTGTCAGGACTCCTCCAGACCAAAGCTTTTGGACTATTATTATGTGGAAAAAGAGAACTTCCATGAAGGGTCAGACACTCCTCACAGCCCATTGGAAAGCACTTCCAGATTTAGGCCTTCCCAACAATGGTGCCCTTTAGGGAGGCTTACTTCACTTTTTTTTTTTTTTTTTAATTTTTGAGACAGGGTCTTGTTCTATTACTCAGGCTGAAGTGCAGTGGCATAATCTTGGCTTGCTGTAACCTCTGCCTTCCAGGCTCAAGCAATCCTTCTGTGTAACCTTTCTGAGTAGCTGGAACCACAGGTGTGCACCACTACGCCCAACTAATTTTTTTTTTTGGATCAAATGAAGTACGTTATTTCATTTCACAAAATTCCTTATAAAACTTTACAAAATTCCTTATAAAACATGGGGTAGATGCCACCTGGTTACCTCACTCGGTCCCCATCCAACTCCATATGAGGGGGCAGATGAGGGTGGAAAGTGTGTGAATGAAACAGCATTATGTACAAGGCAGGGGTTGAAGTGATAGGTACAAATTCTTTCATATTTACTCTATTTCACATATTCACAGGTATACAGAGAACCAGGAGGAAGGAGTGAACTCTGGTTCTGTTCTCTTTTATAAAAAAAGGACCAGTGTCCTGGACTGGACACCCACTGCTATAAAAGATGCAAGGTGGCGCAGGGCCTGATCGTCACAGACTGATATCCCGACTGGAGTCTCATAACTTGTTAGGTGGCTCATCCCGAAGGCAGGCAAAGAAAGGATGCTGAAGGGCTTCACCCAAGGTCAACTGCTTACCTGGTTCATACTCTAGCATGCTTTCAATCAGATTGAAGAGCTGGTGGTGTTCCTCTGCCTCTGAGGTCAGATACTGCCACAGTGGTTTGCAGTTCTCACGAACATAGTGCCCAGCTGGTGTGATCTCATCTCAATCCAGGCGACCCCGGTAAAAATGTTTCTGCTTTCTTGTCTTTCAGATTATCCAGGAAGGGAGAGGACCCAAGATCCTTTCCATCATGGCTAGATGCTCTCTGTTGTCATGGATCTGGAAGAGGCTGAAGCACACACAGTACTCAAAGATGATGCAGCCTATACTCCACACATCACAAGGCTGTGACCAGCCCAACTCAAGGATGACCTCTGGTGCTCGGTAATGGCGAGTGGAGACAATGGTGCTATCGTGCTTATGGTCAAAGGTGGCACTGCCAAAGTCTCCCACCCACACAGCTGTGCTCTTCACACTGTGCTCATCTCGCTTCTTCTCTAGGTTGTAGGTGAATAGTCTGAATTCACAAACAGAGTATTTTCAGGTTTGAGGTCTGTATGCCTCAGCTTGTTATCATGGAGGAACTTGACAGCCTGGCACAGCTGGAAGGCCATGTGGCACACTTGGTAGATGGGGTAGGGCAGGTAGTTGTTGTCTTTGAGGAAATCGAAGGTGCTAAGGCCCAGAAGCTCAAAGGAGATACACACGTGGCCATGGTAGTCAAACCAGTCAAACATCTGGACACAGAGGTTCTGGCTGTCAGGGTCTTTCTCCTTGATCTTCTCCAGCACGTTGATCTCAAGTCAAGCTGCTTCCTTACACTTCTCCACATTTTTAATGATCTTCAGGGCAACTCGAGTCCCGCCCCTGCGATGGTCAACACATTGTATAACTCGGCTGAAGGTCCCCCTTCCTAAAGTGCTAACGATTTCATATCGCTCTTGTAGCCAGTCCCCGACATGGTAGATGAGGCGGCCCTCAGCGTCCTCCTCTACACTCTTGGCTTTCCGGCGGCTATGCTGCGAAGATGAGCGGCCGAATGTCCGGCTGCGCCTCCTCCGGACATGGTCACTGTCCTCTCGCCGCCGCCGTCGTGTCCGATTACTACTACTTGACCAGGAGCGACTTCTTCGTCGCTTATGTTTTCGGCTCCGATAGTGTTCACGGTGACTCCCCCGGCTGCCTCGCTCTGAGGGATGGTACCCTCGAGGATGAGGCATCGTTCTGGCGGCGAGGCCCGCGCGCGTGTCCCGCAGGAAGTCCATGATGGCGGTGGCCCTGCGGCCGGAGTCCCGGCACCCCAGCGGGGACGAAGTGCTGCTCCACCCCGCAACCCGAGACCCTGGGACCTCCCGCCCCATTCTCAGGCTCCGCTTCAGTCCTGCCCGCCTCTGCTTA
>NW_012115477.1:6236611-6238702 GCF_000951035.1 Colobus angolensis palliatus
TGGTCTCAATCTCCTGACCTTGTGATCCGCCTGCCTCAGCCTCCCAAAGTGCTGGGATTACAGGTGTGAGCCACTGTGCCTGGCCACGATGTATTTATTGAGTGCTACTAGAAGTGTTTGGAAACAGTGAATAGTGAGGTGTTTAGAATCAAATATAGGCCATTGGCTTAACATACATACTTTAGCATAAAGGACCATTTCATGAGTTACTTGCTTCAGTGTCTTTCTTTAATGCTTCAGTGTGCTTACAATGATAATAGTGGATGCAGAATCTGTGGATATGGAGAGCCAACTACAAGAACTTGAGCATCTGCAGATTCTGTTATCCTATGGAGTCCTGGAATCAATCCCCCATGGATACCAAGGGATGGCGGTACTCTGGAAACTATACACATCAGCTCACATTCTCATTGTAATCCTCACAATATCCTTTTGATGTACTCTTATTACTGACACTTTGCAGATGAGAAATGGAGGCTTAGAGAGGCTATGGATCTTGCCCAAGGTTACACAGTTGTAGCGCTTGGAATTGAATGAAGGCAATCTGACTCCAGACCTCTACTCTTTATTTTTTAAACTGGGAAACATAACACACATGTGGAAAAATGCATAAACAATAAATACATAATCTAATGAGTTATTACAAAGCCCACAGCAGTGTAACTACCACCCATAACCAAGGAATAGAAGATTTGTAGAATTCCAACCCTATTACCTCTTCACACTCTCAAATCCCTCCTCACAGGACTCCTTTGGTCTGAGAGGTAGCCACTAATCTCCCTTTTATGATTATCAATTCCTTACTTTTGTTTATAGCTTTAACACCTAAGTATACATTCTTTTTTTCCTGTTTTTGAACCTTACAAAAATGGAATAACACAGTATATATTATTTTGTGAATAGTTTCCTTTTCTTAATAATTAAGTTTTTAGGATTCATCTATATTGTTGAATGTAGCTTGTTCCTATTTCCAAACTGCTGTATGGGTTTACTTTCCCTATGGCAAAGCATGAGAATTACCATTGCTCCACTGTGGTCAACATTTGTAATCGTCAATCTTTTTCTGTTTTAGCCATTCTGGTGGCATGTTATTCTCTCATTGTGATTTAAATTTTCTTGTCCTCATATGAGGTTGATGCTTTTTCATATGTTTATTGGTTATTTGGATTTCTTCCTTAGTTAAGAGCCTGTTCAGCTCTTTATCTTTTTCTTTTATTTTCTTTCTTTTTTTCTTTTTTGAGACAGAGTCTCGCTCCGTCATACAGGCTGGAGTGCAGTAGCATGATCTTGGCTCATTGCAACCTCTGCTTCAGGCATGCATCAGCACATTGGGCTAGTTTTTGTATTTTTAGTAGAGACAGGGTTTTGCCATATTGCCCAGGCTGGTCTCGAACTCCTGGCCTCAAGTGATTTGCCGACCTCGGCCTCCCAAAATGCTGGGATTACAGGTGTGAGCCACTGTGCTCAGCCTCAACTCTTTTTCTTATGATTATAGTTCTTTATATATTCTAGATACAAGACCTTTCTTGGTTATACATGTTGTAAATTAACTTCCTTTCTTCTTTCTCTTCTCTTCTCTTCTCTTCTCTTCTCTTCTCTTCTCTTCTCTTCTCTCCTCTCCTCTCCTCTCCTCTCCTCTTTCTCTCTTTCTCCCTTCCTCTTTCTTTCTCTCACTCCTTCCTTCCTTCCTTCTTCTTTCTTTCTTTTGATAGAGTTTCACTCTTATCACCCAGGCTGGAGTACAATGGCACAACCTCAGCTCACTGCAACCTTTGCCTCCCAGGTTCAAGCAATCCTTCTGCCTCAGCCTCCTGAGTAACTGGGATTACAGGCGCCCGCCACCACACCTGGTTAATTTCTGTATTTTTAGTAGAGATGGGGTTTTACCATGTTGGCCAGGCTAGTCTCAAACTCCTGGCCTCAGGTGATCCACCCGCTTCAGCCTCCCAAAATGCTGGGGTTGTAGGAGTGAGCAACTGCTTCTGGCCCATGTTGTAAATTTCTTAATCATCTGTGAGGCTTGCCTTTTAACTCCTTTAATGGTGTATAATTTGATAAAAACCAAGCCTTAAGGTGTTTTTTTTTTTTTTT
>NW_012115477.1:6239827-6241933 GCF_000951035.1 Colobus angolensis palliatus
CCCAGCTACTCCGGAGGCTGAGGCAGGAGAATGGCGTGAACCCGGGAGGCGGAGCTTGCAGTGAGCTGAGATCCGGCCACTGCACTCCAGCCCGGGCGGCAGAGCGAGACTCCGTCTCAAAAAAAAAAAAGAAAGTTGACAGTATCAAAATGGAATCACTTGTGTAAAAAACCCCGAAACACCCTGAGAAATACAGCCAGGAAAGCTAAGAAGAGAGCGTTCTCACACTTGCATGCCTGATAACAAAATTACCACAGAAGACTCCAGAAAATCACAACATTAACTATGGTCATTGTAACCTTACACAAAACGTACTTCTATGAGGATATCTGCTCAGCAACTGTCTGTCTAACCTCAGACTGGAGCCACCCTTGTTATTATAGATTATTGTAGTCAAGGATAATAATTTCAAAACAATTATGTAATGCCCCTAATTTTTCCTGTAAAAACCTTTATCTTCCTTTACCTCCTTGAATACACACACAGTTTACTATGGCATGTGTATTCCCATTGCAATGCCCTATTCCCAAATAAACATATTTTTCTTTTAGAGAGCCTCTTTCTGTTATTTAGGTTGACATAATTGGTGCCAGAAACAGGACCTGAAAAAAGATCACTATCACAAGGAATTGGCAGTTCTTGAATCTGGTGCCATACTCATTTAAGCCATTTCAGTTCTCTGCTTCCATGGCTCACTTTTTCTACCCTGATGAGTCTTCTCTAAGACCACGCCCTCCTTCTTTATGGTAGAAGCTCTTGACTTTATTTGGGGTCTGATTTGAATAAGGCAGCCCTAAATAAAGGACTTTACATCCCTCCTGGGATTAAACAAAGACTTTTTGTATTTTCTGGTAAGTCTTTTCTGATTTCTACACAATTTCCATTCTGTCTGTGAGGCATCTCTTTTCTGATGAATTTACTTTTGGTCTGTGTGACTACTTTAATATTTTGTCTGATCCACATGCCTGGGTTAAAATTTTTTTATGAACATTCTTGGTTTTATTTTGGTTACCTACAACCGATTTAGCTCTTTTCCCTTGCTTGTTTCTGAAAATCTTCTGAGAACAAAAATAAACATTCTTTTAGAATGGACACATTCTAAATGACGGACACAGGATGGCTAAATAAAAGCCACTAGAGTGGTTGCTACCATCAAATACATTGGTCCAAACTTCTGACATTCTAACAATTGAGAGATTGATAAGTAATGTAATGGGGTTTTCCTAATTTCTCTTTTCTTTTTTTTCTTTTCTTTTTCCTTCTTCTCCTTCTCCTTCTTTCTCCTTCTCCTTCTCCTTCTTCTTCTTCTTTTTTTTTTTTTTTAAGAAACAGAGCCTTACTCTGTCTCCCTGACTGGAGGTCAGTGATGCAGTCATAGATCATTGCAGCCTTGAACCCCTAGGCTCAAGTAGCTAGGACTATGGGTGCATGCCACCATGCCCAGCTACTTTTGTTTTGTTTTGTTTTGTAGAGACAGTGTTTCACTCTGTTGCTCAGGCTTCTCAAACTCCTGGCCTCAAGAGATCCTCCTGCCTTAGCCTCCCAAAGTGTCAAGATTACAAGTGTGAGCCACTGTGCTCTGCCTAGGATTTTCAAACATTAAGGCATGCCAAGTTTTCTGGGACTCCAACCAGCTACATTTGATGGCTCATTCTCATGCACACTTAAAAAACTGATGGGTTTATGAAACTGTTACAACAGGTCTCACTTAATCCTCTATGGTAATTTCATTTATTCAGCTGGTTAAGCCTAGGTTCATGGCTCAAAACTACTAAGCAAACTGAGATTATCATTTTACTTTATATTTTTCCTTTTTTAAAATTTGGCCTGTAATCCCAGCACTTTGGGAGGCCGAGACGGGCGGATCATGAGGTCAGGAGATCGAGACCATCCTGGCAAATATGGTGAAACGCCGTCTCTACTAAAAAAATACAAAAAAACTAGCCTGGCGAGGTGGCGGGCCCCTGTAGTCCCAGCTACTACTCAGGAGGCTGAGGCAGAAGAATGGCGTAAACCCGGGAGGTGGAGCTCGCAGTGAGCCGAGATCCGGCCACTGCACTCCAGCCTGGACGACAGAGCGAGACTCCGTCTCAAAAAAAAAAAAAA
>NW_012115477.1:6242027-6244851 GCF_000951035.1 Colobus angolensis palliatus
TCCCGGCTCACTGCGAGCTCCGCCTCTCGGGTTTACGCCATTCTTCTGCCTCAGCCTCCCGAGTAGTAGCTGGGACTACAGGGGCCCGCCACCTCGCCCGGCTAGTTTTTTTGTATATTTTTAGTAGAGACGGCGTTTCACCGTATTTGCCAGGATGGTCTCGATCTCCTGACCTCATGATCCGCCCGTCTCGGCCTCCCAAAGTGCTGGGATTACAGCCTTGAGACACCGCGCCCGGCCAGAAGTGTAGGTCTTAACAAAATAATGCTGGGCCAGCACTTTGAGATGACAGCAAAAGACTATAGACCTTAATAATAAACTCCAGGTAGACTTAGCCTGAGAGTCATTTTCTTCAAACCTCCCTTATTGCCTAAATGTGGCTAAATGGTTTTTGACACTGACTCCTCATCACCAATCACTCCCCACAATGTGGGAAGAAACCAGCAACCAGGCCTCCAGGGACATCAGAATGTAACTACAAAATGACTGATCAGTGATGCATTCTGAGAAAGATCTTGATCAAAAAAGGGAAATGTGAAAATTGTCAGAATCAAAATGGAGTCACTTGTGTTAAAAAACAAAACACCATGACAGAGCTGGGGAAGGCTAAGAAGGGAAGGCTTTCACACATGTATGCCTGATAACTAAACTATTGCAAAAGACTCTGCAAAAACCACAGCCCTACACAAAGACCACTGCAACCTTACACAACAAGTACTTCTGTGTGGACATCTGCCCAGCAACTGCCTGTTCAACCTAGAACTGGAGTCACCCTTATTATTGATCTTTGTAGCCAAGCATAATAATTTCAAAGCAATTATTTAATCTTTCTTATTTTTTCTTTGTCTTCCTTTACCTCCCTGAATACACACAGAGTTTACTGTGGCATGTGTATTCCCATCACAACGCCCTATTCTCAAATGAATGTCTTTTTCTTTTAGACGTCCTACTATTTAGATTGACAGCTTTAAAATAAAGCTTGTTCTTGTTTTGTTTTGTTTTGTTTTTGAGGAAGAGTCTTGCTGTTGCCCGAGTGCAGTGGCACAATTATGGCTCACTGCAGCCTCTACCTCCTGGCCTCAAAGTGATCCTCCTGAGTAGCTGGGACTATAGCTGCATGCTACCACAACTGGCTAACTTTTTTTTTTTTTTTGTGGGGGTAGAGATGGGGTTTTGCCATGTCGCCCAGGCTAGTCTTGAACTCCAGGCTCAAGCAATCCACTTGCCTCAGCCTCCCAAAGTGCTGAGATTATAGGCATGGGCCACCATGCCTACTCTATAATAAAGCTTGTTATCTGGTAGAACAAGTTATCCTCCTCCCACTCCTTCTCCTCTTCTTTTTTTTTCTTCCTCCTCTTCTTCATGAATGCTTGTCTTTGCTCTTCCATAGCATTTTAAATTAACTTGTCAAGTTTCTCACACATACACAGAAATTTATTGAGATTTTGTTGGGAGTTGCACTGGCTCTGTAGGTAGGTTTGGAGAGACTGGCATTTTTCAGTATTGACTCTTCCAATCTATGAACATGTTATATCTTTATTTAGGTCTTCTTCAGGGTCTTTCAATGTTTTTTTCAGTCAGATTTTGCATTTCTTTGATCGATTTATCCCTAGGTGCTTGATATTTGTTTGGAGCTGTTGTAAATGGTATCTTTAAAAAAAATTATCTTTTTTACTGGCATATATAAATAAATATTGATTTTTAAAATATGATTTTTGTATCTATTAACCTTGTTAAACTCTTTGATTGTTAACAGTTTATCTGCAGATTGTTTTGAAGTGCCATAAACATATTTTTGTTTCGTTTTTTTTGAGACGGAGTTCTGCTCTTGTCGTCCAGGCTAGAGTGTAGTGGTGTGATATCAGCTCACTGCAACCTCCGCCTCCTGGGTTCAAGCAATTCTCCCACCTCAGCCCCCGAGAGGCTGGAATTACAGGCATCCGCCACCTGGCCCGGCTAAGTTCATATCTGTAGTAGAGACGGGGTTTCACCAAGTTGGCCAGGCTGGTCTCGAATTCCCGTCCTCAGGTGATCCTCCCATCTTGGCCTCTCAAAGTGCTGGGATTACAAGCATGAGCCAACGCCGCCCGGCCTCCATGTACATAATTATATCATCTATGAAAAAATAATTTTGTTTCTTACTATTTAAACTTCAATCCTTTCATTTTTCTTGCCTCACTCCACTGGCTAAGGACCTTCGGCTGCAATGATGGGTATTCTCATCTGTAGCACACTTAATCATCATTACGCTTTCCCAGCCTCAGGTCAACAGTATTGGGAGGTTGGTTTCTCACTGGAGGGTCGGGAACAAGATGCCAGAGCCCTTCTTTACGCCTCTGGCGGGCTCATCTTCCAACACACAAGAGCCCGCCGCCTCTCTGGTTGCCGCGCAACGGCGTCGTTCTGATCCAGGGTAGGTGCAGGGCGGCTGGAAGCACGTGTCGCCGCTTCCTCATTCTGAGACTACATCTCCCACAATGCTGCGCGCCGTGGGCTGCTGGCCCCCGAGTGCGGGAAGGGCCGTCCGGGAGGCGGAGCGGAAGCCGAGTGCGAGGGACGAGCGGAGTAAAATCTCCACAAGCTGGGAACAAACCTCGTCCCGACTCCCACCCCCCGGCCTTTCTCCAGCCCGATCTGGAGGCTGCTTCGCCAGTGCGGGACGCAGCTGACGCCCGCTTATCAGCTCTCGCTGCGTCGCCCCGGCTCAGAAGCTCCGTGACGGCGGCGACCGTGACGGGAAGCCCGCAGCAAGGTAGTGAGTAGGGGGCGAGTCAGCCAGCCGGGCCCGCACCTCTAGCGCAGCCCCTCCGCCTCGGCGGCCGCT
>NW_012115477.1:6247446-6255324 GCF_000951035.1 Colobus angolensis palliatus
ACAATATTAACCTCAGGGAGTATTACATAGAGAAAATATTTTAGGAATGCTCCTTTTCCCCTGAAATTACATTCCGGGGTCAAGTCTGTGGAGGACTTTTTTTTGGTTTGTTTTTGGAGAGAACTATTTGAACCTCTGAGCTGTGGTGAACATACTGTGTCTTTTTGTAGTAAATCTATGCCTCTTTAGCTGAAATTCCTTTGGAGACTAATAGGCAGTAGTTCTTCTAGTACCTTTGGCTGAGTGAAAGCTTCTCTGCCTGCTAGTTGCTGCTATTGCTGTTGATAGTTACTGTAGCTATAGTTATAATGGCACAAAATGTAGACCACTGAATAGATGCAAAAATGAGATTTGAATGAGAGATTATAAGGTAGGATTAGCCATCTATTTGTCTTTTTAATGTTGCTGTTGCTATGTTTGCATAAAATAAAAGGAAGTACTTCATGACAGATGACAGGGAGTGTGAAATGCAGTATTTTTTTTTAACTTTTTTGTTACGATCCATAGTAAGAGATCTTTTTATATCAAGACCCCATAGATGTCTGGGTATGGTAGTGTGTGCCTGTAGTCAGTCCTAGCTACTAGGGAGGTTGAGGTGGGAGAATCACGTGGGCCCAGGAGTTTGAGACTGGCCTGGGTGACATAGGTAGATCTCGTCTCAATAATTAAAAAAAAAAAAAAAAGACTCCATTCGTGTATAACTGTGTGTGCATAGGCTGGACTCAGTGGCTCATGCCTGTAGTCCCAGCTCTTTGGGAAGGTGAGGCAGGAAGATTGTCTGAGCTCAGGAGTTTGAGACCAGCCTGGGCAACATAGTGAGACCTTGTCCCTGCTAAAAATAAAGTTTGTCAAACGTGGTGGCACACACCTGTAGTCCCAGCTGCTTAGGAGACTGAGGCAAGGATGTGGGACCTCTTGAGTCTGGGAGATCAAGGCTCAGTGAGCTATGGCCACTGCATTCTAGAGCCTGGGCAACAGAACCAAACCCTGTCTCAAACAGCAACAACTGTGTATGCATGCATGTGTCTGTGTATGTAAAAATAAACTGGAAATTTCACAAAACAAAATTGATGTGTACAGTCTACTCTGATGGTTTCTATTTTATCTTGTGTTTTGAAAAAGTGCTCGTTGCAAACTGTTGATTTTGTTCCCTGCTTTTGAAAAACGGTGGAGTCCCGGGCTGAGAGTTTGGATGCCTAACGTTTCTCTGTATGTTTGACTTTGAGTGGTCGTTACTTCTCTTTGTGCTTCATTATTCTTATTTTTATGATGAAAGTGTTCTAGTTTAAATATTTGCTGATTTTTTGTTTGATTTAATGAATTAATTAAATTTTGAGATAGAGTCTCACTCTGTCACCCATAGCGCGTTGAAACCTGGTACTCCTGGGCTTGAGTGGGCCTCCTGCCTCACTCTCCAGAGTAGCCGGGACTACAGGTGCGCACCACCATGCTCGGCTAATTTTTAATTTTTTTTTTTATAGTGACTGCGTCTTGCAGTGTTGCCCAGGATGGTCTTCTTGTACTTCTGACTTCAATAAGTCCTCCCACCTCAACCTTGTGAAGTGCTGGAATTACAAGTGTGAGCCACCATGCCCAGCCTGTTTTACTTTTCTCTGGAAATAATGTTGGACTAAAGACAAGTATATATCTTTATGTCTCTGGCTAGGGAGAAACCACTGAAAAAGGGCTTAAATATTTGGTTGTTTACATAGTGTGCTGTTTGGCAAGTGGCATAATAGAGCTTTGAACAGCACTTTTCTCTAAAGATCTTGTAAAGTGGAGTAGACATGTTGATGCCTGTAATAAATATAAACATTTAGAAAAAAAATTTATCCATGTTTGTTTCTCTACCTTTGTGTTTTTTAACAGGGAATATTTTGAAGTTTCAAAAATTGTATTTAAAATGCTTAATACGAGTTTTAAGTAAATGCACAGACAGATTGCTACCTAGACCTTATTTCATACCTGATCTTGCCACTGCCCCTTTCAGGTTAGAGAACACCAATAAGAATATATTTTTCTTTGTAAACACCACCATATCAGATCATTACTATTCCTGTATATTACCAACAGTGGAACTGCCATTTTCGTAAGACGGGGGAACACAAAGCTTTCTTTGCTGGCGGGTTTCCTTCTGTTCACTTTGTATGATTTCTCCAGATCAGGCCATTTCATGCTGTGCTTTGGGAACCCTCTCATTCTCATTTGTTTGTATTGAGGAAAATAGAAATAAGGAATTTGTTGCCTGCTCCCAAGATTCTGGTAAAAGAAGAATTCTAAAGGTTTTATTGGAAGGAAATTGGAACCAGACTTTGTACTTCCTCTTCTTTCTCAAATCAGATATTACCCCCTCGTTACTCCTTGACCTCACACCTCAGGTAGATGTTCCAAGAAACATCACCCTTATTTTTCTTTCATAGCAGTTTATCACAAGCTGAGATAAGTTGCTCGTTTGTTGTCCCATTCCTATTAAAATAGTGTCCAGAAAAACAGGAATCTTGTATTTCATATCTTGCTTTTCCTTTCACATCTCTGGTTCCTGGCACATGGTAGGTACTTTGCTATTGTGAATGAATTAGTGAACAAATGAATGAGTAAACCAAGTTATTTCATGCCTTAAATGGAACTGCATGTAGTAAAGGTTGTGTTTGAGCCTGGGCGTTTATGCGCTGCCTCCACACTCCACCTCCAGGTCTATTTTCTGGAAATGTGTTATCGCTATGTTTGCTGATCGTGGTGAAGGTCTCTACCTTTAGAAGACTTTGTATTTATCTTTGTTTTACTTCATATGTTTTTATCTTCTAGTTTTTTGCCTGTATAAAAACTAGCATATAAGACTTCCGAAATCCTTCTTGTAGCAACTTTGTAATACTTGGATTTATGTGAATACAGTTTATGTGAAACTTTAAGAGCCAGGTTAATAATTTAGTGAATAGTTCAAGTTAGGCGTCTTCAGGATCATTGTCCTAAACTGCCATTACTATTTTCTGGTTACATTCTTTTAAAGCGAAAAAGAACAAAGTTTCATTTGATACAATTTATTCTGTATTTACAAACACAGTCTTTCTAGTGGAAGTAAGGAAGGTAGTGTGGTGTAGAGAAAACCCTAGACAGTGAGTCAGGACCTGTATTCTGGACCAGTAGGATTTCTGGCATTAACTGGTTGTTTCATTTTTAGGCAAGACGCTTAACATATCTGGGCTTCAGTTTCTTCATCTGAAATGCGAGGGAAATGGATTAGGTTTCTTCTCAGGTTCTTCCAGTCTAGAAAAGGATAATTGAAGATACTTTACCCCCAAATTTCTATCCTCTGTTCCTCTACCCCAAAACTCATTGCAGGGAGGTCACATTGCTGCATGGGGGAAGGTGGGGTTAGGTTCAGGGATGTGTTTTAAAGTAAACATAAGGCATTTTTTAGTGATGGCTGATTGTTCACAAGGCTCTGTGGGGGATGTGGCAGCAGTGTAAGGCTTGTTGTTCTTGCCCATAAGGGACCTGGGACTTAAACAAGGAGACACGGCTTACACATATGCTTGGATGATGTGATGTATCAAATTAATTGGTATGAAGTAACATGCTGTGGGAGTTAGAAGAAGATCAGTGTGGGGTAGAATAAGGTAAGGAGGTTTTGAAATCCTTCTATCTGAGGTAAGATTTAAACAGATGGTCTACCTCGTCTCCTTTCAGACTACTTGGAAGATGAACTGTTCTCATCAGCAATATGCTGTTATGTCATCTTTTAGGACTAGGTAATGCTCCAGTGACTTCATACCAATGACATTTTCATGTTGTCCACAAATTCTGAGTAGAAACTTTTTCAAGCTTGTAGCCTCCCTGAGAGCTGACTGTTATTAACTGAATGAGAGGATGTCAGGAAACATGTAAAGACACATGCTGGGTAAATAAAAATATCATATAAATATAAGATATAATTATTACTGTTGTATGAAGCAGAGAGAAGACTGGCTGGATTGGAGGAGATATATTTGTGGCTGAGT
This sequence comes from Colobus angolensis palliatus, assembly GCF_000951035.1. Taxonomy (NCBI): domain Eukaryota; kingdom Metazoa; phylum Chordata; class Mammalia; order Primates; family Cercopithecidae; genus Colobus; species Colobus angolensis. The sequence continues at coordinate 6,251,445 of NW_012115477.1, forward strand.
TTGCATGTTAGATTTTAAGTGCAGTGTGAAACTGTTGAAAGGTTCTTAATCAGGAGAATGTGATATGCTTGTGTGTGGGGGGGGGTAAAAAATACACAATCTAAAATTTATCATTTTAACATATAAGTGTACAGTTCAGTGACATTAAGTACATTCACATCATTGTGCAACCATTACTACCATCCATCTCCAGAACTTCTTCATCATCCCCACCTGAAACTCTGTACCCATTAAATTATAACTTTCTATTCTCTTCTTTCATGTTGTAGCATGTATCAGAACATCTTACTTCCTTAGCACTGAATAATATACCATTGTATGTAGATGCCACATTTTATTTGTCTGTTTATCTATTGTTGGACACTTGGGTTGTTTCCACCTTTCGGCTGTTAGGAATAATGCTGCAGTGAACATTGGCATACACATATCCCTTTGGGTTCCTGCTTTCATTCTTTTGTGTGTATATCCAGAAGTTCAATTACAGATTGTATGATAATCCTGTGTTTAAGTTTTGGAGGAAATGCCATACTGTCTTCCCCAGCAGCCACACCATTTTATGTGCCCACCAGCAGAGCAGAAGAGTTTCAGTTTGTTCACATCCTTGCCAACACTTGTTTTCTGTTTTTTTTTTTTTTTGATGATAGCTATCCTAATGGGTGTGAAGTGGTATTTCATAGTGGTTTTAATTTACATTTCCCTATGATTAATGAGGTTGAGCTTTTTTTTATTGGCAAAATGTCTTCAAATTTTGAATTTTGATTTTGGAATAATATTTGATTGCTCTGAGAAGAACGGATTGAAGTAGGGTTGGAGAGGAGTCTGGCAAACCACTTGATAAGCAGCTATAAGAATCCACTTGGAGGTGATGATAGTTGGATCATACTCTATTGCCCTTCTTCAGGTCTAGTGCTTTACTGATACTTCATTTTAAGTGTGTCCCCTCTCCTTACTTATTCTACTTTTGTGCCATATAGACTAATTACTTTTGTGATTTCTGCAGTTGGTTGAGAACTGTCTCCTGGGAATCTTTTTTTAATTTTTAAATTTTTTTTTTGAGGCAGAGTCTCACTCTGTCACCCAGGCTGGAGTGCAGTTTCGCTATCTCGGCTCACTGCAAGCTCCACCTCCCGGGTTCACGCCATTCTCCTGCCTCAGCCTCCTGAGAAGCTGGGACTGCAGGTGCCCGCCACCACTCCCGGCTAATTTTTTTGTATGTTTAGTAGAGACGGGGTTTCACCGTGTTCGTCAAGATGGTCTCGATCTCCTGACCTCGTGATCTGCCCGCCTCACGGCGGCCTCCCAAAGTGCTGGGATTACAGGCGTGAGCCACCGCGCCCAGCGCTTTTCTTTTTTTAGTCATTAATACCTGGGTTTTGTGTTCTTCACTTTATCTTAAACCTAACGAAAGGATTCGTTAAAATACGCCGTCTTTCTAATTTCTGCTGTTTTAAGATGGCTGAGACTATTCTTAGGAAATGGATGACTCTGCTTTTCTGTGGATCAGCTTTAGAGATGCAAGTATTTATTCACGTTTCCCCTCCACGTCAGATGTGTCTTTGGGGATCCTTAGAGGCGCTTAAGTGTTTGTTTCGTCAGAGTAGGCATCCAGGTGTTCTACAGTCCTGCCTCTGGGCTTCACCATGTTTACCCTGGGTCAACTTTTTTCTACTTCCGTCTGCATCTTCTCACTGATTAGTAATTTCCCCAGTTTGGGATTTGTGTTTACAAGTTGTAGTTTTTGTTCACAAGACACCCTGAGTGAATGCAATAAATTCTGTCAGGAATGACTTGATAATTTCACATTAGTCCCTTTTCAGTTTCAGTTGTTCTTGCACTATTTTCTCCTGAATTTTACTGACGTTGGTTATAAATTTTTCTCCAAGGAAATCTCTGTGATCCTTAATTGAAGTTTATTTTTCACTTAAAATGTCTGCTCTGTACTACTTTGAGTTCAAACACTATTACACAATATGTGCAATAACAATCCTGAGTAAATACTGTTTTAAAACACGCAGTTGTAGGGGGAAAAAGCCAGTGGGCCTGATGAATTGCTGGTGTTATTTCTTTAGTGACAGATTAATTTTTAAAATATATGTGAGGAAGAAAAGGAGAAATCTAATGATGTATTTTATAAGCATAACAGAGAGCCAGAGAATAAATAGGTGGAAAACTTATTTAAACTATAGAAAACTTACTTAAACTGTGGAAAAAGGCATATGCACATAAAATTTCTGACTCACTCTAAAACGTGTTGCAAAAATACTTGTTTTGAGGAAAATGTTTCTATGTTGGTGTTATTTAGTGCAGTGTAGGACAGACAGTAATGGCTATGGAAATAGGAGTCCTTAGTGTTGTCCTTGCTCTGTCACTATCTGTGAAACCTTAGATTACTTTGTGGTCCTCAATTTCCTCATCTCTAAAATAGTGAATTGGTCTGATTCCAAAGGCTTTTCTAGCTCAGACTTTCAATGATAAAGGTTTTTAGAGGTTTTTTTAAATGCGTAAACAAAATTGGTGTAAACCCTTTTAGTCATTTGTGTTCTTAGTGTTTCTTCCTGCTTCAGGTCATATAATTCTTTCAAACTACCTTGAAGGAAGGAATACATATGAGACAACAAGAAAGCTGCCAGAAATCAGAATCTCTCCTGGCCAGTTATCACTCTCTCGTGAGCTGCACAGTTTCTCTGCATTTTTGACGTGCTTTGTTCTCTTTCTCCCTACTCTGTATCTTTTGCTCATAGCCTCTATACCTATTGTGCCTGATTCTTCATAACTTTACCTGTCAATCCCCTCACCCAACTTTATTATTTTCATGACTTCTCCTTCAGCTCCTTCTGCCAACTGCCTGGTTTTCCCTGGGGCCTCTTTCTTTGAGGCCACAGATTCTAGCCTAGTTGGCTGTGGAACTAGGGTCCATGTGGCACATGTGGCACAAAATGTGGGGTCATGTGGCACAAAACATGACTGGCCAAGGCTGTGACAGGTCAAGCTCTGTGATTAAAGTATCTGGTGCTGCATAGTGTGTGTCTATGTGTATGTATATATATAGGGTTTTTTTTTTTTTTTTTTGAGTCAGAGTCTTGCTCTGTCACCCAGGCTGGAGTGCAGTGGTGCTGGCTCACTGAAACCTCTACCTGTTGGGTTCAAGCAATTCTTGTACCTCATGCCCAGCTAATCTTTGTAGTTTTAGTAGAGACAGGGTCTTACCATGTTGGCCAGGCTGGTCTTGAACTTCTGACCTCAAGTGATCTGCCTGTGTCGGCTTCCCAAATGGTGGGATTACAGGTGTGAGCCATGGAGCCCAGCCTGCATAGTTTATTTTATTGTACATTTTAGTTTAGTTAGTTTAGTTTGAAACAGCCTTGCTCTGTCACCCAGGTTGGAGTGCAGTGGTGCGATCTTGGCACACTGCAACCTCCACCTCCCGGGTTCAAGTGATTCTTGTGCCTCAGCCACCCAAGTAACTGAGTTTACAGGCATGCAACACCATGCCTGTCTAATTTTTGTATTTTTAGTAGAGATAGGATTTCACCATGTTGACCGGGCTGGTCTTGAACGCCTGACCTCAAGTGATCCGCCCTCCTCAGCCTCCCAAGGTTGCGTGAGCCACTATGCCAGTCCATATTTTAAACTTTTACTGTAGCATAATGCTTAGTTTTCTTTTTGCCTTAACATTTTCTGTTTTTATCCCTGCCTCACTGTACCATTTTTCTTTTATCTGTTTTTGTAATATTCAGTGCTGTTGTCTTCTCTTCCGTCTCCCAAATGTGCCATCTAAAAATGATCTGATGTCTTGACACTCATTTCCGTATCTTAGCTGGAATTTCAGTGTAGTTTCTTTCAAGGCAGTGCATTTTAAATCTTAGACCTTATTATGGAG
>NW_012115477.1:6256222-6261048 GCF_000951035.1 Colobus angolensis palliatus
TTTTTTTTAAGTGATTAATAGAAAATTAATATAATGGCCTAGAAATTAAGATTTAAAAGTTTTTAGATTATAGACTGTTTTGATGGAAGAAGTACTCCAGTAAAAACTATGCCAGATGGTAGCCATAAGCCCTTGGCCTCAGTGTTGGCCTGTCAGGTTTCTAGTTAGTGACTCTGTCCTTATCTCAGTGGCCTTCTAGGGGCTGGATCAGTACTTGAAACATAAAGAAAACTTGGGGAGGTTCAAAGTGCAAGCTCCTCTGCTTGCAGTTTTGAACGTTGCACAGAAAGAAGAGACATTGAATCTTCCCTTTTTTTTCTTTCCTAAGGATTGAGGCTAATAATCATTTTCCTTTCTAATCACTAAATTAAAAGTACATAAGTAAATTACCTTCAGTTGCTAAAGAAGTCAAAACTTCTTATCTTTTTTTTTTTCTTATGTGAAATCACAGACAGTTCTCTGAGAATAGAACAGTGAGTGTATTCATATCAGCCCTGGAGAATAAAGTAATACCAGTGGAAATTGTTTCCTCTTCACTTTACTTCTACTTTTGCCTTATAAATATAGGGCCTAGCCTACCCTGGGGGTAATGACTCAGGTTCCAGCAGTGGTCACCTGTTTTCAATCCCCCTCACCCCTTCCTCTTCAAGGTCCTCACGGTGTCAGCTGAAGAATGACAAGGTTCATAAATTTGGAAAGGAGAGCTTTATTTCTTATAAAGGGTTGCAGCCTGCAGAGTGGTCATTCTGACAGGCTGGGAAGCATAGCCTCCGGCCAGAAACCGGAAACAGACACTTGGAGAGAGGGACAAAGGAAACAGGAATTTATGCTGAGCAGAGTGGCCAAATATACATACTTAATAAGTTAAATATTAATGAATACTTAACTTCATGAATATTTAGCGTCATGAATATTTAGGAGAAACGTGCATGCACAATTGAGCTTCATGCCCCTTCCTAGGTCCTGCATATAAAAAAAATTGTGGCGTTAGCATGATTCCAGAGTGGAGTTTTCAGCCCTCTGATATCAAAAGGTAAAGCAGAGGACACGGAAACCCTTACTGTGCTTCCTCTGTAGGCTGGCCAGAACTACTTTGTGGCTGGTGGTCTCTTATCAGGAAGAAATGCTTGTACGTTGTTTTGTTGAAACTGCAGAATGGAGAGGCAGCAGTCAGGCAGTTGGTTGAGATCAGTGGTGGAGTCTTTTGAAAGGTCTGGCTTCTGTTAATCCCAAGCTTGTTCAACCTGTGACCCATGGGCCGCATGGGACAGCTTTGAATGCGGCCCAACACAAATTCATAAACTTTCTTAAAACACTGTGAGTTTTTTTGTGATTTTTAAATTTTTTTAGCTCATCAGCTATCGTTAGTGTTGGTATATTTTATGTGTGGTCAGAACAGTTCTTCCAGTGTGGCCCAGGGAAGCCAAGAGATTGGATACCCCTAATTTAGCCCTTAGAGAATAATGCCTAATGGCATGATGATAATGACAGTTATCAAGGGAGGGAAGTATAATGAAGTGTATCTGACCGCCCATCCTATTATAACTGCCTAATGGCGGTTCTAATGGGTTCTCCTTGCCTGATGCCTAGACAGAACCGATTTATCAAGGTGGGAATTGCAATAGAGAAAGAGTTTAATTCATACAGAGCCAGCCATATGGGAAACCAGAATTTTATTATTACTCAAACCCATCTCACTGAGAACTCAGGGATTGGGATTTTTAATGATAATTTGGTAGGTGGGGGGTCAGAAAGTGGGGAGTGCTGATTGGTCAGGTTGGAGACAAAATCATAGAATCATGACTCTTCAAAGCTGTCTTCTTGCACTGAGTCATTTCCTAGGTGGGGGCACAAGACCAGATGAGCCAGTTCATTGATCTGGGCGGTGTCAGCTGATCCATCTATCTCAAGCACTGATCTTCAGTTTGACAGTAGTGTTATTACCCCCAGGAAAAATTTGGGGAGATTCAGAATTTTGCAGCCTCCAGCTGTTTCTAAACCTTAATTTCTAATTTTTTCTTTTTTTTTTTTTTTGAGATGGAGTTTCACTCTTGTTGCCCAGGCTGAAGTGCAATGATGCAATCTCAGCTCACTGCAACTTTGGCCTCCTGGGTTCAAGCGATTCTCCTGCCTCAGCCTCCTGAGTAGCTGGGATTACAGGCATGCACCACCACGTCCGGCTAATTTTGTATTTTTAGTAGAGACAGGGTTTCACCATTTTGGTCAGGCTGGTCTTGAACTCCTCCCCTCAGGTGATCCACCCACCTCGGCCTCCCAAAGTGCTGGGATTACAGGTGTGAGCCACCACGCCTGTCCAATTTCTAATTTTGTAGCTAATTTATTAGTTCTGCAAAGGTAGTCTAGTCCTCAGACAGGAAGGGGGTTTGTTTTGGGAAAGTTAAACTAAAAACTAAGTTAAACTATAACCTAAGTTCCCGCCAGTGCTGTGGCTTACGCCTCTGATCCCAGCACTTTGGGAGGCTGAGGCAGGTGGATAGCTTGAGCTCAGGAGTTGGAGACCAGCCTGGCAACATGGCAAAGGCCCTTCTCTACACAAAAATTAGCCAGGTGTGGTGGCGTGTTCCTGTGGTCCCAGCTACTTGGGAGGCTGAGGCCAGCGGATAGCTTGAGCCTGGGAGATGGAGGCTGCAGTGAGCTGAGATTGCACCACTGTACTCCAGGCTGAGTGACAGAGCGAGACCCTGTCTTTAAAAATAAATAAATAAATAAATTTAAAAAAAAGTTCTTAAGGATTATTTTCAGTAAGCTGCGAAATGTCTTTGTGAAATGCACTGTTCTGACTCAAGATGTATTTCTACCTAAAGAATTTTGCTCCATTTGATGTAGTCAAAGAGTTTTTTCACTGGACACTTTGGTGATTCATACCTTTCTTACTCTCCTGGTTTTTCTAGATTCTGTGATTGTTAACACCTTTCTGTATTTTAAAAACCTGAAGTATAACCTTTTAATTTTTTCATAAATTACATAAATACATACCTTTCTCATTTGAAATCTGAAATTGTAAATTTGGAAATGTAGAAAAATGTTCCAACCTGTTTGTTTATTTATTTGTTTTTGAGAGACAGGGTCTTGCTCTGTCACCCATGCTGGAGTACAGTGGAATGATCATGTGTCACTGTACCCTTGACCTCTCAGGCTCAAGCAATCTTGCCACCCCAGCTTCCTGGGTAGCTGGGACTATAGGCGCATGCCACCATGCCTGGCTGATTTTTAGAATTTTTGTATAGAGATGAGGTCTTCCTGTGTTGATCAGACTGGTCTCCAACTCCTGGGCTCTAGGGATACTCCCTCCTGTGCCTCCCAAAGTGTTGGGCTTGCAGGTGTAAGCCACTGCCCCTGGTCTCTTACGTGTTTTAGTACTTGCCATTAAATAATCATCATTCTTTATGTCTGGCATATTTTTGTATGATATAAACTTAGAAATTGTAACTTATTTTTTATCTTAGATTGGATGCTTCCTAAGGTTACCTTATTCCCATTAGTAATAATTTCTAGTGGCATTTTCAAATGTTGGCACACTTTGTTTATATTGTGGGAATTCTTTTTAGACAGGCATTTTGATTTTCCAATCCTTTTTCTTTCCTACTTCCTCACTTTCATTTTGATGTTTTTTCTTTTTTTTTTTTTTTGAGGAAGAATAGGTTTTAGGCATTTAGGTTGGTGACATGTATTTGAATAGACTAAGATCTCCTATATATCTCATTATAATGTCCATGGTTTTAGTTACAAATGAGAAACCATTTGAAGAGTTTTATTGACCATGGTTGCGGTGTTTTCAGGTATTTTCAATGAATTGACATTTGTTTCTAGTTTAAACTTTGAAAAGATACATAAGTGAGACTGGTAAAAGACTAGAAAGCTTACTTAGTGGTGGAGAAAGTTGTCAAATATATAGTTCCAAATAAAAATTATAGAATATTTTCTTTGTAGTCATCTGTTCTGTTACTGATACAGATTAACACTAATATTGTTTTTCTTCTTAATTTTACAGAGTTAATAGAGTGGATACAGCCTTTCTGAAGATGAAGAATATACAATATTGAGGAGATTTTTTTCTTCTTTCTTTCAAGTCTTGATTTGTGGCTTGTCTCAAGTTACCACTTTTCAGTCAAGTCTGTTTGTTTGCTTCTTCAGAAATGTTTTTTACAATCTCAAGAAAAAATATGTCCCAGAAATTGAGTTTACTCTTGCTTGTATTTGGACTCATTTGGGGATTGATGTTACTGCACTATACTTTTCAACAACCAAGACATCAAAGCAGTGTCAAGTTACGTGAGCAAATACTAGACTTAAGCAAAAGATATGTTAAAGCTCTAGCAGAGGAAAATAAGAACACAGTGGATGTCGAGAATGGTGCTTCTATGGCAGGATATGGTAAGATAACTGTAGAATATTTCTAGTCTCCTCCGATCCCTGTTTAAAGATGGTTGTGGAAATTGAACTTATTACTTCATGCATAGGTCTTTGCAAAGTAATTTTTTCTTGACTTTTTATTATGAAAATTTTACTGAAAAATAGAGATACTATGATAAATATGTACATATTCATCATCCAGACTTAACAGTTATTAACTTTTGGCAACATTTGTTTTATCTAAGTGTTGAAGAGTATTTATAGAAATTGTGACATTTCGCTGCTAGATATATATCGCTGAAAAAAATGTATCTTGGAGGCCGGGCGTGGTGGCTCACGCCTGTAATCCCAGCACTTTGGGAGACCGAGGCGGATGTATCACGAGGTCAGGAAATCGAGACCATCCTGGCTAACATGGTGAAACCCCATCTTTACTGAAAATACAAAAAAAA
>NW_012115477.1:6261098-6275389 GCF_000951035.1 Colobus angolensis palliatus
TCCCAGCTACTTGGGAGGCTGAGGCAGGAGAATCATTTGAACCTGGAAGGTGGAGGTTGCAGTGAGCTGAGATCGCGCCACCACACTCCAGCCTGGGTGGCAGAGTGAGACTCTGTCTCAAAAAAAAAAAAAAAAAAAAAACAAGAAAAACCAAAAATGTATCTTGGCCTGGTGTTGATGGCTCACACCTGTAATCTCAGTACTCAGTCCTTTGGGGGGCCAAGGTGGGAAGATTGCTTGAGCCCAGGAGTTTGAGACTAGCCTAGTAGCCTAGGCAACATAGTGAGACCTCTACTAAAAATACAAAAAAAAAATCAGCCAGGCATGGTGGCGGGTGCCTGTAATCCCAGCTACTCGGGAGACTGAGGCAGGAGAATCGCTTGAACCCAAGAGGCAGAGGTTGCAGTGAGCCAAGATAGTGCCACTGAATTCTAGCTTGGGCAACAGAGTGAGACTCCATCTCAAAGAAAAAAAAAATTAGCCAGGCGTGGTGATACACACCTATAGTCTTAGCTAGTTGGGAGGCTGAGGTGGGAGGATCGCTTGAGCCCAGGAGGTCAAGGATACAGCGAGCCATGTTTGCACCACTATACTCCAGCCTAGGCAAGACAGTGAGACCTCATCTCTTAAAAAAAATGTCTTAAAAAATGACCTCTTTGGACATAATACAATACCAGTATCATATCTAGTTTATGTTTAAATTTTCCTGATTATCCCAATATAAGCCATCAATTGTATAGCATTTATTATTTCCTAAGAAGCAGGATTTGCCTATATATCTCCAGTATTGTTTATTGCTATTCTCCCTTCCACATTACTGGGTCCTGCTGTGTTTTAAGTTTCTTCTCATGACATGTTATTTCTTTCCTTTAAGACTTAAAAAGGAGAGAGAACAGATCGTATGGTTCTGTCTGGAACAATGTATATACATGAATGTGTGGACATTTTCTCTATTTCAGTTTTGTTTGTTTAGTTAAAAGTTATGGCTGGGCACAGTGACTCACTCCTGTAACCCCAGCATTTTGGGAGGCTGAGGTAGGCGGATTGCTTGAGTCCAGGAGTTTCAGACCAGCCTGGGCAACATGGTGAAACCATTTCTCTACAGAAAATACAAAAGTTAGAGGAGCGTGGTGGCGCACACTTGTAGTTCCAATTACTTGGAAGGTTCAGGTGGGACAAGTGCTTGAGCCTGAGAGGTTGAGGCTGCAGCGAGGCGTGATCACACACCACTGCACTTAAGCCTGGGTGACAGAATGAGATCCTGTCTCAAAAAAAAGTGATACATGCATGTATTTAAATAATCAAAGTATGTTATGATTCCTGTAATGAAAAAGGGCAGTTTTTTCCACTCACAAAAGTCCTCAAATTTCCTGTTCTTTAGAGCTACCCATTTTAAATTCTTTCATCTCATTTTTTTTGGTGATTATTTCTGTATCTAAATAATATGCTCTGTGAGCTACTTTTAGATTTTTCAGTTTTAGGTGTTATTTGTTAACTTTTCACTATGCAAGGTGAGAGTTTAGCTTTCTTTCCCACCTAAAAATGCATTCCATCCACCCCCAGGCTATTGTCACATCCATATCCTTCTTGTCCTTTCATTTTCCCTTCATAATTTTGTTTAGAATGATATTCAGTATTTGTACTATTATGACCATGTTGATGGTATTCATTACTGAGCCATGTAAATGCATACCTCATAGATACTGTGGATTCTGTTCCAATCCACACAATAAATTGAATATCACAATAAGCAAGTCACACAGCTCTTTTGGTTTCCCAGTGCATATAAAAGTTATGTTTATACTATACTGTAATCTCTTAAGTGTGCAGTAGCATTATGTCTTAAAAAACAATGTACGTACCTTAATTAAAAATGCTTTATTGCTAAAATATGCAAACAATCATCTGAGCCTTCAGCAAGTCGTACTCCTTTTGCTGGTGGAGGATCTTGCCTTGATATTAAAGGTTGCTGACTGATGAGGGTGGTGGTTGCTGAAGGTTGGGGTGGCTGTGGCAATTTCATAAAATAAGACAATTCTGAAGTTTGCCACATTGATGGACTCTTCTTTTCATGAAAGATTTTTTTTTTTTTGTAGCATGGATTATTTGATAGCATTTTATCTGCAGTAAAACTTCTTTCAAAATTGGAGTCAGTCTACACAAATCCTACTGCTGCTTTACCAATAAATTTTACATAATATTCTAAATCCTTCATTGTCATTTCAACAGTGTCCACAGCATCTTCACCAGTAGATTCCATCTCAGAAAACTACTTTCTTTGCTCTTCCATAAGAGCAGCTCCTCATCCGTTCAAGTCTTGTCATGAGATTGCAGCAATTCAGTCTCATCTTCAGATTCCACTTCTAATTCTGCAGTTACTTCCTCTGCTGAAGTCTTGAACCCCTCAAAGTCATCCATGAGGGTTGGAATCACCTTCTAATTCATTCATTCATTCTTGTAAATGTTGACAGTTTTACCTCCTTTCATGAATCATAAATATTATTAATGCCGTCTAGAATAGTGAATCCTTTCCAGAAGGCTTTCAGTTTACTTTGTCCAGACCCATCAGCTCTGGCCTTATGAAATGTATTTCTTAAATAATAAGACTTAAAAGTCCAAATGACTCCTTTATCAATGGGCAGGAGAATGGATGTTGTGTTAGCAGCCATGGAAACATTAATTTCCTTGTACATCTTCTTCAGAGCTGTTGGGTGACTGGGCACATTGTCAAGAAGCAGTAATATTTTGAAAGGAATCATTTTTTCTGAACAATGGGTCTCAGCGGTAGGTCTTAGTGGGCTTAAAATGTTCAGTAACTCATTCAGTAAACATATGTTGTCACCCAGGCTTTGTTGTTCTGTTTATAGAGCACAGGCAGAATATATTTAGCATAATTTATAAGGGCTCTAGGATTTTCAACATGATAAATGAGCATTGGTTTCAACTTTAAGTCACCAGCTGCATTACCCCCTAAGAAGAAAGTCAGCCTGTCGTTTGAAGCTTTGAAGTCAGGCATTGACTTCTCCTCACTAGCTATGAAAATCCTAGATGGCATCTTCTTCCTGTAGAAGACTGTCTTGTCTACACTTAAAATTTGTTGCTTAGTGCAGCCACCTTCATCAATTATCTTAGCTAGGTCTTCTAGATAACTTGCTGCAGGTTCTCCATTAGCACTTGCTGCTTTGCCTTGCACTTGAATCTTAGGGAGATGGCTTTTTCCCTTAAACTTCAAAAGCAACTTCTGCTAGCTTCCAACTCTTCTTCGGCAGGTTCCTAACCTCTCTTAGCCTTCATAGAATGGAAGAGAGTTAGGGTCTTGCTCTGGATTAGGCTTTGGCTTAAGAGAATGTTGTGGCTGGTTTGATGTTTTATCCAGACCACTCAGACTTGCTTCATTTCAATAATAAAGCTGTTTTGCTTTCTTATTATTCATGTGTTCCCTGGAGTAGCACTTTTAATTCTCTTCAAGAACTTTTCCTTTGCAGTCACAACTTCACTGTTTGGCACAAGGCCTAGCTTTCAGCCTCTCTCAGCTTTCAACATGCTTCCTCACTAAATTTAATCATTTCTGGCTTTTAAAGTGAGAGAAAAGGGACTCTTTCTTACACTTGAACACTCAGAAGCCATTGTAGGGTTATTAATTGGCCTAATTTCAATATTGTTATGTCTAAGGGAATAGGGAGGCCTGAAGAGAGGGAGAGAGACAGAGGAAAGACCAGTCGATGCAGCAGTCACAACACAGGTAACATTTATGAATTAAGTCTGCTGTCTTATATAGGTACAATTCAAGGTGTCCCAAAACAGTTCCAATGGTAACATCAGCAATTGCTGATCAGATCACCATGGCAGATACAAGAATAATGAAAAAGTCTGAAATATGATGAGAATTACCAAAATGTGACAGAGACGCAAAGTGAGCAGATACTGTTAGAAAGATGGCACCAATAGACTTGCTCCATGCAGAGTTTCTGCAAACATTCAGTTGTAAAAACACAGTATCTGTAAAGTGAAGTGCAATAAAACAATGTATTCCTCTATTACATTATGGTTACTTTCCTGTAAACTTTCACCCTAGCGTTTAATAAGTATTGATTTTTGCTTCTTTGCCTAGTTTTCTACGGCATCCCCCTACAGTTGTTTAAATATTCTCCTAGCATATTCAGACACATTAGGCCTTTTAGCACTTCCTGTATATTGAAGGAATCTTTCCCGATGCCTTCCAGTCAGCTCTGGCCTGGACTGTTTGCTCTCTATAGGATTGCAACAGTGAATTGTTTTAAGATCACAATTTGTCATCATCTTGTAGATTTATTTTACTCCTCTATTATATTGGATCTCCTATTTTCTAGAATTTTTTAGCTTCCCCTTTATTGGTTATCCCCTGATTTTAAGGGAATAGATCTTCTGGTAGGTTCCTGAGAAAGATGCAGATAGGTAAAAGTTTTGAGTTCTTACATATCTTGAAAAGATCTTTTTTCCCTCAACCTTCATGCTTCATTGTAAGTTTGGCTGGGTACAGAATCCTAAGTTGGAAATAATTTTCCTTGAGATTTTAAAGGCTCTGCTCGTTCTGTTTTACTCCTCATTCCCCTAGGTTCCAGTGTTCTTTTTGAGAAGCTGATGCTGTTCTTTATCCTTTTTATGTGACTTAATTTTTGGAAACTTGTAAGGTCTTTGTCCCACACCATTCTAATATTTCTCGATGATGTGACTGGGTATGGGTCTCTTTCGTACAGGTGTTGGGCCCTCAGCAGGACATCCTGCAATTTATGTCATTCAATTCTGGGATATTTTCTTAATTTATTAATTTGATTTCTATGTTTTTTATTCACTCTTTCTGGCATTCTGTTATTCAGCATTTGGGCTCTCTGGACTGTTGTCTTCCAGTTTTCCCTTATTTACCTTACTTTCCATTTCTATCTTTTTACTTCATTCTTTGAGATGATTTCCTTAGCTTAATTTCCAGATCTTTATGGAGTTTTTCATCTCATCTAATATTTTTAATTTCTAAGAGCTTTATTTTGGGCTGGGTGCGGTGGCTCACACCTGTAATCCTAGCACTTTGGGAGGCTGGGCAGGTAAATCACTTGAGGTTAGGAGTTCGAGACCAGCCTGGCCAACATGGTGAAACCCCGTTTCTACTAAAAATACGAAAATTAGCTGGACATGGTGGCACACACCTGTAATCCCAGCTACTCAGGAGACTGAGGCAGGAGAATCACTTGAATCCAGGAGATGGAGGTTACAGTGAGCCGAGATTGCACCACTGCATTCTAGTCTGGGGAACAGAGTGAGACGCTGTCTCCAGAAAAACAAAAGCTGTCTTTTGTTACGTCTCTGAGGTTACCAATGGTAGCTTTTCTGAAGTGTTTTTATGTTTCTTCCAAATATATCTGGTGATCCTTTTTCTTTGTATTTGAGAAATAAGACACTAAAAGGTTGATGGCAAATGCTGAGCTTTTGTGTGGTATTCACTATAGGATGATCTGGCTGGGACATTTCCTTGGGTATATCCTTAATATTTACAATGACTTCTTATACCAACTACCTGCAGTTAGGCCTGCAGTAAGGGCACAGTGCTCCACAGGGCTGCCCTCACTTCAGAAACCAGGCACTAGTTAGGGTATTCATAGGCCACTTTCACTTCTGACCAAGTGGCTACAAATTTGTGGGTTCCCATTACCTCCTCATGTTTGACAATTCACTAGATTCACCCATAAAACTCACTGAAAAGAATTATGCATTACTTTTGATATAAATACTTTATTTTCAATCTGTGATTGATTGAATTTGTGGATGCAGAACCCACAGATACAGAGGTCTAAGGGACATGAGCATCCATGGATTTTGGTATCCATGGTGGGTCCTAGAACCAATTCCCTACAGATACAGAGAGCCAAGTATACTTACTATTATAGTTTTACTACAGAAGAAGGATAGATGCTAGAGCCAGCCAAAGGGAGATACGCATAGGACAAGGTCTGGGAGGGTACGAGATGCAGTTTCTGTTATCCTCTCTTCATAGAACCAGGACACATTACCCTCCTGGCCTATCCAGCACACATCAGTGTGTGATAATATGCAGAATATTGCCAACTAGGGAAGCTCACCTGAACTTCAATTACAGTTTTATTGGGGTCTCATTATGTAGGCATGATTGAATCATTGCCCATGTGGTTGAACTTAATCTCCACCCCTCCTCCCCTCCCTGGAAGTCAGCTGAAAATCCCCAACTCTCTAATCAAATGGTCGTCCTTTCTGACATGGCCAGCTCCCCAACCCCCGATTCTGAGTCATTCCATTAGCATAAAATATCTCGGGCCCCACTCTGAGTTGCCTCCTTAAGGTAAACTAACAGGTGTGGTCCCAGGGGCCTACCATGACTAACAAAGACATTCGTCACTCAGGAAATTCCAGGCACTTAGTGGCTACCTCCCAAGAACTGGAGACAAAAGATCAGCTAAATTTTTTTTTTTTTCTTTTTTTAATTTGAGACAGAGTCTTGCTCTGTTGCCCAGGCGGGAGTGCAGTGGTGCAGTCTTGGCTCACTGCAACATCCACCTCCTGGGTTCAAGTGACTCTCCTGCCTCAGCCTCCTGAGAAGCTGGGACTATAGGCATGCACCACCGCGCCTGGCTAATTTTTATGTTTTTTAGTAGAGATGAGGTTTCACCATGTTCAGGGCCAGGTTGGCCTTGAACTCCTGACCTCATGTGATCCACCTGCCTCCGCCTCCCAGAGTGTTGGGATTACAGGGGTGAGCCACCGCACTTGGCCTAAATTTTTTATTACATGGTATCAATGTATTTTATTCCTTTGAGATGCTTTCTAATATCAGTATATTTAGGTCTCTCCTGTTGTGCTGGTCAGATACCCTGGAGAAGCACTTCCTATCTGTTGCTGGAGAGTATAGGCCTGTAAGTGTTCTGGGATCTGAGTGAGAGAAAAAGGCTGGCCAAGGAAGAGTGATCTCAGCACTCACTACTTTTATTTACTCTTCCAGTTTCCAGTGTAAACCCAGGCTCTCAACTGCTCTATCCCCTTAAGAAAATACGTCTCAGATCTCCTGCAGTGGGGGAGGTTTTGGAGTGGTGCACAGAATTTAAGGATGAAATTGCTTCGTAGAAAATAGCTAATGCATGTTGGGCTTAATACTTACGTAAAGGTGATGGGTTGATAGGTGCAGCAAATCACCATCGTGCACGTTTACCTATGTAACAAACCTGCACATCCGAAGAAACAGGAGTGTGGTGTGACCATGGGGAAGCAAAAGAAAACAAGGAAGTATGCAACCATGAAGTGCATGCTTAGACTCAGAGATCAGAGGCTTAAAGAAAAGGATAGATTAAAACCTAAAAAGAAAGAAAAGAAGGATCCCAGCACATTAAAGGAAAGAGAAGTTCCTCAACACCCTTCCTGCTTATTTTTCCAATGTAATACACAGCTGGGCCCACCTTACTACATCCTCATTGATATCAGCTTTATCAACTTTTCCTTAAAAGCGAAACTGGATTTAGTGCAGTCAACGATGGACTGTCTGTATGCCAAGTGTATCCCTTGTATAACTGATTGTGTAATGGCTGAAGTTGAGAAATTGGGGCAGAAATATTGAGTGGCTCTAAGGATTGCCAAGGATCCAAGATTTGAACTGTGTACACACAAAGGAACCTATGCAAATGACCGCTTAGTACAGAGAGTAGCTCAGCATAAGTGTTACATTGTGACCACAGTTGACCTTTAAGATTCCTGGAGTTCCTATCATGTACATTTTAACAGTAGATACAACATTGAATGGTTGCCAGATGATTATGGAGCCCCTCCATTCTAAATCTTACAAGACACAGTTCCTCTGCCTTTCTGCAACCAATGTTTTCTTGTTGCCAGTTCATTACACATGCAATAGCATGAATTATTATTCTGTTGACCTATTTGCTCTACTGTGAGCTGAGGAAGGTTACATATGCTCACTCTTTTTTTTTTTTTTTTATTGAGATGAAGTTTTGCTCTTGTTGTCCAGGCTGGAGTGCAGTGGCACATTCTCAGCTCACTGCAGCCTCTGCCTCCCAGGTTCAGGCAGTTCTTCTGCCTCAGCCTCCCAAGTGGCTGGGATTGCAGGCTTGTGCCACTATGCCCAGCTGATCTTTTTTTTTTTTTTTGGTGTTTTTAGTAGAGACAAAAACTTCTATATTTTTAGTGCAGAAAAATATGCGTTGGCCTCCCAAGGTGCTGGGATTGCAGGTGTGAGCCACTTTGCCTGGCCTGCTCACTTTTTGATGCTGTTTTGAAATTGATATTTTGTCTCATAAAAATTTTAGGCCAGGCATGGTGGCTCATGCCTGTGGTACAGCACTTTGAGAGGCCAAGGTGGGTGGATCACCTGAGGTCAGGAGTTTGCGACCAGCCACGACAACATGGCGAAACCCCATCTCTACTAAGAATACAAAGAAAGTTGGCCGGGTGTGGCATTGCTTGCCTATAGTCTCTGCTGCTGTGGAGGCTGAGACAGGAGAGTCACTTGAACCCAGGAGGCAGAGGTTGCGGTGGGCCGAAGTTGTACCACTGCATTCCAGCCTGGGTGACAGAGTGAGACTGTCTCAAAAAAAAAAAAAAATTTGATGGTTAAAGGGTTCAAAATCTCAGACAGGAAGAATATGTTTTATACTTTTTTGAGTTCTGTTGTACAGTATGGTGCATACTTAATAATGGGGTATTATGGATTTCAAAATTGATGTTCTTATCACAGAAATATATTTGAAGTATTGGATATGTTAACTAGCTTGATTTAATTATTACACATTGTATCCACAATTTATGACATCACTTTGTAACTCATACATTTATACAAGTATAAATTGTCAATTTATAATAAAAAATTTTTGTTGCATCTTTTTAGGAATAAAAAACCCCTGCACATCCTGCACATATATCCCACGTAGTCCTTCTAGGTTTTTAGTCCTTTCTTTACCTCTGTTTTCAGTAGTACATGGTGTAAAATTTCTGGGACCTTTCGGGGTAGGATTCTATGGAGAAAACAGGATTGCTTCTTGGCTTTTCTTACTTCTCATTAAAGATTTAGCCTTTTCAGGTCTGCTAAGTCAGTTACCATTCAGCTCTGGAGTTTTGTTACTGTGGTCTCCTTTCTTGTTTGTTATCTTTAGCCTTGAGGATTTGTGCTTAAAAAGGGAAAAACACTTTACTGTTTTTGTGGGGTACCTAGAGTCAGCTTAGGCTAAATGCGTGTGTTCACTTTACTATCTTTACCTGGGTATGCCCTGGACACATATTTTTCCTTTTTCCCTTTATGTTGATTTTCCTGAAGTAATGATGGTTAGTCTGGTCTCAGACTCAGACTCCTGGCCTCATGTCATCCTCCCACCTCAGCCTCTCAAAGTGCTGGGGTTACAGGCGTGAGCCAGTATAGCCAGCCAGATATTACAGAAATAGATAACATAAAGAAACAAGAGTAGAGAAGAGGTAATTTCAGTTAATTTGGTATATATCAACATTTGGCTATGTATTTTCTTTTTTTTTTTCTTTTTTTTTTTTGAGACGGAGTCTTGCTCTGTCGCCCAGGCTGGAGTGCAGTGGCCAGATCTCAGCTCACTGCAAGCTCCGCCTCCTGGGTTCAGGCCATTCTCCTGCCTCAGCCTCCCGAGTAGCTGGGACTACAGGCGCCCGCCACCACGCCTGGATAATTTTTGTATTTTCTTTTTTTTTTTCTCCGAGACAGGGTCTTACTGTCGCCCAGGCTGGAGTGCAGTGGCCAGATCTCAGCTCACTGCAAGCTCCGCCTCCTGGGTTCAGGCCATTCTCCTGCCTCAGCCTCCCGAGTAGCTGGGACTACAGGCGCCCGCCACCTCGCCTGGCTAGTTTTTTGTATTTTTTAGTAGAGACGGGGTTTCACCGTGTTAGCCAGGATGGTCTCGATCTCCTGACCTCGTGATCCACCCGTCTCGGCCTCCCAAAGTGCTGGGATTACAGGCTTGAGCCACCGCGCCCGGCCGGCTATGTATTTTCTTAAAGGGCTATGTCATAACTATTTTCAGTTTTGTGGGTTGTATATGATGTCTGTTATAATAAACGAGCATGTCTATTTCCTAATAAAACTTTATTTTCAGAAATAAGTGGCCTTCAGCTGTAGTTTGCCAACCTGTGGTACATATGCACGCATATTCCAACACATTGCTTTATTTTGAACAAAAATGGCATTGTACTGTACATGTTGGTTTTGCAACTTATTTTCACTAATTTACTGTAAATATACTTCCATTTTATACACATAGGTCTATTTTATCCTTTTTAATGACAATATTATTTCATTTCATTTTATTTTTTGAGACAGGATCTGACACTCTTGCCCAGGCAGGAGTATAGTGGTGTGATCATAGCTCAGTATAACTTCAAATTCCTGGGCTCAAGTGATCCTCCCACCTTAGCCACCCAAGTAGACTACAGGTGTGCGCCACCCTGCCGGGCTAATTTGTTGTTGTTGTTGTTATTAAGTCAGGATCTCACTGTGTTGCCCAGCATAGTCTCAAACTTCTGGAATCAAGCGATCCTCCCACCATGGCTTCCCAAAGTGCTGGGAGTACAGATGTGAGCCACTATGCCTGGCCTATTACCTCATTTTATAAATGTCTTTCTTTCACTTCTCTAATGATGAATAATTTGGTGCTAACTGTTTTTTGTGTGTTTTATTTAGTGCTGTGGTGTATTTGTGTGTATGAAATATATGTGTGAGTGTGTATATGTATTTCATATTTGTGTGAATGTTTAAGAATAGATTACCTAATTGTGGAATTTTGGGGTCAAGGATGTGCACACGTTAAATTTAATAGACATTTGTCAGATTGCCCTCCAGAATGGTTCTATCAATTTACATTCTTACTATACCACTTTCCCACCAGTGGGAAGATGGCCATTTATATGCAGACTTTACCAATTCTATTTAATTTTAAATGACATTTAATTGTTTGCTTTTGGATTTATTTGCTTTCAGGGAGGTTAAAAGATTTTTTAAAATGTTTGTTGGCTATTTGTATTTCTTGTACATATGAGAATGTGAATTATTTGAGTCACTTGACAATTTTTCTGCTGGGAAATTTGTTTATTATTTGACTGATTATAAAGATGCTAATGCTGTCATGTGTTACAGATGTTTTTCTTCTGATTTTCAGTTGCCTAATAACTGGGTATGCTGGTATGCTGTTTTTAAATTTTATGTAGTAAAATATCTTTTTTATGATTTAGTTTTGTGCTGAAAATTTTTTTTCCATAACTTATATTGTGATGTATTATGCTTTTAGTTGTTTTTTGTTTGTTTTACATCTATATTTGTAATATAGTTGGGACTTCTGATGTAAGCAGTAAGATGCAGGTTGTTTTCTCCAGCTGAGTTAGCCATTTATTCTAGTTTCGTTATTTGAACTTTTTCCTTGGCTCCATTAATTTGAAATGGGAGAACAAGTTATAATAAGATTAGAATTCTACAATAACTTAAACCTTTAGCTATCTATAGAAACCATTTATCCATAGCCTTTCATTACTATACAAAAAAAGCTAGTGAGTCAAAATTATTTATTGAATGGACCTCTTTTGAGCTGTTTATCCTATTTTTTCCAGTTGGTAGAATAAACATAAGCTAATATATTTTTTAATGGAAATTAAAAACATATTTATTTTAGGTTTGGGGGCACATGTGAAGGTTTGTTACATAGATAAACATGTGTCATGGGGGTTCATTGTACATATTATTACATCATCCAGGTACCGAGCTCGGTACCCAATAGTTATCTTTTCTGCTCCTCTCCCTCCTCCCACCCTCCCCACTGAAGTAGACCCAGTGTCTGTTGTTTACTTCTTTGTGTTCATAAGTTCTTACCATTTAGCTCATAAGTTCTTATCATTTAGAAGTGAGAACATGCAGTATTTGGTTTTCTGTTTCTGCATTAGCTAATATTTTTTAAAAATGCTAGTCTACAATAAATTGTTATTATTTTGAAGGCTATGGACAGTTTAATTCAACTTCATAATGACCTGTACATTTTGAACAGTAACGTGTGCTTTCTCTTTAATCTATCATCATTTCCATCTGCCTTATATCTTTTCCTCCACATTCTTAGTCCTCTGTGATGGAATTTTGTTTTCTTCCTATGTAATATTCTCTCTGTTGGATTCTGTGATTTGCCTAGAACAGTGAATTGGGAGTACTTGCTCCAGCTTCACACCGACTGCTCTGGAACACCTTGCAGTTGGTGCATGGTTTCCTACACCTGGTTCTGAATCTCCAGCAACACCAGTCTTTAACCACATCAGGTTTTCCTGCTGACCCTGCTTTCTTTTAAGGGTTTTGGCTTTCCTCTTTATCACTGTAGCTGAACACTTTAAATAAAAAATAGATGGCAGCCAGATGCAGTGGCTCATGCCAGTAATCCCACCACTCTGGGGGACTGAGGCAGGAGGATCACTTGAGGCCAGGAGTTCGAGACCAACTTGGGCAACATAGTAAGACCCTGGCTCTTAAAAAAAAAAGGCCAGTTGCGGTGGCTCACCTGTAATCCCAGCACTTTAGGAGGCCCGGGTGGATGGATCACTTGAGATAGGCAGCAGGCACCTGTAGTCCCAGCTACTCGGGAGTCTGAAGCACAAGAATTGCTTGAACCCGGGAGGTGGAGGTTACAGTGAGCTGAGATTGCACCACTGCACTCCAGCCTTGGTGACAGAGTGAGACTCTGTCTCAGAAAAAAAAAAAAAAAGACTCTACAAATATTTTAGGAGAATAATTTTTGATAAAGTCTTGCCCTGTCACACAGGCTGGAGTGCAGTGGCACGATCATGGCTCACTGCAGCCTCAACCTCCTGGGCTCAAGTGATCCTCCTGCTTCAGCCTCCCTAGAAGCCAGGAATACAGGTGTGCACCACAACACACAGTCAGGTTTTTTTTTTTTTTTTTTTTTTTAAGAGATGGGGTCTTGCTCTGTTGTTGCCCAGGCTGAACTCAAACTCCTGGGCTCAAGCAATCCTGCTTCGGACTCCCAAAGTTCTGAGATTACAGGTGTGAGCTACCATTCCCAGCCTGGAGAATAATTTAATGTTACTATTTAAATGTTCTTCAGAAAATAATAGTTTAAAAATTATTGTTCTTGCACACAAACCCAGCAAAAATTTTCCTTAGTAAAATGACCAAGATTAAAATTTATTTAATTCATTTTAAAAATATATACTTTATTACATAAGTAGTGAATGTAAAACAGTGTTATATGCATTTTCAGAAACAGGCTATTGAAGATTATTTTTTATAGTTTGAAGAAAACCAGTTTTAAAAATTTCTTACACCAGGGACTTCCGGGAAAATGGAGATCCATCCTCATCTATGTTATCCATCTCTCCCCTGTTCTTTCCTTCCAAATGCAACTAAAAGCCTTGGACATTTTATATAAGACTCTGGAGGAGAAAAAGTCAGACAATCTAGGGACCTCAGGAGACCAGGAATGACACAGTGGTATGTTCCCTGTGTGTATTTCAGAGTTTAAGCTAAAGAAGTCAGCAACCTAGATACTGCCAACAGGCGAAGACATAAAAAGGCCCAACAAAAGCCTGTTCTCTCTAGCCAAGAAAAGGCAGCCTAGCAAGTCAGAAAACTTGTAGACAATAACAGCTCTCCTCTAGCCAAACATCACAGAAAAAAACTATTGCTACACTACCAGCTACCTGATCAAGGGCCAAGTGGTAAGCCTAGACTTTTATCCTTGTGGGGTTACAGTGAGGCATACAACATTCCTGCCATGGAGGTGTTAGAGAAGGCAGTCAGAGAAGGAGCCAGAAATGTCACCCCTGCCAGCCAGGAGTGAGAACTGTCCCCACTGTACTCATGGGACCAGTGGAGACCACATGGAGAACCAGGACTTTACCTCCACATGGCAGTAATGAACTGTTCATCTCCCTTCCCTCTGGTATGATGTCGGGGGAAGCCTGCAGAGAGTCAGGACCCTCATTGTCCCCAGTGAGTATGAGACCATCCCCACCACACTGTCAGTGGAGAATACATGGGGACCTGGAACTCCCATCTCCACCCAGCAGGAATGAGGAGCCCACCACCCTTGAGTATCATGGAAGTTGAATGGGGCACCTGGACTTCTGCCTCTGCCTGGCAGTAACAAGTTGGCACCCCTCCCCAACCAGAGTGGTGTTAGAGAAAACCACCTAAAACAGGAGGTTTAAATAAGATCCAGAGTCTCGAGGGGCGGAGCAAGATGGCCGAATAGGAACAGCTCCAGTCTCCAACTCCCAGC
>NW_012115477.1:6282074-6284752 GCF_000951035.1 Colobus angolensis palliatus
AAAAAAAAATCCAGAGTCTCATAATATGAAAATGTCCAAATTTCAAACACAAATCACTTATACTAAGAACCAGGAAAATCTCAGACTGATTGAAAAATGACAGTGACTGCTATGGTTTGAGTGTGTGTGTCCCTCCAAAATTCCTGTATTGAAACCTAATCTGGTGGTATTAGAAGGTGGAGTCTTTGGGAGATGATCATGTCATGAGGACTCTACCCTTGTGAATGGGATTAATGCCCTTTAATCAGAGGCTTCAGAGAGCTGCCTTGTCTCTTCCATCCCTCTGCCACGTCAGGACACCTAGAAGACACCATCTGTGAGGAACAGACCCTCAGCAGATACCAAATCTGCCGGTCCCTTGATAGTGTACTTTCCAGCCTCCGAAACTGTGAGAAATCAATTTCTATTAATTACCTAGTCTATGGTGTTTTGTGATGGCAACCTGAATAGGCTAAGACAAGGACATATTAGAATTATCTGAAAAAGATTTTAAAGCTGCTATGATAAAATTTCTTCAATGAGCATTTAATGAATTTGAAGCAAATGAAAAAGACACCTTCAAAAAAAAATAGTCTCAGGAGAAAAGTAGAACATATAAACAAAAACCAAATGGAAATGTTAGAAGTGAAAAATATAATTAAAGTAACAAGTTCAGCAAATGGACTCAACAACAGAATGGAGGGGACAGAGGAAAGAATCAATAAACTGGAAGATAGAACAATGTGTAATTAACCTATCCAAATAACGGAGAAAAACAGACAAAAATAAATAAAAAGAATAGAGCTTCCAGAACCTATGGGACCATAACTAAAAATCTAACATTTGTGTCATTAGAATTTCAGGAGAGGAGAATGAGAGCAGAGCTGGAAAAGCAATCGAAGAAATACTGGCTGTAAAATTTCCATATTTGGCAAAAGACAGATTTAAGAAGCTGAGCAAACCCCAAGTAGGATAAAACCATGCTAAGAACTTCATGCCAAGATAACATAGTAATTAAAATTTGGAAAAAAAAAAAGAAGGAAAGTGACCAGCAACCAGCCTTTACCTATGAGAGAAAGACAAGTTTTAAAATTTGTACATAAAAAGTTTACATATTGCCTTATGTAGAATGCTCTGTTTATCCAATTTACATGTATATGACATTCCAACAATGGTGGAATACATGTTTTTCAAGAGTCCATGGAGGCAGGGCGTGGTGACTTACGCCTGTAATCCCAGCACTTTGGGAGGCCGAGGCAGGAAGATCATTTGGAGTCAGGAGTTCAAGACCAGCCTGGCCAAAACGGTGAAACCCCATCTCTACTAAAAATACAAAAATTAGCTCATTGTGGTTGCGCATGCCTGTAATCCCAGCTACTCAGGAGGCTGAGGTATGAGAATTGCTTGAACTGGGAGACAGAGGTTGCAGTGAGCTGAGATTGTGCCACTGCATTCCAGCCTGGGTGACAGAGTGAGACTGTTTCAGTTAATCAGTCAATCAGTCAATCGTCCGTGAAGGCTGGGTGTGGTGGCTCACACCTGTAACCCTAGCACTTTGGGAGGCCAAGGTGGGCAGATTGCTTGAGAACAGGAGCTCTTAACTAGGGAGACTGAGGTGGGAGGATCCCTTGAACCCAGGAGGTTGAGGCTGCAGTGAGCCATGAGCATGCTACTGCATTCCAGCCTAGGTGACAGAGCAAGACCCTATCTGAAAAACAAAAAACAAAAAGTCCATAGAATATTTACCAAAGTAGACCTTGTTCTGGGCCATAAAACAAGCCTCACAAACTTAAAAGAATTGAAATCATACTGAGTATGTTCTCTGACCACAGTGTAGAAATCAATAATGGAAAGATAATAGGAAAATCTCTAATAGTTGGAAACTGGACAACATACTTCTAAATAATGAGTCAAAGAGGAAATCTCAAGGGAAATGAATACAAATGAAAATGCAACATAAAAAATTGTGAGACACAGCTAAAGCAGTGCTGAGAGGGAAATTTAGATTTATGCACTAAGTGCATAAGTCAGAAAAGAGGAAAAGTCTCAAATCCATAATCTAAGCTATTAGAGAACCTAGAAAAAGAAAAGCAAACTAAATCCAAAGCAAGTAGAATAAAGGAAATGGTGAAGATAAAAGCAGAAATCAATGAAGCTGAAAACAGAAAAACAGTAGAGAAAAATCAATGAAACAAAGAGCTTGTCCTTTTAATAGGGTCAAAAAAAAGGACAAACTTCTCATAAGACTGAAAAAGAAAAAAGACATAAATTACCAATATCAGGAATGAAAAAATGAATATCACGGCAGATCCTGCAGATATCAAAAGGATAATAAAGGAACACTGAACAGCTCTGTGCACATAAATTTGATAACTTGGATGAAATGGATCAGTTTCTCAAAAAACAAATTGCCACAATCCACCCAATATGAAATAGATAATTTGAATACCCCTATAACTATTAAGGAAATTTGGCTGGGCACGCCTGTAATCCCAGCATTTTGGGAGGCTGAGGCGGATCACGAGGTTAGGAGTTCAAGACCAGCTCTACCAACATGCCGAAACCCCATCTCTACTAAAAACAAAAAAAATTAGTCGAGTGTTGTGTCGCGCACCTGTAATCCCAGCTACTCAGGAGGCTGAGGCAGGAGAATTGCTTGAACCTGAGAGGCAGAGGTTGCAGTGAGCAGAGATGGAGCC
>NW_012115477.1:6292192-6304685 GCF_000951035.1 Colobus angolensis palliatus
AAAATTTTCAACTCTACAGAAGAAATTTAAAAATTGTATGGTAAACATCATATATCTTTCATCTAAGCTCACAATTGGCTAACTTTTTTTTTTTTTATGTCTGCTTTTTCTTTTCTTTTTTTGAGATGGAGTTTCACTCTGTTGCCCAGGGTGGACTGCAGTGGTGTGATCTCAGCTCAGTGAAACCTCTGCCTCCCAGGTTTAAGCAATTCTCCCACCTCAGCCTTCCAAGTAGCTTGGATTACAGGTGCCTGCCACCATGCCCGGCTAATTTTTGTATTTTTAGTAAAGACAGGGTTTCACCATGTTGGCCAAGCTGGTCTTGAACACCCGACCTCAAGTGATCCGCCCGCCTTGGACTTCCAAAGTGCTGGGATTACAGGTATGAGCCACCACGTCCGGCCACAAAGTGGTATTTATTCCAAAGATGCAAAGCTGTTCAGTATTTGAAGATCAATCATTGTAATACCATATACCAAATAAACAGATTAATGGGAGGGAAATGGGTTTTGCTGTAAAAGGGCAACATAGGGATCCTAGTGGTGATAGAAATATTCTGCATCTTAACTCTTATCAATGTCAGCATTCTTGTGATTTTGTATACAGTTTTGCAAGATGTTACCATTGTAGGAAAACTGGGCAAGGAATTTTTGTATTCATTATTTCTTACAACTCTTTGTAAATCTACAATTATGTCAAAACAAAAAGTTAATTTAACAATTAAGGAAAAAACCCGAAGCCAAATCTGTAAAATGCGTGGTCCTTGTATTCCAGATATGTTAAAGGCAAGTCAATCTCAGAATTCCTATTAGATATGATTTTTATGTCGCTATTTAAAGCATGGTCTGTTGGCTGGGCGTGGTGTCTCAAGGCTGTAATCCCAGCACTTTGGGAGGCCGAGACGGACGGATCACGAGGTCAGGAGATCGAGACCATCCTGGCTAACATGGTGAAACCCCGTCTCTACTAAAAAATACAAAAAACTAGCCGGGTGAGGTGGCGGGCGCCTGTAGTCCCAGCTACTCGGGAGGCTGAGGCAGGAGTATGGTGTAAACCCGGGAGGCGGAGCTTGCAGTGAGCTGAGATCCGGCCAGTGCACTCCAGCCTGGGCAACAGAGTGAGACTCCGTCTCAAAAAAAAAAACAAAACAAAACAGCATAGTCTCTTTATGGTGATTTGTATCATTTAGGCAAAGCCATTATCTAGCATTTCTTAGGAAAAATTGGGCTTATTTTAGGAACTAAGGTAATTGTATTTAATGTTTGATGAGAACTTATCTTAGTTCACTCATGTGATCTAAACTGCCTGCAGTCTTTTTTTTGTGAGACAGAGTTTCGCTCTTGTTGCCCAGGCTGGAGTACAATGGCGCAATCTCGGCTCACGACAACCTCCACCTCCCGGGTTCAAGTGATTCTCCTGCCTTAGCATCCTGAGTAGCTGGGATTACAGGCATGGGTCACCACACTCAGCTAATTTTGTATTTTTAGTAGGGACAGGGTTTCTCCATGTTGGTCAGACTGATCTCAAACTCCCAACCTCAGGTGATCTGCCTGCCTTGGCCTCCCAAAGTGCTGGGATTACAGGTGTGAGCCACTGTGCCCGGCCCTGCCTTGCAATCTTAAGAAGAGAAGTAATAAAGTAATTGTTGAGGGACATAATTTATTAAGCACCCAGTGGGAGAAGGTAGCTATATTAAAAATACAAAAGATTAAACAATGAATGTACACTTAATCATAGAATTAATGAAGTCTTTGAAAGCAATTCTACCTAACAGTGTTCTCTTTGCTATGATATTTAGTTTGTATTTCTTTGGAAGCATTCTTTCTTTACTGCTAGTAGCTTCATAATAAAACTTTACACTGGGCAACTCACTTTGATAACCAAGAAGCAACTTCTGGCTGGGCGTGGTGACTCATACCTGTAATCCTAGCACTTTGGGAGGCCAAGGAGGGAGGATCACTTGAGCTCAGGACTTTGATACCAGCCTGGCAACATGGCAAAATCTTGTCTCTACAGAAAATTAGCTGAGTGTGGTGGTGGGCACCTGTAATATCAGCTACTTGGTAGACTGAGGTGGGAGGACCTCCTGAGCCCAGAGGTCGAGGCTGCAATGAGCCAAGATTGCACCACAGCACTCCAGCCTGGGCAGAGACAGTGAGACCCCGTATCCGAAAAAAGAAAAGAAGTGATTTCTAAATTTTCTTGCTCGCACCATTAAGCTAATATTTAGTGGTGGCAAAGTATTGATTTGAATTTGAAAAATATTAATAAGGAAAAGTTTTTGACTTGTACAATGTATATTAAACACTTCTGTGTCATTTTGCATTTTACAACAGTTTTATTCCCTTTGTGTGTACATACAGGTTTATCTATTTAGACCTGCCTCTCTAGTAAATAGATTTGAGGCAGCTGACATTAAGAGTACAAACCAGAAAACAATATTTAGGTATAAAAAGGTAAAGTACGGCCAGGCCTGGTGGCTCACGCCTGTAGTCCCAGCACTTTGGGAGGCTGAGGTGGATGGATTGCTCGAGCCCAGAAGTTCGAGAACAGCCCAGGCAACATGATGAAACCCTATCTCTACAAAAATTAACGCAGCATGGTGGTGTGTGCCTGTAGTCCCAGCTATTCGGCAGGGAGTGGGGAGGGGGCGCTGAGGTGGGAGGAAATCACTTGAATCCAGGAGGTCAAGGCTGCAGTGAGCCATGATTGTGCTATTGCACTCCAGCCTGGGCGGTAGAGCAGGACCCTGTCTCAAAAAAAAAAAAAAAAAAAAAAGATAAGAGACATATGACATAATGACATAAGTAGGGGGTCTGCAAGAGCCTGTGTGCTTATGTTTGTGCCAGTCATGTGGCTAGTGGCCCTCAGATTTATTCCTTACCCTTTCTCTGTTCTATTTCTCAAGGAAGAGTGAGTGATTCCAGTAGGTGGCATTTTCCAAGTTCCCAAATCAGCTGGCTTCTGCCTGGGTTCAGCCAGTGGGAGGTATGGAAGGAATTTGGAAAGCAGGAAGAAGGGAAGGTATTTTTCCCCCTCCCTCTCTGCTTCAGGTGGGGTCTCTGGCAGAGCCCATGATTGTTTTGTAGTGCTACCTTCTGCCAGACAGCCTGCTTTGGTTCTGTTTTTCCACAAGGTGAGCTTGGACTTGGCCTCTGGTAAATCACTGCGTTCTCCCTCTGTTCCATAGTTCAAGGGATGATAGTGGCTTCCTGCTGTGCCTTACAATCACTGATTATGTTTAGCATAGTTAGAATCTTTTTATACCCAGTATCTTTAGCATATTTAATAGCATAATATACCCTTCTTTTGATTTTTGTGTGCTATGAAATAATCAGGCTAGGTTTATGTTTTTATGTGATTTTTTTCCCCTTCTTAAACTATTTGATCTTCTCCCAGAATAAGGAAGTTAAAGTAGGAACAGAGCAACCTTAAAGTGGTTTATTTTTTAAATTGGATCCTTCATTTCTATCTCAGTGATGATGCTACCTACCAAACGTGTGAATTAGACCTTCAGCAAATGTTCATTTCAAACATTTGTCGAGTGTCTACTGTGTGATGAAGCACCCTAAAAGGATAGATATGACAGGATCTCTATTTCCAACTTGCTTTTAGGGGTTCAAGGTCTAAGATAGGGAAGGGGTTCTTACTGCTAGCACCTTCAGTGACGGAGCTTTATGGGGGAAAGTATTATAGATGCACATATAATATTAATACAAGCATATAATTCCCTTAAAGATGTCATCTCATGTAAACATAAAATTGTATTGTGAATGTAGAGAAAGGAAGATATTTGGTGTATTGGAAAGAACTCCAAATTCAACTAAGTGATTTTATATCATGGAGGAAGGTAGATATAATCTCTTCGTCTCTTTTTTTTATAATATTAAAATAGTCGATTTTAGAAAATTTAAAAGCTCTATATTTAATAATAATTTAGAACATTGTAAAGTTATCATATAGTTGTTTCTCATTTATCCTTTTTCTTTAATTGCCAGTTTCTACCCTGACTGAAATAAGTGATTAGACTGTACCTTTGTAATTCTCACACCTCAGTTTAATGTCAAGGTCTTTAGCTTCGTTTCATTAATGTGTTAAGACTGTTCCCTGCCTGCCCATTTTAGGTTGCTACTTCTTTTAGTATTATAAAGGAGTGATTGCCATGGAAAAGGAGATCCAGGATTTATGATTTAGTCTTAACTGCTGAAGAGTTTTAAAAAATATGATTATCTCCTGTTTACCAAATACTATTGCAACTCTTGATTGAAAGGTATTAATAAATAAATGTCCCCTCTCCCAATGTTTTATTTTGAAAATTTTCAACTCTACAGAAGAAATTTAAAAATTGTATGGTAAACATCATATATCTTTCATCTAAGCTCACAATTGGCTAACTTTTTTTTTTTTATGTCTGCTTTTTCTTTTCTTTTTTTGAGATGGAGTCTTGCTCTGTTGCCCAGGCTGGAGTGCAGTGGCGTGATCTCAGCTCACTGCAACCTCCACCTCCCGGGTTCACGCAGTTCTTCTGCTTCAGCCTCCGGAGTAGCTAGGACTACAGACATATGCCACCACGCCTGGGCTAAGTTTTTTGTATTTTAGTGGAGATGGGGTTTTACCGTGTTGGCCATGGTGTCCAGGCTGGTCTCGAATGCCTGACCTCAAGTGATCCACCCCGCCTCGGCCGCCCAAAGTGCTGGGATTACAGGCGTGAGCCACCGTGCCCAATCCTCTTTATATATACAAATATCTATGTTTATTTCTTTTTGGTACCATCTGAAAGAAGTATGTGTCATGATATTTCATTCCTGGGTACTTCTTGCTGAAGGATTTTTGTAAATGTTTTTCTTGTATATTCCCTTTAAACTAGAATGTTGAGGTGTTCATGATGAATGATGCCAGAGATGCACTGCTTGGAAAATCTCATTTTAGCATAAGATTTGCTCCAAATAGTTTCCCCCTCACTTTATATTACATTTCTATTTTTTATAAGTATTTTTTATCACCCTCTATCACAACCACTATCGTAGTACTACTCCTTTCTGATACCTTTTTTTCCCACTTCTAAACAGTTGTAAAATATTGATAACATAAAATTTGCCATTAAAATAATTTTTAAGGCTGGCTGCAGTGACTCACGCCTGTAATCCCAATACTTTGGGAGGCCGAGGCGGGCGAATCACCTGAAGTCAGGAGTTTGAGATCAAAGACCAGCCTGGCCAACATGGTGAAACCCTGTCTCTACTAAAAATACAAAAATTAGCTGGCCATGGTGGCGCACATCTGTAATCCCAGCTACTCAGGAGGCTGAGACAGGAGAATCACTTGAACCTGGGAGGTGGAGGTTGCAGTGATCCGAAATTGCTCCAGTGCACTCCAGCTAGGGTGACGGAGTGAGACTCCATCTCAAAAAAAAAAAAAAAAAAAATCAGGGGCGGGGCACAGTGGCTCACGTCTGTAATCCCAGCACTTTGGGAGGCCGAGGTGGGTGGCTTACCTGAGGTTGGGAGTTTGAGGCCAGCCTGACCAACATGGAGAAACCCCACCTCTACTAATAATACAGAATTAGCCAGGCATTGGTGGCACATGCCTGTAATCCCAGCTGCTCGGGAGGCTGAGGCAGGAGAATCACTTGTACCTGGGAGGTGGAGGTTTTGATGAGCCAAGATCGTGCCATTGCACTCCAGCCTGGGCAACAAGAGTTTAACTCTGTCTCAAAAAAAAAAAAATTGTTTTTAAAATATGCAGTTCATCAATATTCATTATATTCACAGTGTTGTGCAGCCATCACTACTGTATCTTTCCAAAACTTGTACCACTCCAAACAAGAAATCTGTAACATCTGAGCAGTAAATCTTTATTCCTTCCCCTGGTCCTTGATAACCTGTAGTCTACTTTCTGTTTGTATACATATACCTATTCTACATATTCTATATAAGTGGAATTGTACAATATGTGATGTTTTGTGTCTGGCTTATTTCACTTACCATAACGTTTTCAAGGTTCATCTGTGTTATAGCATGTATCAGAATGTCATTCCTTTTTCTGGCTGAATAATATTCCATTGTGTTTATATATATACCACATTTTGTTTATCCGTTTATCTGTTGATGGACACTTGAGTTGTTTCTACCTTTTGACTGTTGTGAATAAACCTGAAATGAACATTGGTGTGTAAGTATCCCTCTGAGCTCTGAGTCCTTGCTTTTGATTTTTTTTTTTTTTTTGAGTATATACCTAGGAGTGGAATTCCTGGGTCGTATGGCAATTTTATATTTAAGTTTTTGAGGAACTGACAAACTATCTTCTACAGCATCTGCACCATTTTATATTCCCACCACTAATGTGTGAGGGTTTCAGTTTCTCTGCATCCTTGCCAACACTTATTTTTCATTTCTTTGGTGACAGCTATCCTAGTAAGTGTGAAATGGCATCTCATTGAGTTTTGGTTTATATTTCCATAGTGGCCAGTGATATTGAACATCTTTTCATGTACTTATTGGCCATTTGCATATCTTCTTTTGAGAGTGTCTATTCAAGTCCTTTGCCCATTTTAAAACTTGATTGATCTTTTTGTTTATGAATTGTAAGAGATCTTTATATATTCTGGATAGTAGATCTTTATCACGTATATGGTTTGCAAATGTTTTTTCCCCTTCTATAGGTTGTCTTTTCATTTTCTTGATTAATGTCCTTTTATGCACAAAAGTTTTAAATGTTGATGAAGTTCAATTTATTTTCTCTTTTGTTGCTTGTGGTTTTCTGATAGAACCATCAGCACATTTATCAGTTGTTAGATGATTTCTCTCCTGGTGATCCTGAATTAGGGCGTGGGCTGATTTTTTGGTACATGATCAACAAAAATAACAGTATTCGTTGTCACTAACTGAGTACCTAATACATGCTAGATGATTTTGGGAAACCTGAGAAAGAGAATTCTAAGGCAGAAAAGCCTCATAATTTTATTCTTGCCAAGTAAAGTTTACTAAAACTCCATAACATTACAAAGAGGTTAGAAGATATTGTCTTCCCCATCTTTTTTCTGTGGGAACTTTAAGTCAGAACTACTGCTAGTGTCCTACTGCACTGAATAGGTTCCTGGTATTTGCACTGGACCCTAGGCTCCCTCACAACTCCACCCCTGTAGAGGTTCTCTATTTCTGTATTTCATGGACTCTCTTACTTAGCTAGCTTTTAACTTTACCGGCTTAGTCTGTGTTATTTTTTATTTTTATATTTTCGAGATGGAGTCTCGCTCTGTCGCCCAGGCTGGAGTGCAGTGGCGCAATCTTGGCTCGCTGCAAGCTCTGCCTCCCAGGTTCAAGGTATTCTCCTGCCTCAGCCTCCCAAGTAGCTGGGACCACAGGCGCATGCGACCACGCCTGGCTAATTATTTATATTTTTAGTAGAGACGGGGTTTCACCATGTTAGCCAGGATGATCTCGATCTCCTGACCTTGTGATCCGCCTGCCTTGGCCTCCCAAAATGCTGGGATTACAGGTCTGTGGTATTTTTTACAAACTGCTTAAGAAACTCAAGATAAATGAATTACTCACAGCAGGACTAACGTTTTGAACCAGACTTTGAAATCTATTATATCGCACTGGAAAAGTGAGAGTTTCCCCCACATTTACAACTCCAAAATTCCTTTTGGAAACTCTTTGTAAATGATGCTGTTGATTTAAAAATTAGGGCCAGGATCAGTGGCTCACACCTGTAATCCTAGCACTTTGGGAGGCTGAGGAGTGCGGATCACCTGAGGTCAGGAGTTCAAGAGCAGCCTGGCCAACATGGTAAAACCCCATCTCTACTAAAAATACAAAAATTAGCTGGGCATGGTGGCGGGAGCCTGTAATCCCAGCTACCCAGGAGGCTGAGGCAGGAGAATCACTGGAACCTAGGAGGTGCAGGCTGCAGTGAGCTGAGATCATGCCACTGCACTCCAGCCTGGGTGACAGAGGGAAACTGTCTTTAAAAAAAAAAATAGGCTTTTCCTATTTGTAGTATGAGTGCATTCTCTCTAGTACATTTTCTCTAGATGACCCAGTAGTTGTCCACCTCTTTCCTTCAAACTGTAAAAACACAAAAATTAAGAGCTCTATTAATGTTTATTTTATTCTGATTTTTTCCCCTAGCGGATCTGAAAAGAACAATTGCTGTCCTTCTGGATGACATTTTGCAACGATTGGTGAAGCTGGAGAACAAAGTTGACTATATTGTTGTGAATGGCTCAGCAACCAACACCACCAATGGTACTAGTGGGAATTTGGTGCCAGTAACCACAAATAAAAGAACGAATGTCTCAGGCAGTATCAGATAGCAGTTGAAAATCACCTTACGCTGCTCCATCCACTGTGGATTTTATCCTATGGCAGAAAAGCTTTATATCCTATGGCAGAGTAATACTTTACAATAAAAGCTCTACACATTTTCAAGGAGTATGCTGGATTAATGGAACTCTAATTCTGTATATAAAAATTTTAAAGTTATTTGTTTGCTTTCAGGCAAGTCTGTTCAATGCTGTACTATGTCCTTAAAGGAAATTTGGTAATTTGGTTGATGTGATAAGCAGGTAGGTGAGTTTTGTATAAATCTTTTGTGTTTGAGATCAAGCTGAAATGAAAACTCTGAAAACATGGATTCATTTCTATAACATATTTATTTAAGTATATAACATGTTTTTTGGACAAGTGGAGAATATTTAATCATTCTGTCATTTGTTCTCAATGATAAAACTGTTAGACTAAGGCTATTTGAAAATGTGCTTATTTCTAGTACTATATTTTGTTGTTCCAATTATGAGCAGAGAAAGGAAATATAATGTTGGAAGTAATGTTTTGAAATCATGACCCAAAGAATGTATTCATTTGCACTATCCTTCAGAATAACCGAAGGTTAATTATTGTATATTTTAAAAAACTACACTTATAAGAGTATAATCTTGAAATGGGTAGCAGCCACTGTCCATTACCTATCATAAACATTGGGGCAATTTAATAACAGCATTAAAATAGTTGTAAACTCTAATCTCATACTTAAATTTTTCTTATATTCTGAAGAATAAAAGATATTTTTATGATGAGAGTAACAATAACTAAATTATTCATGATTTTTCACATACATGAATGTTCTTTTAAAAGTTTAACCCTTTGAGTGATGCTATCAGGAAAGCACATTTTTTCTATATTTGGGTTAATTTTGCTTTTGTCCAGGAGGAAGGGATTTGGGAGACGAACTCTTGAGGACTTTAGCCAGATGTATATAATAAAGGTACTTTTGTGCTGCATTAAATTGCTTGGAAAATGTTAACATTATATTATATAAGAGTATCCTTTATGAAATTTTGAATTTGTATAACAGATACATTAGATATTCATTTTATATAATGGCCACTTAATTAAGAACATTTAAAGATTAAACTATGAAGATTGACTATCTTTTCAGGAAAAAAGCTGTATATAGTACAGGGAACCCTAATCTTGGGTAATTCTGGTATAAAACAAATTATACTTTTATTTAAATTTCCCTTGTAGCAAATCTAATTGCCACATGGTGCCCTATATTTCATAGTATTTATTCTCTATAATAACTGCTTAAGTGCAGCTAGCTTCTAGATTTAGACTGTGTATAATTTAGTTTAGATATGGTATTGTTCATTATTATAATATGCTACCACATGTAGTAGCAATAATTATAATATTTTATTAAAATAAATATGTGAAATATTGTTTCATGAAAGACAGATTTCCAAATCTCTGTTCTCTTCTCTGTACTCTCTACCCTTATGTGAAGAAATTAATTATATGCCATTGCCAGGTAGAACTTTGGAATAATTGTTTAGTCTCTCCTATTATGTGTGGACATTTTTGTTTTTGGGTTTTTTTTTTCAGGGATGAAATAAAATATATTATTTCTACCTACAAAGTATTACAGGCTTTTTTCTTTAATGTTGGTTGTGCATTTAATAAATGATAAATAGTTAAAAGGAATCTTAAGAAAATTTTGGTTTTGTTTCAATTCCAGATAACTTTTTCAAAAGAGAAAAACTGAAGGTTACCCAATAGTGCCTCTCATTTGGTACCTAGGGTAGGAGAGTCTGAGTGCAGAGAGAGATTGGAGAACTAAGGCTTGACTTCTTAAAAATCAACAGTAAACTGATAATCTGAAATGGGTAGCAGCCACATTTACAAATCAACAGTAGACTGTTGATTTTAAGAAGTCAAGCCTTAGTATTTATATTTTCAGTTAATCTTAATTTGGACATTAGCACAGAGGGCATCACTAAAGGTACTAAAAACTTGCAAACTTGTATCAGGGTGTCTTTGGGTTTACTTTAAGCAAATATATGAGTTAAAAAGTAATTTAAACATTATTTCAGGTAGTTAATGATAGATAACTTAGGTCTCATTAGTTTTCAAGAAACACGTATGATTTTGACTCTGGAGTTACATAGACTGCAGAGACTCAAATCTGCTTTTTTATTGACCATATTACTTATTTTGAATTTATAGAAATCTGTCTCATCTCATTTAGTTACGCCTTGGAAGCCAAAAGTGTTAGCAGCTTACATAGGAACCTCTCACACACAGTTTTGGTTTAAATGTAAACAATGTTCTGTTTTTAACCACACACTTTGAGCTGAGTAGCTATTAATATAGTTACCATTTTTCCCCCTTTCTCTTACAGAAGTATCTACCTGAAAAGGGAGCATGATGTAATGAAACAGACCAAAAAATATATAGTTAATTGAAACCATTTTTCTCCCATAATTAAAAGCCCTGAATGATTCTTAAGAACTTTTGTTTAGGGAACTGGTATTGCTCATGTAGTCTCAGCTACTCAGGGGCTGAGGCAGGAGGACTGCTTGAGCCTGGGAAGTGGAGGCTACAGTGAGCCATGATTGCACTACTGCACTCCAGCCTGGGCGATAGAGCAAGATCCTGTCCCAAAACAGTAACAACAACAACAACAAACCAAGAGAAACAATGAGAATATAGGGAAACACAATGGGAAAAAGTCTGAAATCTTTCTAGCCAGGGATAACTACTGTTGATATTTTAGTAGATAAATGTGAATTTGATCTCCCCTCCCTACACTCTATAGTGACTTCCCATTTCTACTTAAAATCCAAAGTTCCCACTGTGGCCTTCAAAGCCCTAATGTGCCCCTGGATGCCTCCTGACCTCATTTCTTACCACCCTCCTCCTTCCCAATTCCTGTTCAGTCATACTGACTTGTCCTTCCTAGGACATACCAAACATGCTTTTGCCTCAGTAACTTCAAACATGATATTCCTCTACCTGCCACCACTCTCACCCACAGATAACATCATGGTTCCCTCCCAAACAGCATTCAGGTGTTCATTCAAATGTTACTTCTTAAGGGAAGTCATCTTTGACCACCTTCCTAAAATACTAGGCCTCAGCACGCTTAGCCATTTTACTTTTCTTTGTAGTTCTGATATACTCAACTTTAAATGGTATATTAACTTATTTTGTTTTCTCTCGTGTTTCTTAGAATATAAACTCCATGGAGGCAAGGACTTAATTTTGTTCATTTATGTAACCTGGGTATTTACAACTGTGTCTAGCTCATAATAGGTACCCAATTAATATTTGTTAAAACAATGAGTTACTAAACCCATTCTATACTTTTTTTGCTTTGTGCATATATACATATGTTTTAAAAATAATATACATTTTTGTACAATATAGGATGAATTTCTTTCTAGGTCAGCAAGTAAATAACTTTCATAGTTACTCCATTGTGTGGCTATATCACATTGGTATCTTTCACTTAATTATTAAGCATTTTGGTTGCAGAGAAAAGATTTAGCCTGAGGTGTGAGACAAGTCTAAAGAGAAGTGGGAAGTCTATAATAGAGTGTGGGGAGGGGAAATTAGACTCACACTCACACTCTTTTTATTGCTTCATGCTGTTACTGTTATTTTAGGTGTTGGAGGTAACATAACAAAATATGATTAATACCCATATGGGGGAGACAAAATGGTGAAGTATCTCCATTTGTATAGATATATAAGGACATAGAAAATCCAAAATAGGTGTTCATCCTCAGACTTTGTTTTATATCAAGAGCAGCAGGCTAGAAGCATTTTGCAGCATAGGGAGAAGACGGAATAAAATGTACAATGGCTAATTCATAATTTTGTTTGAGAGTGGGGAGGAGATTGAGTAGTGGTCATATTTTTGCTTGAATCAGATTGAGTTTGTTGCTTTTGGCTTAAATGAATCAATAATACTGTGCATTTAAGTAAGGAAGTTAGGACATGAAGATTTTAAAAAAATTATTGTTCTTCAGATGTTACCAGTATCAGTATGTTTCACATATCTTTTCAGATGAGTTTCGGACCTCCATTGAGTCCTTCGTAGGGCAAGTGTATGTAACTTCACACTGCTTTTAAGTGTTGGTTAGCAGCATTATCTATTTGAATAAATCACTGTTTTTAACTTAATCTTCTTTGGTGCTTAATTCATC
>NW_012115477.1:6305377-6308957 GCF_000951035.1 Colobus angolensis palliatus
TGTTAGCCAGGATGGTCTCGATCTCCTGACCTCGTGATCCGCCCGTCTCGGCCTCCCAAAGTGCTGGGATTACAGGCTTGAGCCACCTCGCCCGGCCCCTTTTAATTCTTAAGAAGAAAATATATAAAAGAGTTATCAGATTTTTCACCTCAAGTTTCTAGTATGAGGCCTTGCACAAATAGGTGTTCAATATATATTTGTTATGTGCGAAAAGGCATCTTTGGAATAGCACATATAAAGCAATATAAAGATACTTCATGGTCCTACAGTTCTTAGACTGTATCACAGCACAGTCCAAATCCAGTATTTCTAAAAAATCTTAAGGAATGCATAGTACTGTGTTTCAAATGGCATGTTACAATCCATTAGATGTTATCAGTTTAGCGGGTTGTGATTAGCGTTTTAAAGCAATGGAATATGAAATATGAGCTTTAAGTTGGGGCATACAGGAAGAAAAACAGAAAAATTCTGTTATAAATTATAAGGGTAAATGTTTCCTGAAGCTTCAGTTCAACTGTGTGTGTGTGTGTGTGTGCGCGCGCGCGCACGCTGGGTCATGATATAAAATGTATTCCTTAGGTAAGTTAAAGTTTTAAAAGTCGTTGACCCAGTATAGTTATACAGATTATAATTTACACAGTGCTGTTCTCATTTTGCTTGATTTAAGAAAACAAAATAATGGATGTAGAAGAGACTATTTTTCAGGTGGAGGAGGTAATTAGAAGAAACTAAAATACACCTACTTTACTAATAGGTTCAGGTCATGTTTTGGGAGACTCTTGGTCAAATATTTTTGAAGACTTTCCTTCCCCCTTCCCTCATACTATGCAATTAATGATTTCCCTCATTTCTTATGAGAAAAAAATGGAATTGTCAAAGTTTTAACTATCAACTAACTTGTTTGTTTATTTATTTATTTTTTTGAGATAGAGTTTCACTCTTGTTGCCCAGGCTGGAGTGCAATGGTGTAATCTTGGCTCACCGCAACCTCTGCCTTCCGGGTTCAAGGGATTCTCCTACCTTAGCCTCCCGAGTAGCTGGGATTACAGGCATGTACCACCACGCCCATTTAGTTTTGTATTATTAGTAGAGGTGGGGGTTTCGTTTCTACATGTTGGTCAGGCTGATCTTGAACTCCCGACCTCAGGTGATCTGCCCAGCTTGGCCTCCCAAAGTGTTGGGATTACAGGCGTGAGCCACCGTGCCCGGCCTCAACTAACATTTTAAAAGTCACACTAAGAATTGTGAACACCCTACCCTGAAGACAAATTATATGTGTTGCTTAAAAGGAATGAAAATTTGATGTTTTAAAAAATTCCTGTTACAAGTTCCTCTTAAAATTATGCTTACTTGCTACTTAATCTATCAACTTAGAGAAAACTTCCTGACTAACTTGCTCCAAATGAGGCAATAGAGCTCAAAATTTTTTTCAACATTTTATAAAATATTTCAAGCATGCAGCCAAACTGAAAAAAATGACAGTGAACACACATCAGATTATATATAATATATATATAATTTCCCGAGTAGCTGAGATGTGCGTGCCATCATGCCTGGCTCATTTTTGTGTTTTTAGTAGAGATGGGGTTTCACCATGTTGGCCAGACTGGTCTCAAACTCCTGACCTTTATGTGATCTGCCCGCCTCATCCTCCCAAAGTGCTAGTTTTTAAACTATACTCCACCACAGCTACTAATCCATTTTATCTTTAATGCTTTTCAAAACAAATTACAGACATCAGTACACTTCCCCATAAACACTTCAGCATGTAAATCATTAGCAAATTTGGTATTTGTTTAAGGTTTTCTTCTTTTGATATAAAAGTAAAATGCACAAATTTTAAGTATGCACTAGCTGAGTTTTGACAAATGCATTGACCTGCTTACGCAAACTGCTATAGATACAGACCATTACTGTCACACCGAAAAGGCCCCTCATACTCCTCCTGGTCAATTCTCACCTCTCTTCACACAAGGCAAAATTTTCCACCATGGATTTGTGTTGCCTATTTCAGAATTTCACATAAATGTAATAATAAAACATGTATTCTCATGTCTGGCAGCTTTCACTCATCAGTTTTTGGTATTCATTCACATTGTTTCGTGTGTCAGTAATTGATTGCTGAGTTGTGTTTCATTGTGTGAATCTGACATAGTTTGTATATCCATTCTCCTATTGATGAACACCTGGGCTATTTCTAGTGTTTGGCTATCATGAATAAAGCTGATATGAACATTCTAATAGAAGCCTTCTTGTGAATTTAACCTTTCATGTCTTTTGGATAAATATCTAGGGGTGAAATTTCTGGATCTTAGGATAATGCATTAAGAAATGCACCTTTTTCCAAATGATCTTTCCCCAAAATGTTTGTGCTATTTTACATTCCCAATGATTGGATGTCTCCATATTCCCTCATTCCCAGGGTAGGTAAAAGGTAATAGAAGGGTCATAATACCTCCTTCCATCAGGGAAATGCAAAATATTGTCTTTAAAACAGAGAATAAAGGTACTAGTAGAATGACTTTTTGATCAGTCACTGTCTTTTGGTGTCCCCAAACTTGTTTGTCAATTGTTATATAAAGAAAGTGGCTGGGTGTGGTGGCTAACACCTGTAATCCTAGCACTTTGGGAGGCCTAGGTGGGTGGATCACCTAAGGTCAAGAGTTCAAGACCAGCCTGACCAACATGGTGAAACCCTGTCTCTACTTAAAAACACAAAACATTAGCCGGGTATGATGGCAGGTACCTGTAATCCCAGCTATTTGGGAGGCTGAGGCAGGAGAATTGCTTGAACCTGGGAGATGGAAGTTGCAGTGAGCTGAGATCGCGCCATTACACTCCAGCCTGGGCAACAAAAGCAAAACTCTTATCTCAAAAAAAAAAAAAAAAAAAGTGAGGTCTACCCTAGAGATGACTCGACCTTTGGCAAAATTCAAAACCAAATTGCTACCTATTTCTCTGTAAATAATTATGTGGCTTTTGTCTTGTTTTTGTTTTTGCTTGTGTTGTAGACTTACTGTACTCTGAGGCATCTGGTTATAATGGGCTTTTGATTCCGATTCCATGTTATTGTCAGTTTGCATTGTTTTCTTCTTTACTCTGTTAATATGATGAATTGCATTGATCGATGTTAAGCCAATTTTGCATTCCTGGAAAAAACCCAACTTGGTACAAAAGGTTTGCATTATTATTTTTATATTTTACTAGAGTTAATTTGCTATTATTTCATCGTAGGAAATTTAAAAATCTACATGTAATGAGAAGAAAATGATCTGTGATTTTTCTTCCTTATAAAAGATATAACAATGGAATGCAACAGATGATCCTTGATTGGATATTGCTATGAAAAAATATGTGCTATAAATGGTATTTTTGGTGACAATGGGGAAATTTATAGAATGAGCATGAGATGAAATTATAGAGCTATTTTTATGTGTTGAGGTGATAATGCGAGTCATCCATTTTGTTTTTTTTTGGGGGGCTAATTCTTATTTTATTATTTTATTTTTTTTATTATACTTTAAGTTCTAGGGTACATGTGCATAACGTGCAGGTTTGTTACATATGTATACTTGTGCCA
>NW_012115477.1:6315924-6316268 GCF_000951035.1 Colobus angolensis palliatus
GCTTTGTTTACCTACTTAAGCCTCAGCAATGGCGGGCGCCCCTCCCCCAGCCTGGGTGCTTGCCTTGTGGTTAGATCGCAGACTTCTGTGTTAGCAATGAAGGAGGCTCCGTGGGCGTGGGACCCTCCTGGCCAGGTGTGGGATATATTCTCCTGGTGTGCCCGTTTGCTTAATGCGCAGTATTGGGGTGGGAGTTACCCGATTTTCCAGGTGTTGTGTGTCTCAGTTCCCCTGGCTAGGAAAAGGGATTCTGTTCCCCCTTGTGCTTCCCTGGTGAGGC
Organism: Colobus angolensis palliatus; assembly: GCF_000951035.1. Classification (NCBI taxonomy): domain Eukaryota; kingdom Metazoa; phylum Chordata; class Mammalia; order Primates; family Cercopithecidae; genus Colobus; species Colobus angolensis. The sequence continues at coordinate 6,316,205 of NW_012115477.1, forward strand.
GTTGGCTCGCCCTGCTTCAGCTCTCGCTAGTCGGGCTGCAGCAGCTGACCAGCACCGATTGTCC
>NW_012115477.1:6317203-6331857 GCF_000951035.1 Colobus angolensis palliatus
TGGCTAATTTTTGTATTTTTAGTAGAGACGGGGTGTTGCCATGTTGGCCAGGCTGGTCTTGAACTCCTGACCTCAGGTGATCCACCTGCCTTGGCCTCCTAAGGTGCTAGGATTACAGGCATGAGCCACTGAGCCCGGCCTATCCTTGTTTGATGTAGGAAAACAAACAGCTTTTTCTGCTACTACACACATACAACAAAGAACAATTCTGTGACCAAAATATGGGAGGGTGATTTCTCCTCACACCAAGCAGTTCTTCAGCAGACACCAGCTGGGTGTCTGTAATTCAGTTCAGTTCTGATACAGTCTACCAGGAGATAGTGTCAGGTCCCACAGGTTAAAGGCTTCATCCCATACAGTGCCATTTCAGGTGCCAATCAGTGACCAACCGACTATGAACTGGGGGTTCCCATGACCCTCTTTTTGGGTTTAATTTGCTAGGGTTGCTCCCAGAACAGAGGGTAACACTTCACTTACATTTACCCATTTACTAAAAGGATATTTTAAAATATACAAATGAACAGCCAGATGGAAGAGATATGCAGGGCAATGGTATGTGGGAAGGGGTAGAGAGCTTCCATACCCCTTCTAGGCACACCACACTCCAGGAACCTCCACTTGTTCAGCAATTTTCAAGCTCCCCAAACCCTGTCCTTTTAGGCTTTTGTGAGTTCCTCATTAAGTAGGCATGATTAATTATGTCATTGATCATTGGTAATCAACTCAACCCTCATCCCCTCTCATCTCCCTGGAGGTGGGGAAGGTGAGGCTGAAAGTCCCAACCCTCTAATCAAATAGTTGGCTTGCCTGGCAACCAAACCCCCCATCCATTAACCTTACCATAGAAAAAGACACTACTTCAGAGATTCCAAGGGTTTTTGGAGCTGTGTGTCAAGAAACAGGATGGGGTGAAAACCAAATCTATGTTTCTCATTATAAATCACAATATCGCAATCCTTGTTTATGCTTTCATTTTTCCCTTTCTTGCTTTCTATTAGATTAATTCTATTTTTGTATTTCTTGGTAACATACAATGAATTTCTGAGTTTCTCTTCAAAGATTTACCCTGCTAAATTCCTTGTCCTTTGTTTTCAAACTCAACTTTATTGTTCCTCCTTGCCCCTAGTTACTATAAGCAGCCTACCCCTTTCCCATCAACTCTAATCAATAACTCACATCTGTTCCCTTGGTTACCTGCACCCATTGTTGCCCCGAAACTGCACGTCTCACATGCTGCACCACTGTACCTCACATCCCCCTTCTCCTCCATATTTAGAAAAATATTTGCACGTAGCCAATCGGGTCAGCTCAGATTGTGCAGTCTGGCCCCAACCCATGGGGGAGTGACCCAGAAGTAGGGACTATGTGTCAGGAATAAAACCTGTTGCTCTCCTTTGTTTGGTGTGCTCTTGTGATCTTGATGTGAGTGGCACCCTTCTGCAGAAGTAAATTGCCTTGCTGAGACAACTTTTGCCTGAGTGCTTGTTTCACTTTGCAGCACCGAGCATTTATTCCTAGAGCATTTTTATATCCAGCCATTCTCGGGACTCATCAGGATCCCCATTCACCTTTGGGAAGGGGTCTTCGGTCACCCTACCCAGGGGAGATGCATTCCACTGCCCCGTTGTGGTAGCCTCAGGGATGGGAGATTGAGACCCACCCATTGTGATGAATAAACCTGGACTCTCAGCAACGTGGGGAGGAGGGCTTGCAATACCACGGTGAGCAGGTAAATTCTGTGCACAGATCAAGGTAGGGAACATTGCTGGGGCGACAAAGTACTTCCTTGATGGTCGGGATGGGTGTCGGGGCATTCTGGAGGTTGAAAGTGTGTGAATGGTAACAAACACTACTGTGCGGAGTGAGTCCAATCTGCTTTTCCTTGGTCACCTCATATAGCTTAGGGAGGCCCTCTGGGAGTCCCATCAGGGGTTTATACTGACCCGCCATTAATGCTAAGAGGGACCTGAAATATTCCCTTGAGGGAAGTGGCCAGAGTGGATGAAGTGAAAGGATGCAAGGAATCTCCAGCAGACGGGGCTAAAGGATAGGCAAGAAGGCCAGGCGTGGTGGCTCATGCCTGTAATCCAGCACTTTGGGAGGCTGAGGAGGGCTGATCAGGAGGTCAGGAGATCGAGACCATCCTGGCTAACATGGTGAAACGCCGTCTCTACTAAAAATACAAAAAATTAGTCGGGCGTACTCGGGAGGTTGAGGCAGGAGAATGGCATGAACCCGGGAGGTGGAGCTTGCAGTGAGCCGAGATCACGCCACTGCGCTCCAGCCTGGGCAACTGAGTGAGACTCCGTCTCAAAAACAAAAAACAAAAAACAAAAAACAAAAGGATAGGCAAGACATCTCTAATATGTTAGCATTGAGCCTTAGTAAAGCTTCCAGTGAAGGAGAGGCAAGAGATTCCCTAATATGAGGGGTTGAGCCACAAGGAACCCCCCTAAATAGGCAAGAAATCCTTAATATGAGGGGTTGAGCCACAGCAAGCCCCTGCTAGGCAAGAAATTCCTAATATGAGGGATTGCACCTAGCCAAGACCCAATATGGGAAAGCAAAAATGATAGGAACAGTGAAAAAGATATACCACCTGATAGTTCCCTAGATCCCATGAAAAAATATAACAGTAGTAACAAAAATATACCACCTGATAGCCCCTAAGTCTCATGCTAAAATGTTGGGAAGATAATGAAAGACCATAAGGAAAGGCAACAAATGATAAAATGTTGCTGTTCTATTTGGACTCAAGACCTATCCTCAATCCCTCAATTTTCTGGCCAGTTTGGGTCGACTGAGGGGATACTATGTCAACTTTTAATTCAACATGTACATAGTAAAAGCCCAGTTTCTCAAGAAGAACTGGACTGTGCTCTTCACTGGAAGCAAAGACCTGTCCTCCCTTTTCCCTTATGCACCTGCCCTTACTGTAAAGACAGTGAAGGAAGGGATTCCGGGGATCTGGCAAAGAGAACAGCACACTGGATCCCCTAGATCATCCTCCACCTAATACCCCTAGTCCCCCACCTAATACCCCGCAACCTTTCCCATCAGGTCCAGCCTAAGTCCCCCTCTCTGAAAGGACTCCAAGCTCCTAATTCACCAGGTGGCTTTTGCCGGGCTAGCAACATCAAGGATCCGCTGCAACATGTTGTTGGTGTCCTCCAGCCTATAGCTTATGCTCCTGCCCCCGGGGCTGGTTCAGGGTCCCGGCACCATATTGACAGCGGCTCTGCGGGACACGCGGGCCAGGCTGCAGCCTATGCCCCAAGCCGACTACATTAGGGAACATCTGCCTTACATTTGCCAGGGCCAAGTAACATGGGGCTTCAGCTGCGGCTCCAAGCAGCTAAGCATCCCCGCAGTTAAGTTTCCTAAGTAAGTAGTAGATAATCTTTCAGCTGATATATCCACTAGCACTTATTGTGGTCAGGCCAATGTTAAAGTGAAAACATCCACCAGAAAAGAACTTTAATTCTTTAAGGTCACTTATATTAAAATGTACCACCAGAAAAGTATTACATGTGTATAAGGCTATTCTGTCAAAAAGGATGGTTTAACATTAACTACTGATAATTCACCTAACCTAGCAAGTTTCTTAACAAAAGATCCAAATCTAAAAAGAAAGCACACATATTTAGATTTAACTGGTTATAAACATCCGGCCAAACTTAGGAGAAACCCTCTTCAGGAATGACTAAGGGAAAAAAAATGCAACAGGTATTCAGTAATTAATAAAGAAGTTCCTGGAAAAATAAAGTCAAAGTGTTTAATAAAAGTCTATTCAAATTTATAAGTTGTATGCACTTAGTCAAGCTTTAAAGTACTTGCAGGACTAGGAAAGAACCATCTATAGTAATTCTAAATACACCTTTACAGTGGCTCATACATTTAGAAAATTTCAGACTAAATTAATAGTAAAAGTCAAAACCTTGTTCATGAGGAGTTAATCACCCAAGTGTCTATGGTCCATGTCTCCAAGCACCAGAAAAGCCTGTCTTTTAAAATAACCTAGCAAATCAGATAAGCCAGATAGGCTGCTGTTTCTCCTGTAGGCACTAAAGGGAACTCAAAAAATGTTACCCATTAAAGACCCCAAGCTACGTATAGCACAGTCAAAGTTTATACGTGTGTAGGAATTTAAACCCTTAGTCAAACAAGTCTAGAGACTTGGTTGCCATAAATCAAATGTCTTCTATCTTCCTATTACCCTAGTCAAAATCCAAACTACGTTTCAAAACAATCCAATGCCAACATTCCTACATACTTGGTTTATCTTCCACTTTCTCTTCTCTCAAAATTCAAAATTTTCCAGTACAGGTGCCGCCCCTAGAGTTCCCAGTACCTCAACACCAGCCTAAGGAGCTGGCCTAGTGCTTCTAACCACTAAAACTGCAGTCCAAACAGCAAGAAAAGATGGACCCATCACATCCAAGTCAAGAAGGCATCACCATCCCCGAAGTCATGGGCCATTATCCAAGGGAATAATGTCCCCCTTCTCTTCCATATTTAGAAAAATATTTGCAAGTAGCCAATTGGATCAGCTCAGATTGTGTGGTCTGGCTCCAGCCCTTGGGAGCGTGACCCAGAAGTAGGGACTATGCGTCAGAAAAAAGGCAAAACCTCCTCTAAGGTTAAGAAAAGTTTAACTCTCTTTTATCTCTTCTATTACCCTTTCTTCTTTCCTCATTCTATTGCTGACCTTGTTATCAATGTAACTAAGTCAGACTCACCCCAAATCATTACCTTTGATGCTTGCCTTGCCTTGCGGCAAAGTATGTCTCTACTTTAGAAAAATACCTCTGCCCTTCAGAGATGCCACTGACCCCACGCCTTGCTCGTGGCATGGGTACCAAGGCACCCCAAGTTGGGAGATATGTTCTCAATGGGCAGATGTCATCCTGACTACCAGTGAACATGGCGGGACCTCCCCAGAGGGCTGTATGGACCTAAAATCTTACCTCCGCCTTACCAAATGAACCACACCCTCTCATTGTCAACTTTACCATCGTAACCCAGTAACTATCTCTATTAATGTCCCTACCTTCACCAGCCCTGCACCCCCTTTAGTACACTTTTATGGCTTAGGAGCAGAGGCAAATGGATATGACCCTACCCTATAGGCTTCTTTAAAATATGCTTTATTAACCCACTTCTCCTTCTCCTTCTAAACCTTCTACCCTGCCCAACAACAATGCCAAGGTCAATATTGTAGAAGTGAAGGATCTAAGACAAACTCTAGCAATTGAAACAGGGTATCAAGAACAAAAGCAATTGTTATGCTTGTGCACATGGCAGACCAGAGGCCCAGGTTGTCCTCTTTCCAAAACTAGGATGGTCCTTCAGTTGACCAGGTATGGACTGTATGGTAGCTTTTTTCCAGAATTCCACAGTTGGGGCAACAAGTCGTGTCAAGCTCTCTTTCTGTTATATCCTGAAGTTCAACACCCTGCGGGTCAGCCCCCAAGAGTCATCCAGCTTCCATCTCCCAACGTCAATTTCACCTTGTGTCTCACACCACAGGGGGAGAACTTGGCGTTCCTTGGAAGCTCAACAGGATGTAGTGAGCTCAGGCCCTTCCAATAGGTTACCCATCAGTCTGCCCTTAGTCATCCTTGAGTGGGTGTATGGTGGTATTGCAGTGGACCCTTACTGGACACTCTGGCAAGTAACTGAGCGGCACTTGTGCTCTTGTCCAATTGACTATCCCTTTCACCCTGGCATTTCATCAACCAGAGAAAGAAAAACCACAACACCAAACAATAAGAGAAGCCCCTTATGGGTCTTTTGACTCTCAAGTTGACATAGATGCCACTGGAGTCCCACGGGGAGTGCCTGACAGGTTCAAAGCCCATGACCAAATAGCTGCAGGATTTGACTCCATATTTCCACAGGTAACTATTAATAAAAATGTAGCTTGGATAAATTACATCTATTATAATTGGCAGCAGTTTATTAATTACACCAGGGATGCTATCAAAGGACTAGCCAACCAAGTAGGGCCTACTAGCCAAATGGCTTGGGAAAACAGAATAGCTCTAAACATGTTATTAGCCAAAAGGATGTGTTTTTTGTTATGATTAAAACCCAATGTTGTACCTTCATCCCAAACAACACTGCCCTCAAGGGGAGTGTAACAAAGGCCTTACAAGGACTTACCACTTCATCCAATAAATTAGCTAAAAATTTAGGAGTCAATGACCCTATTTCAGGATGGCTAAGAAAGTAGTTTGGTAAATGGAAAAAAATCATAGCTTTAATTGTTATTTCTCTTGCAATCGTAATAGGTGTACTCATTCTTGTTGGGTGTTGTGTCATATCATGCATCCGTAGACTAGTACAAAGGATTGTACAAACAGCACTTACTAAAGCCTCCCTTAGTTCTTCTCCACCTTATTCAAGTAAACTTTTCCTTTTAGAAGATCAAATCAACTGGCAAAGCCAAGACATGTTAAAAACAAAAGTTTAAAGAGAAAGAATCGTAAGAAAATTAAAAGGGAGGAATTGTAAGAGACAATGAATTTCTCTGAGTTTCTCTTCAAAGATTTGGGCTGCTGACTTCCTTGTCCTTTGTTTTCAAACTCACCTGTCTTGTTCCTCCTCACCCCTAGTTACTGTAAGCAGCCTACCCCCTTCCCATCAGCTCTAATCAATAACTCACATCTGTTCACTTGGTTACCTGCACCCACTGTTGCCCTGAAACTGCAGGTCTCACACGCTTCACCACTGTACCTCATGTCCCCCTTCTCTTCCATATTTAGAAAAATATTTGCAAGTAGCCAATCGGATCAGCTCAGATTGTGCTGTCCGGCCCCAGCCCATGGGGCCGTGACCCAGAAGTAGGGACTATGTGTCAGGAATAAAAACTTGCTGCTCTCCTTTGTTTGGTGTGCTCTAGCAATATGGATTGACGTGAGTGGCACCCTTCTGCAGAAGTAAATTTCCTTGCTGAGACAACTTTTGCCTGAGTGCTAGTTTCACTTTGCAGCACCGAGCGTTTATTCCTAGAGCATTTTTATATCCAACATCTCCTTTCCCCTCTATTGTTTTGGAAATGATACATTGTATTTCTAATAATATACTAGTTTTCTTTAAATATTTTATGCCTACTTGACTTTAAAGTTAATAAAAACTTTGACCTTCTCCTAGAACAATAGAATCTGAGAATGTGTTAATGCTAACTATTTCCCTCCTGCCTTTTGCTTAAAAGTTTTGAAGCTGGTTTTACTGAAGTATAAATTTATACATTTTAGGTTAATTTACTTTTTTTAAAGTGTTGACCAATATATACATACATATAACCACTACCATAATCAAGATATATGGAATATTCCCACCATTCTGGAAAGTTATCTTGGTTCCTTTGTATTTTGTCCCTTTCCCCAAGCCCTGATAAATTCACTGATCCAGTTTCTTTTTCTGAAGTTTTGCCCTTTCCAGAATGTTCTATAAATGAAATTGTACATTATGTGGTTTTTGTGTCTATCTTTTTTACTTAGCATAATGTTTTTAAGATTGGAGGATGTTTCTGGGTGCAGTGGCTCACATCTGTAATCCCAGCACTTTGGGAGGCCAAGGCGGGTAGATCTTCTGAGGTTAGGAGTTCAAGACCAGCCTGACCAACATGGAGAAACCCTATCTCTACTAAAAATACAAAAATAGCTGGGCATGGTGGCATATGCCTGTAATCCCAGCTACTTGGGAGGCTGAGACAGGCGAATCACTTGAACCCAGGACGTGGAGGTTGCAATGAGCTGAGATTGCACCATTGCACTTCAGCCAGGGCAACAAGAGCAAAACTCCATCTAAAAAACAAAAAAAAAGAAAAAGAAAAAAAAGTTTATGGAATGTTGTAGCATGAATCAGTAGTTCATTTATTGTATTGCCGAGTAGTATTGAAACTGCCTTTGCAAAACTTAGAATAGTGAGAAATTTATGCCAGTGAAGGAGATCTAACCAAGCCCATCTTGCCTTTAACCCCCAAATTGTCCTTAATCTTCCTAGGTGTGGGCCAAGTTAACTTTGGGAGAAATTTAGTTTGTAATTTAAATGATAATAGCCATTCACCAAAACCATGCTGCCTTTGTAAAGCTAATGAAAGATTGCCGGATTAGAAGGATGAGAGGAGTCTGAATTCTGCTAAAGTGTAGACATTAACAGTTACCAGCCATTATTCCAGGGGTCACAAGATTTGCAACTTCCCCAATTCCTCCTGCAGATAACATCATTATTGTAGAATTTAAGACTGGCCTTTTGAGATGTATTTTCAGGCTTTTGCATTTCTGACTACTGATGGCCTCACCCACACCCCGCAACTGGTCCTGGGACCCAACCAGAAGCAGATTCAGTGCTTCTCAGAAGAGGACCATTTCCCACACCCCTATGATTGCACCCCCAACCAATCAGCAGCACATATTCCCTAGCTACTCCCCTCTCCCCAAACTATCTTTCAAAAACCCTAGCCTCCAAATTTTCAAGGAGGCTGATTTGAATAACTATAAAGCTCCAGTCTCCCATTTAGCTGGATGTAGGTGCATCAAACTTTTAATCTTTTGCACTTCTCCTGTCTTGATAAATTGGCTGTATCTGGGCAGTGGGCAAAATGAACACTTTGGGTGGTTACAGTATTCCATTGTATAAATGTACCATAATTTGTTTATCCGTGCACCAGTTGATGGACATTTGGGCTATTTTATTATAGTTTCTTGTGATTGTGAGTAAAACAAATACAAACATTTATGTGTAGGCCTTTACTTGTTTATATAGATTTTTATTTCTCTTGAGTAAATACCCAGGAGTGTTGGCATTTTTGGGTCATATGATAAGCGCATGTTTAACTTTATAAGAAACCATGAAACTGTTTTCCAGAGTAACTGCACGATTTTGTATTCCCAACAGCAATGTATGAAGAGTTCTAGTTCTGCTTCTTCATCAGCATTTGATATGGTCAGTTTAAAAAATTTTAGCAATTCTAATCACTATGACTAAATCACTGTCATAAAGCATTCTGATCAGTACTCAGTGGAAGAATTCCCTGCCTTGCAAATTCTAGCTGCACTGGCTTTGCTGAATTCTCAACCTTTCCTTTTCAATTTGGAGAGAATGGCCCTGTTTGGGTTCCCTTTCCCTGTGCTGTGGCCTGGAAACTCGTGCAGTATGCTGGCGGCAATTATAGGGCTTCCTTCATTTGTTTTCCTTCTCTCAGGGATCACTGTTCTGTGGTTCCTGTTGTTCAACATCTGAAAACTGTTTTACATGTTCTTTTCTGGATTTGTGTTTGTTTAAAGTGGAGGAAGGGTATATTAACAAAATCACCACAAATTTGGCGGATTAAAATATCGGTCTAAAGGAAGAAACTGAGGCACAAAATATAATTTCAAAGAGCTGACTTGAGCCAGAATGAGGACAGTTGCCTGGAAGACAGACCCAAGTAACCTTGGGTATGTTGAACTCCGTTAGACCTTTGTTACAAGTAGGTTTTTAAAGGCAAAAACAGAGAAGAGGAGTGGGCTGCTACAAAGCTATTTGTCAGGAATTCTCATTGCTTTCCAGAAAATAACACTGATTAGTAATTGGCCATACGTTGTTGAACTACAGGGTGTGGGTTGTGGTGTCCATGGTGACAGTCTAGAGCAGGGGTCCCCAACTCTCAGGCCATGAACCTGTACTGGTCTGTGGCCTATTAGAAACTGGGAGCACAGCAGGAGGTGAGCAGCGGTGAGCAAGCACTATCACCTGAACTCTGCCTCCTGGCACATCAGCAGCAGCATTAGATCCTTATAGGAGTGCAGACACTATTGCACATGTGAGGGATCTAGGTTGCATGCTCCTTATGAGAATCTAACTAATGCCTGATGATCTGAAGTGGAACAGTTTCATCCCCAAACCATCCTGCCCCACCTCCCTGGTCCATGGAAAATTTGTCTTCCATGAAACTGGTCCCTGGTGCCAAAAAGGTTGGGGACCACTGGTCTAGAGTCCACATAGCAAGCAGCTTCTAGAGATGATTACTTAGCTCAAAGAGGGGAAGGGTGACATGACGTGACTGCTGTCACATTTCCCATGCCTCTCTGGCCTGGTAATTTAGAAGAGGCTCAATTTCTCACATAAAAAGTTTCCTTTGTTTCTCAAAAACAATACATTTATTTTCTTAGAGTTCTGGAAGTCAGAAATCTGAAATCAGTTACACTGGCTGAAATCAAGGTGTTGGCAGGACTGAGCTCCCCTGGAAGCTCTAGGGGAGAATATTTCCTTGCCTTTTCAGCCTCTAGAGCTTCATTCCTTGCATTCTTTGGCTTTAGGCCCCTTTTCCCATTTCCAAAGCCAACAATGTAGCATCTTGCTTCAGTCATCACATTGCCTCTGTTTCTGTTGTCAAATCTCTCTCTGCCTCCCTCTTATAAGGACGTTTGTGACTACATTTAGTGTCCATTAGATAATCTCCTCATTGCAAGATCCCTAGTTTAATCTTCAAAGCCTCTTTTGCCATATAAGGTAGCATTCACAGCTTCTAGGGATTTGGGCTTGGATATTTTGGGGGATCATTATTCAGCCTACCGCAGAGGGTAAATCCAGTTCCTATTGCTCCCTCACAGCTGGAAGTGGAAGTTCTTTTTTTGAATATGCCTGTTTTTTTTAAAAAAATGTGCTTTTTCCCCTCATGCTTTGGATTTTTTCAAAAATAATAATAAATGTTGTAAACCAAAAATAAAATTCTAAGCCTTATGACCACCTGAAAGGACCTCTCCTCTCACAAAGAGCATTCCAAAGCTAACCTGAAAAACTGTTTTGGGCCGTGATGGGAAGGCAGGGCCGTGATGGGAAGGCAGGTGGCCGGACATTCCTCATTATATTCTTCTCCCTTTTAGAATTAATGATAGAACAGACTTGTTAAGTCTGATAAGAAGCATTTACAATCTATTCTCTCTGAGGCCTGCTACCTGGAGGTTTCACCTGCATGATAAAATCTTGGTCTCCATACCCTTATCTTAACCCAGATATTCCTAAGTCTTTAGACAGTAACTTTTTCAACCAATGGCCAATCAGAAAATCTTTGAATCTACCTATCACCTCGAAGTGCCCCCTGCTTCCAGTTGTCCCACATTTCCAGATTGAACCAATGTACATCTTACATGTATTTGATTAATGTCTCATTTCTCTCTAAAATGTATAAAACCAAGCTCTTCCCCAACCATCTTGGGCACATGTTCTCAGGATCTCCTGAGCCCTGTGCCTTGGGCCATTGGTCACTCATATTTGGCTCAGAATAAATCTCTTCAAATATTTTACAGAGTTTGACTATTTTTGTTGACAATGTACTTACTTTGTTGCTGGAGGGCTTAGGTGGGTTTCCAGAAGCTGGTGAGACCCCAGCCCCAGCCGGTTTCCAGGTTCTTGACATTATCTTGAGAAAGAATTCAGGGATCAGCACATCTGGAATGAAGCAAAAGGCAAGAAGCTTTTATTGCCAAGTAAAAGTACACACTTAAGAGAGAAGTGTGGGCATGCTTGTGAGAATGAGTTGTGCACAATGGAGTTTGGGTTTCTAATTTTATAGGTTTTTAAAAATTAGGTGATGGAATAATCACTAGTTATTCTGGAAAAGGAGGGGATTTCAGGGACTCCCCATCCTCATTACCACCCCCTTTTATCCCTTATTTGGGGTTACCTGGAGAGTGACAGACATGTCACCCTGACCAGGGTTTTGACTGTTTTCTCTCCCTCATTTTGGTTTTTCTGTTATCTATGATTTCATTGCCTACTTCCTGTTTTATACCCAGTGCTATTCCTCTCTCTGTTTCATAGTCTCTATCTATAAAATTCTATTATTATAATTGCCTGATGGGTTCTTCCTGCCCATTGCACAGGCAAAACTAATTCACTGAGACCATGATATTGCAATAAAGAAAGAGTTTTACACAGGGCCAGCCACATCACACAGGACACAGAGTTGTTACTCAAATCAGTTTTCCTGAAAATTTGAGGCAAGGGTTTTCCAAGGATAGTGTGGCAGTCAAAGGAATGAGTGATGCTGATTGGTTGGGGATACAATCATAGGGGTGTGGAAAACGGTCCTCGTGTACTGAGTCTGCTTCTGGGTGAGGGCCACAGGACCAGTTGAGACAAGAGTCATGGGTCTAGGTGGGGCCATCTAGTCATCAAAAATGCAAAAGCCTGAAAGGAGATCTCAGAAGGCCAATCTTAGGTTCTACAATAGTGAATTGGGGAAGTTGCACATCTTGCGACTGCTGGAATAATGGCTGGTAATCATTTAACTATGCTTACATCTTAGCAGAATTCAGGCCCCTCTCATCTTCCTAACCTCTTGGCCTTTAGTGAGTTTTACAGAGGCAGTTTAGTTTTTGGGAAGGGCTATTATCATTTAAAATATAAACTAAATTTCTTCCAAAGTTAGCTTGGCCTGCACCCAAGAATGAACAAGGGCAGTTTAGGAGGTTAGAAGCAAGATGGAGTTGGATAGATCAGATCTCTTTCACTGTCATAATTTTCTCATTGTTGTAATTTTTGCAAAGGTGATTTCATTGTTTAAAGTTCTTGATGGTTTAAACCTGCTGTTTGTTGTAACTACGGATATTAATTCGTGAGAGGGTGCTTCTTATTTCTTTGTAATTTTGGATTGTGATCTCATGTTCAAGGTGCCTTTTGTAGTGGGAATCCTGCCAGGCCCGGGCTGAAGTTTGTATCCTGATAGTCATTTTGCATTTGCTTTCTACCAGGTATCCTGGGAGTGTTGCTATCCCTCTAGGTTTAATTTTTATCTTTTTATTTTGGTGGTTACAAGAGTAGGTAGTTACGATGAATTAAACCTGAAACTCCTGGGAGGACAGGCTTGAAACACTTCCTTGAAACACCTCTTTTGCTTGTCTTCTGTGGCAATACTTTTTCTTGTGTTTCATTTTCTTTTTTATCTTACTGAAGGCTTCTACTCAGTCTCTCTTCCTGGTTCCTCCTTTTTCTGCTCTAAACCTGGAAGTGTCCAAAGACCTCCGTTCTACTCTATTTGCATTCACCTCCTACTAAATAAATTCATCTTGTTTCATGGTTTTAAATACCAATGATTTTCTGACTTTCTGACTTTCAGTTTGTGTGTGCTGCCTGGACTTCTTTCCTGAATTGCAGATCTAGATAACCAGCTCTTTATTTATCATCTCCGGGTGTCTAATAGGTAGTTTAAATTTAACATGTCCAAAAATGAACTCTTGATTACCACCCACCTGTTCCCTTAGCAGCGTCCTGTTTCAGTAAAAGGCAACTGCATTATTTGGTTCAGGCATAATACCTTGAAGTTATTCCTGATTTTCTCTCTCACATCCCATGTATTCATCAGTATATCTTGTCAGCTTCTACCTTTGAAATATGCCAAGGATCTGATCAACCTTCTATTTCTCGCCATCTCCACTGCCATCGCCCTAGGCTAAGTTGCCGCTGGTTTGCCTGGATTATTGTGATAGTCTTGTAATAAGTCTTCAGGTTTCCATCCATGCAACTCCTTCAAAATATTCAGGGTTTGGGAGGAGTGGGTGGAGGTACAGGTGAATTAAGATTGGCCATGTATTGGCCGGGTGCAGTGGCTCACACTTGTAATCCTAGCACTTTGGGGGGCTGAGGGGAGGCAGATCACTTGGGGTCACGAGTTCGAGATCAGCCTGGCCAACATGGTGAAACCCTGTCTCTACTAAAAATACAAAAAATAGCCAGGTGTGGTGGCATGTGCCTGTAATCCCAGCTACTCAGGAGGCTGAGGCAGGAGAATCCCTTGAACCTGGGAGATGGAGGTTGCAGTGAGGTGAGATTGTGCCACTGCACTCTAGCCTGGGCGACAGAGTGAGACTCTGTCTCAAAAAAAAAAAAAAGAAAAGAAAAAAAAAAAGATTGGCCATGAGAGCAACGTTGAGTTCATTATGCTGTTCTCTTTATTTTTGTGTATTTTCCTTTTACAATTTTCAGTGCTTTACAATTTTCTATGCTTGCATAATTAAATATGGTGGCTACCATATGTAGCTATTGAGTACTTGAAACATGGCTAGTCTGAATTGAGATGTGCTGTGAGTATAAGATACATGCTGGACTTTAAAGACTTAGTAAGAAAGAAAAAAGTAAAAGATCTCATTAATATTTTATTATATTGATTACGTGTGGAGATGATAATATTTTGGTTATATAAGGTCAATTAAAATGTTATTAAAATTAATTTCACTTGCTTCTTTTCGTTTTTTAAATGTGGCTACTACAAAATTTAAAATGGTGGCTCACGTCTGTAATCTGAGCACTTTAGGAGGCTGAGGCTGGAGGATCGCTTGAGCCCAGGAGTTTGAGACCAGCCTGGGCAAGATGGTGAAACCCCATCTCTACCAAAAAAATAAAATAAAACTTTAGTTGAGTGTGGTAGTACATGCCTGTAGTACCAGCTATTTGGGAGACTGAGTTGGGAGGATCACTCACCTGTGCCTGGGAAGGTGAAGCTGCAGTGAACTGCGATTATGCCACTGCATTCCATCCTAAGTGACACAGCGAGACCCTGTCTCAAAAAAGAAAAAAAAAAAGAAAAAAAGCTTTATAAAATAAGATGGAATGAATGGCTCTTTTATTTCTTTCAAAGGAATTAAGGTAAAATAAACAACTTAGTA
>NW_012115477.1:6331907-6339062 GCF_000951035.1 Colobus angolensis palliatus
AAAAAAAAAAAAAAGAAAAGAAAAAAAAAGATTGGCCATGTATTGCTAATTACTGAAATCTAGAGAGAGCAACATTGAGTTCATTATGCTGTTCTCTTTATTTTTGTGTATTTTCCCTTTACAATTTTCAGTGCTTTACAATTTTCTATGCTTGCATAATTAAATATGGTGGCCACCATATGTAGCTATTGAGAACTTGAAACATGGCTAGTCTGAATTGAGATGTGCTGTGAGTATAAGATACATGCTGGACTTTAAAGACTTAGTAAGAAAGAAAAAAGTAAAAGATATCTCATTAATATTTTATTATATTGATTACGTGTGGAGATAATATTTTGGTTATATAGGGTCAATTAAAATGTGTTATTAAAATTAATTTCACTTGCTTCTTTTCGCTTTTTAAATATGGCTACTAGAAAATTTAAAATGGTGGCTCACGTCTGTAATCTGAACACTTTAGGAGGCTGAGGCTGGAGGATCGCTTGAGCCCAGGAGTTTGAGACCAGCCTGGGCAAGACGGTGAAACCTCATCTCTACCAAAGAAATAAAATAAAACTTTAGCTGAGTGTGGTAGTACATGCCTGTAGTACCAGCTATTTGGGAGACTGAGTTGGGAGGATCACTCACCTGTGCCTGGGAAGTTGAAGCTGCAGTGAACTGCGATTATGCCACTGCATTCCATCCTAAGTGACACAGCGAGACCCTGTCTCAAAAAAGA
Organism: Colobus angolensis palliatus; assembly: GCF_000951035.1. NCBI lineage: Eukaryota > Metazoa > Chordata > Mammalia > Primates > Cercopithecidae > Colobus > Colobus angolensis. The sequence goes on from NW_012115477.1 coordinate 6,332,626, forward strand.
AAAAAAAAAAAAGAAAAAAAGCTTTATAAAATAAGATGGAATGAATGGCTCTTTTATTTCTTTCAAAGGAATTAAGGTAAAATAAACAACTTAGTACTACTCGATGTTTATATGTATTTGTAATTAGTAGCATGCAGAGTTTTAGAGATACTGGTGAGGAATTCAAGAAAGTAAATAAAATACAGATCAAGAGATACATAGAGTCAGAAATGACTTTTTCCAATAGGTAAAATCCCATTTCTCAAAGGAATTTTTCAAATTCTTTTGTTGCTGTGGCAATTTTTATTGTATTAATAGTAATCCAGTAAACTGGACAATGTTAAGGAGCTTAGAAATTTTTGGGATACACTGAAATTTTTGTTGTGCTGGTAATTATTAACAAAACTTAATCTGGTTATACAATAAATTTTTGAAAGCAGTTATTACGCCTTATTCAAATCTTAAACAATGAGGCAGGGAAAGAAACAAAAAAGGGAAAAATGAGGACTATTTTTAACTGTGTCCTAATTTTTAAAATGTAAGATCACTATGACCAGGTGCAGTGGCTCACACCTGTAATCCCAGCACTTTGGGAGGCTGAGGTGGGTGGATTGCCTGAGCTCAAGAGTTTAAAACCAGCCTGGGCAACATGGTGAAACCTTATCTCTACTAAAATACAAAAAATTAGCTGGGCGTGGTGGCACATGCCTGTAGTCCCCGCTACTCAGGAGGCTGAGGCATGAGAACTGCTTGAACCCAGGAGACGGACGTTGCAGTGAGCCGAGATTACACCACTGCATTAGAGCCTGGGCAACAGAGCAAGACTCTGTCTCCAAATAAATAAATAAATAAATAAATAAATAAAAGGTAAGATGATTAAATGTCTTAATGAAATAAAAGCAAAGGGATCTTCTCCTGAATATATTTATTAGGTTGGTGCAAAAGTAATTGCTTTTTTATTACTTTTATGGCAAAAAACGCAATTACTTTTGTACCAACTTAATGCTTTTCTATTTCAATTTCAGTCTTGAGCACAGCATCCCCTTCAAATGTAACCAAAAATGAAATGACACCAACATGATATACGACAATTTGGACTGAGAAATTTATTTTTGAGTCAGGGTCTTGCTCTGTTGTCCAGGCTGGGGTGCCATGGCATGAACACAGCTGACTGCAGCCTCCACCTCCTGGGTTCAAGTGATCCTCCCACTTCAACCTCCCAAGTAGCTGGGACCACAGGTGTGTACCACCATGCCCAGCTAATTTTTAAAGTTTTTGTAGAGACAGGGTTTTCCTAGCTCGCCCAGGCTGGTCTCAAACTCCTGGACCCAAGTGATTCTCGCACCTCGGCCTCCCAAAGTACTGAGATTACAGGTGTAAGCCACTATGCCTGGCCAGACTATGAAATGTAAATAGATGAAATTGACAAATCAAGTCTAGCAGTACATTAAAGACTTTTAACTAATACTTTTAAAGTCTATCTCCAGTGGGCTTTTGGATATATAATTTTGTAGTCACTTAAAAAACATTTATTAAATGTATAGTGTGCCAACTACCCAAGCACAAAAAGTTAAACTTTTATAGTAGCTATCCTTTGCTGAGAGCTAACAATGTCAAGTAAGTTCTTTGCAGGGATTTTCTCAGTCAATCTCATAGGAAAGGTAATTTTATTATTCTAAATACACAAATGAGGAGACAAAGACTTTTCAAAGAGTTTTTCTAGCAAAGAGTTCACCACCTCAAGAGATGAGAACAAACTTAATAGAAGGTGCCAAATGCTACAACAGAGAGTGCAGAAGGATTGCCTTTAGGGGTAGCAATGAGGGAAGACCTTCCAGAGGACAAGATGCTTGTCCTGAAATTGACAGGGGTAGGTGTTTGCAAGGTGGAGAAAAAGAGCAGAAATTATTGCTACCACATGCAAAGGCACTAAAATCTGAAATGATCTGAGCATTAATGAAAACTTTTCCATCAGTTTTTGAGTTATTCATTATGTAACACACATTTTGGGCAATGAAGGATCACCCTCTTGAATTGATTACTGGGGGCCTGAAGTGTTGTCAGGGCTTGTTAGGATCAGCATATTGGTTAGAACTTCACGTCCTACGCTTGGGCCTTAACTTTGCAGTTCAGTCAGGCAGATTCCACACCAAATAGCACAGAGGTTGGGAAAATAGATGCTGTGCCAGACTGCCTGAGTTTAAATCTCAGCTCTGTCACTAATTACCAGTGAATGTGACCTTGAAAAAATTACCTAACATTTTTATGATTTAGTATCTTCATTCACAAAATGAGAACAGCAACAGAATCTACTTTATCATAGGACCGTTATAAGAATGAAAGGAGTCAATATAGATAAAGCTCTGAGAACAGAACCTGGTACATAGGAAACTCTACATAAGTGTTAGTTACTAGTATTACTTGAGACTGGTATTTAAACAGAAAGCTGTTTTGTTCATTCAGAATAAACTCTGTTCCTTTCTATTGATGCCCCAGTTTCCTAGCACAGTACTTTTTAAATGTTAAGATACCTGAGAAGATAAATTTTGATTCAGAAAGTTGTTTGGAGGAAATAGGCATAGAATATTTATTCCAAACTCCAGTAAAGGCCAGTGAGATATTTCTACACCATAATAAAGACAAATTCACTATTGATTAGATTACTTCTGTCTCCCAGAATCATTATCTTACTCCTGTGTTTCTTCCTGCCCAGCCATGTACAGCTAGTGGTTCAGGATGGGGAGAAGACAGAATTGGGAAAGAATCCCAGAAGTGCTAGACATTAAACTAAGATCTTTTTGATAATATACTCAGGGTGACCTGTTTGAAGAACTACTATCCTCTACTCCACTAACTCCCTTGGGTGGAATGTGGCTTAGGTTCCTAAGCTGTGGGAAGACTTTGGAATAGTCAAGGAACTCTACGAATTGCTAAATGTCCCTGATAGACTAGAGAGAAGGAAGGTTTCACTACAGAACTAGAACTTTTTTTTTTTCTTTTCTTTTTTTAAGGCAGTGTCTCATTCTGTTACCCAGGTGGGAGTGCAGTAGTGCCATCTTGGCTCACTGCAGTCTCAAACTCCCAGGCTCAAGCAATTCTCCCACTTCAGTCTCCTGAGTAGCTGGGACTATAGGCACACACCACCACACCTGGATAATGTTTGTATTTTTTGTAGAGACGAGGTTTTGCCATGTTGCCCAGGTTTGTGTCGAACTCCTGGGCTCAAGCAATCTGCCCACCTTGGCCTTCCAAAGTGCTGGGATTACAGGCCTGAACCACGATGCCTGGCCTACTATAGAACTGTTGTTACGTTCTTTGGAACCCTCTACTAAGGAGAGGTGGCTCAGGAACTTTACCTTGTGGGTCTCAAAAACACGTTTTTCTAGGTTTGGCTTGGAGATGATGCTTCCATAAACCATCAGAGATTCATGAACACATTGGGTTGAAAAGGCTGTAGTGGGATAGAGTTTACGTGACCAATAACCTTGTTAGCTTTAAGTCCTCCAAGACACTGGCCATAAATGCTTGAAGAAGTGAAGGCAATATATAATCCAAATAATAGTGCAATGTGTTCACACTGGGTCAAGCAGTGTCTGGAAGTTTTTCTACTTGGTTCCTTCTGGAATGAAGGTAAGTTTATAGACACACTGGTGCTCTTATTTAGTACAGACCCTCCTGTTCCAGGGAGCTGGTTCAGAAGGCCAGAGATCAGTGGCATCCAATAACTCATGGATGGACTAGTTTGAGACTTCTACTGTGGCCATAGACACAAAATTTACCTTCTTTTGTTCTCATGAAGAACTGCTGGGGCTATCTCTGGGATCTCGAAGGACTTTTTATCTGCTGTCTGGAGGGGAGAGACGCGTCATACAAAGTAAAGTGCCAAGTTCTAAAAAAGAGAGTTTAGAGAAAAAACTGTTGTTGGGAAGTGGGAATCAAGGAAGGTCTCACAGAAGACAGGACGCTTGTACTGAATTTTAAAGTTGAGGAGGAGCCTGCATAGTGGACGAGGGAGCAGAAAGACGAGTGTTGCAGGAATACAGCCTGCATAACCAAAGATTCAGAAATCTGAAATCATCTGAATCTTAGTCAAAACATTTCACATTATACTATTAGCAATTTCAATATGTTTTGAAAGGGCCGAATACTGCAGGGCTGGGAAAGAAAGTTATTTTCTTTCCAGAAAAGGGGAAGTTTGAGCTGAGTGTTGAGGACAAGAGTTTGATAAATAGAATGCAATGGAGGAGGGCTGATGCTGCATCCACCATTCTGTGATAATTAAGGAAAGGCTGAGGACACTGCAGAGTTGTCAGCCATGACGTCTTCCAGCTGCTGAACTGGTTACATTTTGTTTAGGACACTTAAGCTGAATTTTCTGTTATTTTTATAAAATGAATTCCTAACTATGGAGAATTCAGTATGATAAGTGGAGTGCTAAAGGTAAGAGACTCTAAAATATGAAACTGGCTGACTAGAGGGGTTACAATCACAGGGTTTGAGGATCTACAACATTTATAGGCTAGTGGTAACAGAGGAAAAATTGGTCAAATTATTATCTACTCTGTCTTGGGACCAAGACTATGTAATAACAGCACGGCTATAGTTTTAGTGAAAATGTTTGGAAAAAATCTCAGGTTTCAACGTGTGTTACCTATTACTTGCATTGAAGAGATAGGAGAAGATACATAATCAAAATAAAGTTGGGGGTCATTTTATTAATATAAAGTAAAATAGACTCCAAAACACAAAAAAGTTACCAGAAAGTTTTACTTCTTGTTGATATACAGTTTAATGCACCAAGAAAATGTAGCATTTTAACAATTCTAAACACGGTCTAATACAGGTTTTGAATGCTTGTATTTAAATATAAGTTTACTTATTTATTTATTTTTTGAAATGGAGACTCATTCTATTCCCCAGGCTAGAGTGCAGTGATGTGATCTCAACTAACCGCAATGTCTGTCTCCTGGGTTCAAGCGATTCTCGTGCCTCAGCCTCCTGAGTAGCTGGGATTACAGACACCTGCCACCACGTCTGCCTAATTTTTGTATTTTTAGTACAGAATTGGTTTTGCCATGTCGGCCAGGCTGGTCTCGAATTCCTGACTTCGAATGATCTACCCGCCTCGGCCTCCCAAAGTGCCAGGATTATGGGCGTGAGACACCATGCCTGGCCAAATACAAGTTTAGTCTTCAAAATATATAAAGCAAAAAGTGAAGGAAGTAACTAGGTGAAAAGAGAAATTAGAGGACATACGGATCGGGCTGGCAACAACTCATCTCAGTGACCAATCTTTTAAAAACATTATTTAATTATTTATTATTTTAGAGACAGTGTCTTATTCTGTCACCCAAGCTGCAGTGAAGTGGTGCTACTACCATAGCTCACTGCAACCTAGAACTCCTGGGCTTAAGTTATCCTCCTGCCTCAGCCTCCTGAGTAGCTAGGACTACAGGCAGGTACTTCCATGCTAGGCTAATTTAAAATTTTTTTTGTAGAGGTAGGGTGTTGTAATGTTGCCCAGGCTGGTCTTGAACTCCTGGCCTCAAGTGATCCTCTTGCTTTGGTTTCCCAAAGTGCTGTGATTACAGGCATGAGCCACTGTGCCTGGCTTAAATTTTTTTTTTTTATTGATACATATTAATTGTACTTATTTATGAGGTACATGTGATATTTTGATGCATACATACAGGTGTATTGGTCAAATAAGGTTATTTAGGATATCTATCAACTCAAACATTTTTAATTTCTTTGTGTTGGGAATATTTCAAATCTTCCCTTCCAGCTATTTCAAAATATACAGTAAATTACTGTCAAGTAAAGTTACCCTAATGTTATTAAACACTAGAACTTACTCCTTCTGTCTAACTATATTTTTGTACCCTTTAACCAACTTTTCTTCCTCCCGACCCTCTTCTTCCCAGCCTCTGGTAACCATCATTCTACTCTCTACCTCCATGAGATCAACGTTTTTAGCTTTCACATATGAGACAGAACATTTGATATTTCCCTTTCTGTGTCTGGCTTATTTCACACAAAATAATGACCTACAGTTCCATCATGTTGCTGCAAATGACAGGATTTCATTTTTTCTGTTTTTACAACTGAACAATATTGTGTACATATACCATATTTTTCTTTATTCATTTGTCTATTGATGAACACTTAGGTTGATTTCAAATCTTGGCTATTGTGAATAATGCTACAATAAATATGCAAGTATAAGTATCACTTTATATACTGATTTCTTTTCCTTTGGATAAATATCCAGTAATGGGATTGCGGGATCATATGGTAGTTCTATTTTTAGTTTTTTGAGAAACCTTCATACTGTTGTTCATACTGACTACACTAATGTATATTCCCACCAACAGTGTATAAGAGTTCCTTTGTTCTCTGCATCCTTGCCAGCATTTGTTATTTTTAGTCTTTTTACATATAGCCAGTCTAACAGGGGT